>NC_136273.1:55363309-55953309 GCF_964187855.1 Myxine glutinosa | reverse complement strand
ATCTTTATAAAAAAAAACTCTCTTCCTCACTCTCCTTGAACTGCCCTCTCTCCACCCCACCCCCAGGAGTACCTCTGGCTACGGCTTCCTCTCCGCTGCCACCTTTTGTTCATATGTGTTCTGTATGATCCTCCAAACAGTGATGACTCCATTTACATCACCCTATCTGACAACATGGACCAACTTCTATCCACTCATCCCAACTCTCTCTTCCTCATATGTGGCGACTTCAACTGTCATCATGCCAGCTGGCTGGGTGTGGGTTCTTCTCACACCAGCCATGGCACCTCAGCAAAGGACTTCTGCGACTCACTGGGACTGACACAATCTGTCAATTTCCCAACCCGGTCTCAGTCAATGGAGTATCTTCTCTTCTAGACTTGGTTATGACTAACTTCCCTGCAAATGTCTGCTGCTCTTCTTCTGCTCCAATTGGTTCTTCTGATCATTTTCTTGTTAAAGTGGATATCTCTCTGGCCATTCTAAGAGAATTCTCTACTCAGCGCTGACGAGTCTGGCATTTCACTCAGGCTGACTGGCACGGTATTCAAGCAGCCATCAATCATCTGGACTGGTCTCCCATCTCTACTGCATCTGACATCAACTCTTCCTGGGAATTCGTCCAAAGTAAACTGCTCTATCTCATGAACAGATTTATCCCATCTCGTCTTCAGTTGTCATACCCTTCCTCCAATCCATGGTACACTGAAACTTGTGGTGAGGCAGTTGCCATGAAGCAACTTACCTTCCCCTCATGGAAGGGTAATCCAACTGAAAGCAATCTCAGTTCCTTTCACAATGCTCGGAACAAGTGTGTGTGTCTACCATCAGGAGAACCAGGAAACAATATCTCTCGACTCTCAAGACTGAACTCTCAAACCTGTCTCCCTCCTCCAAATCCTGGTGGCATCTTGTCAAATTTGTTTCTGGTGTTTGTTCGCCTTCCATCCCCTCCCTTACGTCAAACAGCTACACAGCTGACACCACAGGTGAAAAAGCCAAATGCCTCAACTCTGTGTTTGCCTCAAAATCTTGTGTCCTGAACCCATCTCTCTCAGTACCCACCTTTCCCAGTCGAACCCAGATGCTCCTGGACTCTGTCTTTCTCTCCTGACAAGGTGGAGACGTTTTTGTCAAACCTCGACTCTGATTCTGCAACTGGACCAGACGGCATCAGCCCACAGGAAATCCTGCTCTGCCGCTCTATCTCACCCTCTCTCTGTTCTCTTCACCCTCTCTTTTGCTCAAGGTCAGCTGCCATCTGCATGGAAATAAGCCAACATTACCGCTTTACACTAAAGATGTGCAAAAACAGATCATTGCAACTACAGACCACTCAGCCTGCTCCCAATAATTAGCAAGGTCATGGAATCAATCATCGCTTCTGACATCAAATCCTTCCTCTTCTCCAATGGCTTGATCTCGGATCACCAATTTGGATTCAGACCAGGTCATTCTACTACGGACATGCTGCTTCTGCTGTCTCAACAATGGATGGAGGTCCGTAATGCCAAACAGGAAATCAGAGCTGTCTCCCTCGACATATCACGTGCCTTTGAAATGGTCTGGCACTCCATTCTGTTCACTAAACTCTCCTCCTATGGTATCCATGGAAATCTCCACCCATGGCTTGCGGACTTCCTCTCTGGTCGTAGTCAACGTGTGGCCCTGAATGGTTTTCTCTCATCTCCCCTTCCTGTTCAGGCTGGAGTTCCCCAAGGCAGTGTTCTGGGTCCTGTGCTTTTTCTGGTCTTCATCATTGATCTTTCTGACTCTCTGGAAAATATTCTCTGTCTCTTTGCTGATGACCACACTCTCTGCCGCTCCATTCCTCATCCCTCAGATCGGCAGTCTGCAGCCTCCTCACTCTGCAGACCTGGACAAAATCACAGACTGGTCAAACAAGTGTGAAATGTCTTTCAATCCTGACAAATCTCACACTCTTACTATGTCTCTCCGAAAAGACCGACTGTATAACCCTTCCATCTACTTTATCAACAATCCTCTCCAAGAAGTTCTGCCACTCAAGCTTTTGGGTCTCACTTTCTGCCATGATCTTTCCTGGGAAAACCACATTTCCAAGCTGGCCTCCAAAGCCAGTCGCCGACTAAGCATCCTCCGTCGTGCGAAGTCCTTCCTTGGCACACCTGAGCTCCTCACCACATACAAGGCTCTCATCCGCAGCTCAATGGAATACTGAAATAAAGATTGTGGGTAAGGATGGAGGATGACATGAGATGGCAGTGCACCAGATGCTTAAGACATGGAGTGAAGAATGGAACAGAACAGCCTCTGAAAGGTGGTTCCACCGACAGAAGAAGCCAGCAAGGAACAAATGAGTTGACGTGTTCAATGAGCCTGGATTTTGGGAGTTAACCAGCAGTGGGTTATTGAAAAAATGCATACATCCTGGAATTTCTGGAAAGGTCAGAGAGCTGAGAGAGCCGAGGGAGCTAAACCAGAGGAAAGTTGGTAAAGAGCAGGTCGGGTGTTGATTTGCTTACAATGTGAAAGTGATAGACCTTGTGCTTCGACCTCTTCGTGAGATTCCAATAATGTCGAGAGCTTTCGACTCCACAGAATCCATGAGAGACAGACATGATGTTGAGTACCCAGTCTAGGGGAGAGCAGTACTCTGTTGAGCTATGGTCCACAACATTGTAGAATATGAGCCGCTCTGATTTTTCAAAGAAAGACTTGGAACAGTGGAGGAAGGATGCCCATTTGCAGCTGGATTTTGGAGGCCAGCTTTGCTATATGGGTTGCATAGGGGAGGTCATGGGTGATGGTGAGGTTTAGAAGTTCAAGAAACGAATTCTATTTCAGTGGCTGACCACTGAAATAGATAGTCTGATGATCCATCCAGAGCAACAGGGTGACAATGTGAGACGTTGTTTGGATTGAAGGGCAATTTTCCAAGATTTTAAATTAATTTTATAAGTCTACTCCTCAAGACAACAATACTCCTCAATGATGTGTCGCATTAAATGTCCTTGGAAACATGCGTGAAAATTTTTCATCTTTCTACAACTATAAATTTTCGAGATCTAAGCACACAGGGAAATTTGGTATATTGGTTCGTTGTTAACGTCATTCATCTTAGACAATGGCCAAAATTCCTTGTGTCGATAAAGAATGCAAAAAATCCAAAATATCAGTTTTTTATCAGTCGCTGGAGGCATTATGATTTTGGATTTTCCGTCCGTCCGTACATGATAGGTTTTCATTACCGTGATCTATGTCAAAACAGTTACAAGTATGTGTAATGAAGCATGAATTAATTCGATTTTGGAGTCAAGAGGTCAAAGTTCAGAGGTCATGGTAGGTTAAAATTCTGTTACTGCTCTAACTTGTGAACCAGTGATAGGATTTTAACCAAACTTGGTAGAAGAATATATTATGATGCAAAGGTGAACTGATTAGATTTTGGCATCAAGAGGTCAAAGGTCAGAGGTCCTATCAGGTAAAAAAATGTGATACTCGGGAACAACTGAAGGGATTAAAATTAAACATGGTGCAACTATGTGTAATGATGTAAAGATGAACTGGTTAGATTTTTAGGTCAAGAGGTTAAAGGTTATGTAAGGTAAAATCCTGTTACTGTAATAACTTGTGATCCAGTGATGGGATTTTGACCAAACTTGATACAAGTATATATTATGATGCAAAGATGAATTGATTAGATTTTAGCATCAAGAGGTCAAAGGTCAGAGGTAATGTGAGGTAAAAATGTTGACAACCGAGGGTGGGATTTCAACTAAAATAAGTACATGTACCATGATACGTATGTACAGATTGCATATTGAGGTCAAATTGTGTTGAAGTTTTAGGTCAAAGTTAGAGTAAGCAAAGACTTAATATGGTCGGAGGCATATCGGTCGACAGCACGATGTCAAATTATGTCTAGTTTATAACTAAAACTTTATGAGTTGTCGAACAGAGAGACACACAGACAAGTAAACAAACAAATGGTCAAACAAACGATCAAGATTGTGAAGACTTCTCTTTGGAGAAGTCTCACAAAAAGGATGCTTCTCAACAAAACAGCAGTATCTCTAATACACAAGAAAAAAGCAATTGCCCATAAATATTAAATAAATAATAATGCACATGGCCTTCCGTTGGTATTACTTTTCATGTTATATATGTTCACAATAGATTTTCCCAACCAGGAGTTGTGAAAGCAGTAGTTTACGAGCATGAGAAACACAATAATATATGTTATATTACCCCCCTTCAAAAACATTAGCCATTGTAGAAAATCTATTTACATTACATTGTCATTGTGTTCAGATTTATTGATACACAGTACTTATAATCTCCTAAATTTACATTACGTTGTCATTGTGTAGAAATGTATTGATGTTCTCATAAATACGGCAAAGTCGATGCGGTGACGTCTGGCGAGCAGGATTTGGTGATCGCCTCGGAAAAATTTCTCATATGAGGGTTGGTGACCAACATTTAAGCCTAAACAAGAAAATGAGCTGACAGAAGGTCATAGATGATATTTTACATTACACGTGTCATTCACACATAAATTAGTCCTGTACTGGAAAAGTTTAAAACAAGTACCGATACATTCAAAGTACACTGCCCCCATGCCAAATACATAAATAACGTCCTCCAGCATGGCATTACCGGGGCGTCTTCGCCACCCAGTGATGCCACCGTGCAGCACATAGAGACAGTATTGGGAGGGAGAAGTGCACAATTAATTGATTGATTAATTGCATAATTAAAATCAATAAACAATAATCGTAAAATAATTTCTTTATCAATTGGCCGAAAGCATATCTCAATCATCAGTGTTTCATCCGAAGCTGTAACTTTTTGAAAATTAATAAATCATTAATCTAAGAAATTAAATAATGAATTGATTAATTGACCAATCAATAGATGATTAATCGATTAATTGATCAATCAATAAATCAAAAATATCCTTTATAGCCACATCACTTGGTCACTGTCATGTCCGATTATTATCAGCTTCCTAGCTCAAAAGGTGCCCGAGATATATTGCCCAGATAAGAAAGAAAATAAATACGTAGTAAGTGATTAATAACAAAAATAAATAAATAAATATGGTAAATTAAATTATTAATCAATTGGCTAATAGAATACCTAAACCATCACCGTTTCATCCGAATCTATAACTTTCTTTTTTTATTATTAATTAATCAATTAATTGAATAATTAAATAATTAATCGATTGCCCGGAAGCAAATAATTGCCCGGAAGAGAAAGGAAATAAATAAGTTCTTAATTAATTCATAATAATTAAGTAATTCATTGATTAATCAAGAAACAGAAAATACTGTTTTTGCCAAAGCATGTGTTCGCTATTGTTCCAACATTTCAGCTTTCTTGCTGAAAGGATGGCTGAGATAAACGATGACAAACAAACAAACAAACAAGAAAACAAGAAAGAAAGAAACTGGAGTTTAAGCCGAGTACCCCCCCCCCCCCACCCCCTTCAGCTCCTTAGGTGTCCGGTGATGACGTCATGCAGCACCTGGGGATGGAATAGAAAAGGGAGCGGTGTGCAAAATATGAAACACCCAGGTAATTTCAAAACCTGGATTACTAAATCTGATCATTTTCAACTTCTGACCTTTTTATTTTCTTGATCATTCTGCAAATTCCACTATCTGTGGTATATAATTGGTTTTACTGTATGACATTTCCCTGTTTTCAACATCAATGGATGTCCCTGACCATTATCAATTCAATAGTTCACTAATTTCATATTATACTAGAATGTAAGACTCGTCGCTTCACTGATGGGAATACCAATTTTGTGTAATTGAAAAAAAAAGGAGATTTTGTTAATGGAAAAAATGAAATTAGGCGGTGTATAGGTACTGGCCTAGCTATGCACTCATGGAGCAAGGAGGGGGGGGGGGAATGTTAATGGGGTATTCATACAGCCTTTTTAGATGCTGATTTGCGAATAACATACAACACACGAAGACGAAGATGAAAATAAAAAATAATTTCTCGCCCCCTCCCCTCTCTTTATTTTGATCAAACTGTCTGGGGTACGTATTAGGCACGGGCCATGCCAAGAATCAAACTTTTAGGTCTCCTCATCTCTGCCAATATGTAAAAAGGGGCTTTCAGTTTCCTGGGCATAGATGGCTAATCAATGCAGCAAGAGCAAAAAGAGGATTCCCGGGGAAGATCCTGCACTCCTGCCCTCCGTGCACGGATAACCAGCGTCGCAAGTTGGTGTTTGCAGTTTTGCCACGAGTTGTCCATGTACACATACACACAAATCGATTTTTTTTTGCATCGAAACCCTTCCCGGGAGTTCCCTGAATCCACCATAGTTGAATTTATTGAAATCCGTTAATCCGTTCTGAGGTTATAACACGACAAACTTTGGTAGGACTCGGCCGGGGTCTGTGAACCGCCAACCTTCCAGACTCGGGGCGGACGCTCGAACCATTCATGATACCACTGAGTCTGGTCTGAACCACTAAATCGGGATGGAGAGAGTCCACGGCCACAGTTTAATGTGCAATGTTCTTCATTGCCCAATAATTTACATGTAATTAATAAAAAGCACACACGTTTTTGTCCTTTGTGTGATGTATGTGCCCATAGAAGGTGACACGTAGATTATTTTAAAAAAACAAAAAAACTTCACTATCTACATTTAAATATTTCATTGATATTCTTTATTATACATTTTAAGGACTAGAAACACCGGCTCCCTTCAGGAGCAGCTTGGGGGCGTGCGGTGGGATAATGGGGCAAATCTATTTTGTGCCTTTGCCCAATAATTCCCGTCTGCAGCAGAGGTCAGTAAACCATGCACTGGCGGATCCAGGGGGGGGGGGGAGAGGGGGGTGCAAGCGCGCACACTACCCCGCCACCCCCCCCCGCCCCCGTTCGGATTTTCGATAATAAATTCCAAGCTATGAATATCCTGGAACTGCCCTCGTGTCCAGATTATTTTGAATAAGGAACGTCCCAGGCAGCTTACCAAACGCTCAGGAGTTTTAAAATCAACTTTGCTTCCTTATAAAATACTCCAAATGCGACGGTAATAAACCATGCTTTCGTCACATCAATTTCGTCACGGGAATTCTTCCAGATTATTTGTAGTTAATTATGCTAATTAACTCAGGAGATCATAACAATCATTTCGGAAGATCTACACAAATCAGAAAGGTCCAGTAGAACTACACAAAAAACATGCCACACGCATGCACACATACACACACACACACACACACAGACACGCACACACATAAACACACACACACAAACACACAGACAAACACACACACACACACACACACACACACACACACACACACACAAACAAACACACACGTACACACATACACACACAGACACACATACACACACACACAAACACACAAACACACAGACAAACACACACGTAAACATACACACATAAACACACACACACACACAGACAGACAAACACACACACAGAGACAGACAAACATACACACACAAACACACACACACACAGACAAACACACAAACACACACGTAAACACACACACATAAACACACAGACAGACAAACACACACACGCAACCACACACACACACGCAAACACACTCACACACACACACACACAGACAAACACACACACACACACACACACAAACACACACACACACAGACAAACACACAAACACACAGACAAACACACAGACAAACACACACGTAAACACACACATGTAAACACACACACATATACACACACACACACACACACACACACACACAAACAAACACACACGTAAACACATACACAGACACACACACACAGACAAACACACACGTAAACACACACACGTAAACGCACACACACACACACAAACAGACAAACACACACACACACACACACACACACACACAGAGACAGACAAACACACACGCAAACACACACACACACACACACAAACACACAAACACACATACACACACACACACACACACACACACACACATACACACAAACAAAATTCATCAATTTATTGTTTGTTTGTTTGTTTGTTTGTCCCTGGTCCAACAAGTTGTTTCACCATTTCCTCTATCTGACCATTAGTCATCGCGAATCTGTTGAACTGTTGGACCAGGTAAGAACGCAAGGAAACTTCCAAGAACGCACGAAATGCCGTTTCTGACGATCAATTTTTTAAAATTCCGTGGCGGAGGACTCCCAGACCCCCGCCCCCCCCCCCGGCGCTATGGCTTCCTGCACTCCCTCAGTCTTTAAATTCCTGGATCCGCCCCTGCCATGTGTACAGGTGAAAATTGTAAGTCGATTTTTTTTGTGCCCATGACCGGACCCTGGATATCACCAACATGTATGAAAACTTTGTTGGAGATCGGCCCAGTCATGTTTTTTAAAATGATTTTTCAGACGTGCATTCTTCCAATAGCTATCTCCTACTTAAATTCCCTAAATCCACAACTATTGGGGCCAAGCCAACTCTTCACGGTGGTTCTACCCCCCAATGCAAGTCGAGGGCTAAATCTTCACCATTCTTCCCTGCTGCCATGAGGCAGCGCGGTCATGGTCAGAGTGCTGATCGGTACCCATGGACCGGCCCCTTTCCCTCTTGTCTCTCTCTTTCCCTCTTCTCTCTCTCTCTCTTTCTAATTCTGTGGTGGCCCTGACTTTGTGAAGCCGGTGTTACACCATCCTGCATGTGGGAGATCTCTGGGTCGCTCCTGCGAGATCGATCAGCTGTCTTCATGCCACGGGCTTGTTCGATAGAACTGTTTGTGGCGAAACAACAACAACAACAACAACTCCCCAAATCCAGGCTTTGCACCCACCTCCACTCTTTTACTCTTCCTTTCTCCCTTTTGTGAAACTGTAATGTAGAGGCTGGTCAATCACTCGCTTCACTCCAGATCTTCAAGCATGTGACCATTCCGTGTGTTATTCCCAATCACGACCAGCAATGTTTTCTACTGTGGCGGACACGAAAGCTCACTGGCGCGAGGGCATCATTCCGCGCACCAAGTGGGTGGCGGCCACGCCCCAGGGGTAGGCGTGGCCGCGGGATATACACCGGGTGCGCAGCGCAGAACGCTCCAGTGTTACAGTGGAGCTCTTGAATAAAGACTCTTACAACTTACCGCGTTGTCCGCTTCCTCCTTGCTTACAAGCAGTGCGTGTAACACCGTGCTTCATTGGTGACCTCCGACGTTCTGCTCAGCCGTCACTGACCACCCGAACCCGCCACAGCCATGGCAACCAACGCGGTAGCGATAAAGCTCCCCGAGTTCTGGGAAGCTCAGGCGGAGATCTGGTTCCTGCAGGCCGAAGCCCAGTTCAGGCTTCGAGGCATCACGGCGGATGAGACACACTACTGCCACGTCGTCGCCTCCCTCGGGGCCGGCACGGCCGCCCGCGTCGTGTCGGTCCTGAGGAACCCACCGGTCGACGACAGGTACGAGGCGATCAAGCGTCTCCTCCTCGCCACGTTCGGCCTCACGGTGGAGGCACGGGCCGATCGCCTCTTGGACCTCCCCGAGCTCGGTGACACGCGACCGTCGGTCCGAATGGACCACATGCTGTTGCTCATGGGCGACGAAACCCCAAACGCTCTATTCCAGGCGTTATTTCGACGCCAGCTGCGGGCACGAGTACGCCTCACGTTGGCCGGTTCTGCGACAACGGAACCCCGAGCGCTCGCGGCCGAGGCCGACAAGTTATACGCGGCTTTGGACACGCAGGTGAGTTTCGGTGCAGCCGTAGCGGCTCCCGAGCCCGAAACTGCTGCGGGTACCCACCCCTACTACGCGACGCACTGCGTCGCCGCTGAACCTCCTGCGGGTGCCCACCCCTACTCCGAGGGATGCCTCGTGGTGGCCGCCACGCCCCGCCCACCACCACCGCGGAAACCGCGGCCTCCGGCTTCGCCGCAAACCTGGGGCCATTTCCACGCTAGGTTCAGTCACGAAGCCCGGCAATGTCGCCTGCTGTGCTCATTCGGCAGGTCGGGAGATGCCCGGGCCGGCCCACGGTAGTGGCACTGAGCGCCGGCCGATTAAACAGCCTCCTGTACATAACGGACACCTTATCCGGGTGCCGTTACCTGTGCGAGACGGGAGCACAGGTGAGTGTCGTTCCCGCCGGTACGTCCGACAAGCAGACCGTGGGCCGGGGTCCCGCTCTGCTTGCTGCCAACGGTATGCCCATTCGCACATACGGAAAAAGGTGCCTTTCTCTGCGGTTCGGAGGGCAGGTTTTCCGATGGTCGTTCGTGACTGCCGACGTGCGTATGGCACTGCTTGGCGCGGACTTCCTTTGTGCCAATGGCCTCTTGGTGGACGTAAAGCACAGAAGGCTTGTCCAGGCTGAGACGTTCAGCTCGCTCGCGTGCGCGCTGCCCACCTCGTTGAGCAGCTCATGGAGCGGCTCATCGGGCGGCTCGCTGAGCGGCTTGCTGAGCGGTTCGGTTCCGGCCAGGTTCATCTGCACGCTTCCGGCAGCGGACGAATTCACCCGCCTCCTCGCCTGTTTCCCGGCCCTCACGAGGCCCACCTTCTCGGCGGGGACCGTCAAGCACGGGGTGGAACATCACATCCCCACCACCGGGCCACCGGTCTACGCCCGGGCACGCCGCCTCGAGCCGACGAAGCTCGCGGTTGCTAAAGCGGAGTTCGCTACGCTGGAGCGGCTCGGCATCGTGCGGCGCGCCGAGAGTGCTTGGGCGTCGCCGCTCCACATCGTGCCCAAGCCCGGTGGGGGATGGCGACCGTGCGGGGACAACCGCCATCTCAACGACGCCACCACCCCCGACCGCTACCCCGTCCCCCATATTCAGGACTTTTCCGCCCGCTTGGCGAATATGTCCTTCTTCTCGAAGGTAGACCTCATACGCGGTTACCACCAGGTCCCCGTCAGGCCGGAGGACATCCCGAAGACGGCTGTCATCACGCCGTTCGGTCTTTTCGAATTTCTTCGGATGCCCTTCGGTTTGAAGAATGCGGCTCAGGCGTTCCAGCGCCTCATGGACAGCGTATTGCGCGACTTGGATTTCGTCTATGTCTATCTGGATGATATCCTCGTCGCAAGCGCGTCCCGCGAAGAGCACCTCCACCATCTCCACACGCTCTTCGAATGCCTGGGCCAGCACGGCCTGATCGTGAACCCCGCCAAGTGCCGGTTCGGTGTCACTGAAATCGACTTTTTGGGGCACCGCGTCACCAGGCACGGGGCCGTCCCCCTACCGGCCAAGGTGGAGGCGGTGAAGGGGTTTCCGCGCCCCCGCACGATCAGGGGGCTCCAGTAGTTCCTGGACATGGCAAACTTTTACCATCGGTTCCTGCCCCGCATCGCCCAGCTCCTGCGCCCCCTGCACGAGGCCCTCCGAGGGAAGCCGGGCAAAGGTGACGACACCTGGACCGAGCAGATGGACGTGGCGTTCATGGGCGCGAAGCTCGCCTTGGCTAACGCCACCATGCTCGCGCACCTGGCGCCCGATGCACCGATCGCCCTCACCACCGACGCCTCGGACTACGCGGTGGGCGCGGTGCACGAGCAATGGGTGCGTGGAGCTTGGCAACCGCTGGCGTTCTTCAGCCGGCAGCTTCGCCCGCCCGAACGCCGGTACAGTACCTTCTTACCACGAGTTGCTCGGGCTCCACCTGGCGGTCAGGCACTTCCGCCATCTGCTCGAGGGCCGTGCGTTCACGGCCTTCGTCGACCACAAGCCACTGGTGTTCGCGATGGGCAAGGTCGCCGAGCCGTGGTCGGCCCGGCAGCAGCGTCACCGCTCGGCCGTGTCCGAATACACGACGGACATCCAGCACGTCCCGGGGAAGGACAACCCGGGGGCGGATTGCCTTTCCCGGTCCGTTGCCCACGCGGTCCACCTCGGCATCGACTATGCCCGGATGGAGGCGGACCAGGCCGCCGACCCCGACGTCCAGGCCTTGCGGACCGCCGTTATAGGCCTCCGCGTCACCGAGGTGCCGTTCAACGGTGCGGGCACGGCCCTCTGGTGCGACGTCTCCCTCGGGCGGCCTCGCCCCATCGTGCCCGCGGGCTGGCAGCGCCAGATTTTCGACGCCATCCACGGCCTGTCCCACCCGGGCACGATGTCCTCCCAGAGGTTGATCGCTGACAAGTTTGTCAGGCATGGCCTCCGGAAGGCCGTCCGTGGCTGGGCCAGGACGTGCCTCGCGTGCCAGCGCGCGAAGGTGCACCGACACACCCAGGCCCCATTGGCCCCGTTTGCGGTGCCGGAACGTCGGTTTGACCACGTTCACGTGGACCTGGTGGGACCTCTGCCCCCCTCGCGGGGTTTCACCCACGTCCTGACCATGATGGACCGCACCACCCGGTGGCCGGAGGCCGTGCCTTTGGCATCAACGACGGCGGCGGACGTCGCGCGAGGGCTTCATCGCCCCCTGGGTCGCCCGGTTCGGCACCCCCTCGGACATCTCGTCCGACCACGGCCCCCAGTTCACCTCGGAGCTCTGGGGGGCGGTCGCGCGGGGGCTCGGGGTCCAGCTGCACCGCACCACGGCCTACCACCCCCAGGCTAACGGCCTGTGCGAGCGGTTCAACCGCTCGTTGAAGGCCGCGCTCCGGGCGACCCTCCGCGACGGCGGCTGGGTCGACAGGCTCCCCTGGGTGCTGCTGGGCCTCCGGACGGCGCCCAAGGACGACCTGCGTGCTTCTGCGGCAGAGTTGGTCTTCGGGCAACCGCTGCGGGTGCCGGGCGAGTTCCTCCCCGACTCCACAGCACCATGGTCCACGGCGCAGGAGTGCTCCGCGCTGCAGGAGACCGCCCAGAGGTTCGCCCCGGTGCCCACGGCGCACCACGGGCACCCACCTACGCACGTCGCTCCGGAGCTTCGCACCGCGGAGTACGTCTTCGTCCGGCACGACGCCCACCAGACACCACTGCGGCCCCCATACGACGGGCCTTTCCGCGTGCTGGAGACCGGGGTGAAACATTTCACCTTGGACATCGGCGGCACTCCTGACCGTGTCTCCATAGACCTCCTCAAGCCGGCCCACCTCGACGTGGACCACCCACCGCCAGTGGCTCGGCCCCCGCGTCGGGCCCGCCCCCCGGCGGGCGCACCCCCGGCACGGCCCGGCCCCGCAGGCACGCCGCCCCCCGAGCCTGCACCCATCACGGGTGCAGCCGGAGGCATCCCAGCTGGCATTCCTGCACCCAGGACGCCGCCAGTCGCCAGAGGGCGCTTCGGCCGGGTCATCCGTTTGCCCCGCAAACTGGCCCTCCAGGTGCGTGGGAATTCTGGGGGGGCGCGTGTGGCAGACACGAAAGCTCACTGGCGCGAGGGCATCATTCCGCGCACCAAGTGGGCGGCGGCCACGCCCGAGGGGTAGGCGTGGCCGCGGGATATACACCGGGTGCACAGCCCGGAACGCTCCAGTGTTACAGTGGAGCTCTTGAATAAAGACTCTTACAACTTACCGCGTTGGCCGCTTCCTCCTTGCTTACAAGCAGCGCGCGTAACACCGCGCTTCACTACCACCATTATCCTTTGCTCACTCAACTTTCTTGCTTGCCGGTTAATATTTCCTTCCTTCATCTCTGTCCATTTTTTTAGTGTGTTCTCTCCCTTCATTATTTTATTCAAATGTGACTGCACCAACCCACTGTCAAGGTGTTACCTTTTTACTCTCCGTCACCTCACCGTGAGCCAAGATCGGTTGTATCCAAAAAGAATTCAACACTTTTTCACACTGGAAAACTGTTCGGTGATGAGGATGATCCTTTCTGGGATGAAAAACTGATGTGCATGATGGACCGCATTCAGGCTGGTCTTCCATCTAAATAATGTGAGGACAGTGTCTCAGTTATTAACCTTTTTCTTACTCGTACTTTTTCAAACTCATTTTCGATGCTCTGTATTGACAGAAGCAATACATTCGTCAAATCATACGAGTATATTCTTTGCCCTCCACGTATATCTCTGAAGCAAAAAGCATTTGTGCCGGTCCTTCTATTTATGCACTGTGAGTTACTTTCTGAAAACACACGACACAATATTCCATCTGTATCTTACGACGAGAAGAAAAGACAAATCATACAACTGTCTGTCTACATATAGAAATCACATACTTTGAGTGTTTTCCCAGCAACTTCTTGGTGAGAGGCCTACTTTATTATAATTCCGACTGTATGGGGTAAAAAAAATAAAAATTCAGTGTTCTTGCTTCCTAAAATGAGAAAGAATAACCTCATTGGTAGCAGGCTGCTTCATTGACTGAACTGACCACTCCTTTTGGTTCTACTACTTCTACTATAGCCAGGTGATGGCTTAACGGTTAAGGTGGCTGGCTCTTAGGCTTGCAAGGCTCCTGAGTATGAAGCCCCTTTCAAGACAATGAATTACCACTAGGTGATCAGTGACTTGATGACATCAAATGACATCAGTTGGCTCACCTTGTTGTCCTTCCGAGGTCGCCAAAATGAGAACCAGCTTACTAGGATGAATGAGCCACTCGAATATCCTGCGTCAGTGCCAAGAAACTGCTTCGGCAGCCATATGCATCTGAAGATACAAAAAGGAGTCGTCATCATGGTCATCATCATCGTCACTATGACTATAATACCACCTTAACATTCATAATTATTCACACATTCTTGTGTGGTCGACCCGAGCAAAGTTTTTGGTCCAATTCTTTCACCAACCGGCTGGACTGGCCGATGTTCGACTGAAGTCGGTGTGGAACCGCAATAGGCAAAGATAGCGTCACCGGCAGGAGCCTGGATAAGATTCGGGTTTCAGCTACTGCTTCTCTAGCCTCAAACCTATCCAGGCACAAACTCTTCTACTCTCAAACCGATCAACATGGTGAACAAAAGTGATGTCACTGGTGGACGTTTCAAAGATAGCAATGTGGGGGTGGAGGGGGGGGGGGAGAGGGGGAGGGAATAGGTATGGGAGGGGAGAAGGAGGGGAATGATATATTTATTTATATACATATATATATATATATATATCAGTCATTATGCGACTTCATACTATCAGTAGGGAATCACCATTAAGGTGTCCCATACAGCTTTTGCTGCACCTTACTGGAAGCTATGAGCACCGCCTGCCACACGGTCATGCGTGGCGATGACGTCATGACGTTCACACATGAAGTTAGGAGCACCAAATTACAGAAACTAATATATTTATTTGTTTTGTCTTGTCTTGTGTTGTCACTGAACTACTTTCTCAAACTTTTGTGAAATCGTACCAAACTTCTGGTATGCACATATCTCTCCCGTCGGTATGTCCTAAGGGTATTCTAAAAAAAAAAAAATTGCAATTTTGTTTTGGGGGGGGTGGGGGGGGGGATTTTTTGGGGGAATTTTTTTTTTCAACTTCAATTGTTTATAAAATGTGATATCACGTATATTACAAATACATTTGTGCAAAATAATTGTTTGAATTATGATTGGTTTAAACCATGACAAAACTGCAACTCGGGTACAGTCATTTATCTACAAATCTACACATCTGGGCAGTGTCTGTGTTGTCACTTAACGACTCCCTCAAACTTTTGTTTCCGTGGTTGTGAAGTGTTTTTAATAACGTCCTGGTGGTTTTGAATCACGTGGTGGTGAGGTATTTTGAATTATGTGGTGGTGAGGTGTTTTTAAATGACGTGGTGGTGAGGTGTTTTAATATCACATGGTGGTGAGGTGTTTTTAAATCACATGGTGGTGAGGTGTTTTGAATTACGTGGTGGTGAGGTATTTATAATTACGTGGTGGTGAGGTGTTTTTAATTAGGTGGTGGTGAGGTGTTTTGAATTAGTTGGTGATGAGGTGTTTTGAATTATGTGGTGGTGAGGTGTTTTGAATTACATGGTGGTGAGGTGTTTTAAATGATGTGGTGGTGAGGTGTTTTTAATTTCGTGGCTGTGAGGTGTTTTTATGACGTGTTTTATGGCTGTGAGGTGTTTTTATTACGTGTTTTATGGCTGTGTGGTGTTTTTATTACGTGTTTTATGACTGTGAGGTGTTTTTAATTTCGTGTTTTATGGCTGTGACGTGTTTTTAATTTTGTGGTGGTGAGGTGTTTTTATTACGTGTTTTATGGCTGTGAGGTGTTTTTATTGCGTGTTTTATGGCTGTGACGTGTTTTTAATTTTGTGGTGGTGAGGTGTTTTTATTACGTGTTTTATGGCTGTGACGTGTTTTTAATTTTGTGGTGGTGAGGTGTTTTTATTGCGTGTTTTATGGCTGTGACGTGTTTTTAATTTTGTGGTGGTGAGGTGTTTTTATTGCGTGTTTTATGGCTGTGACGTGTTTTTAATTTTGTGGTGGTGAGGTGTTTTTATTGCGTGTTTTATGGCTGTGACGTGTTTTTAATTTTGTGGTGGTGAGGTGTTTTTATTACATGTTTTATGGCTGAGGTGTTTTTATTTTCATGGTGGTGAGGTGTTTTTATTACGTGTTTTATGGCTGTGAGGTGTTTTTATTACATGTTTTATGGCTGTGAGGTGTTTTTATTACGTGTTTTATAGCTGTGTGGTGTTTTTATTACGTGTTTTATGGCTGTGAGGTGTTTTTATTGCGTGTTTTATGGCTGTGACGTGTTTTTAATTTTGTGGTGGTGAGGTGTTTTTATTACGTGTTTTATGGCTGTGAGGTGTTTTTATTACATGTTTTATGGCTGAGGTGTTTTTATTTTCATGGTGGTGAGGTGTTTTTATTACGTGTTTTATGGCTGTGAGGTGTTTTTATTACATGTTTTATGGCTGAGGTGTTTTTATTTTCGTGGTGGTGAGGTGTTTTGAATTACTTGGTGGTGAGGTGTTTTGAATTACGTGGTGGTGAGGTGTAATCGTCCCAAACTTCCAGTCTGCACCTACCCCTCCCCTATGTATGTGCTGAGGGGTTCTTTCTTGAAAAAAAAACATTCAACCTAAATCTTCAACCTAAATTGCCTATAAATATGTAATATCACAAACACAACAAATACATTTGTGCAAAGTAATTGTTTGTATTATGATTGGTGAAAATCATGACAACACAGCATCTCAGGTACAGTCATTAGCCTCAGCTAAAATAAGCCCGTTCCTCAGTATCGACGCTTGGTGAGGCGAGCGCAGCGAGCCGAGCCAAGCTAGTATGTATGTATATATATATATATATATATATATATATATATATATATATATATATATATATATATATATATATGTATGTATATGTATATATGTATGTATGTATATATATATATATATATATATATATATATATATATATATGTATATATGTATATATGTATAGATGTATGTATGTATATCTCTACCAGCAAATGAGGGCAAATGTATGTATGTACATACTGTATATTAGGGTGGTCCACAGATATATGTAATATTTAATACTATTAAAAATTCATGCTCCACAAGGCTGCCCTTGTTCCTATGCTTATAAAGATCATATGAACCAAATATGAGATCAATTGGAACTTATTTCGAGGTTGCCCAAAAAATAACATTTTTAATTTATCCTGTGTTTTTCAGATGGCAGAAACTCACAGCTCTTCCACAGTTTGGTTGCTGGGCAAGTCTGAAAAGGAAATAATATGTGGGGGACTACCAACCAAAGGACACACATTGCAGAAAATGGTGTCCCATCACATACAAGAACACCATACAGTTCGTGAAAGTGCCAAACTTAGTGTACAAGCTGTGTGTGCATACTGGGAGAAAGCACGAATTCCAGTGCAGAGAGTAGATTCCTGTGAGCGCCAACTTTTGAAGTTGTATGATGCCTACAAACTGGGAAAGAAAAATAGAACCAAGACATTCGAAAACTATAGAGTGAAGGAGCAGATGTTCAAAGATGATCTTCAATCCCTCTTCGATATCTCACCAAATGATGCGCTTGAGAAAATGACGAATGAAGAAGACAAAGCATTCCTTATCATGCAGCGTGAAGATCCCTCAAGTTCACGTATGGGATCTGTGGACAACCCTCTGGCAGTGAAGGAGAACAGAAAGCGTATCAGGCTTGAGAATGAAGATAAAAGAAAGAAGAAACATGCTGCTGAGACTCTAACAGCAACGCAATCTGTTCCATCAACATCGGCTGTGGTTGATGATGATGATGATGAGTGTGAGATTGAAAGCTCCGATTCAGGGGACAATGAATTCAAACTCCAAAGTCCATCTTCTGCCAAACAGGTGAAAAAGGCTCCCATCAAGGTGATCACTCCAGCAATAGTGGCAACTCTGGACAGAGTAAATCTCTCAGATCGGCGTGCTATGTTTGTGGCCAGTGCTTTTGCTCAATCTCTTGGTCATACCATTGAAGACATTTCTCTGTCACAGAGTGGAATTCGTCGTGCTCGATTTCGTGGAAGGGAAATAATGGCCACTGAAGGAAAGGCAAATTTCTCATGTAATAGCCCACTCCTACTACACTGGGATGGGAAACTGCTCCCTGATTATACTGACAATCACAAAGAATCTGTTAATCGGGTAGTGATACTTGTAACTGGTATGAATACCAAGAAGTTGCTTGGAGTCCCAAAAATTCCCCAAGGCACTGGTGTAGCACAAGCAAATGCATGCATACAACTTCTTGAGGAGTGGAATGTCAAAGAGTTGGTGAAAGGCATAGTGTTTGACACCACTGCATCCAACACAGGGCTGAGAAACGGAGCATGTACCCTCATTGGAGCAGCTTTGGATGCTAAGCTTGTCTGGATTGCATGTCGTCATCATGTGTTTGAAGTAATGCTCTCTGATGTTACAACTAAAGTCATTGGATCCACTAGCGGACCTGAGATCAGACTGTTCAAGAGGTTTCAGAAACAGTGGCCTTTAATTGACAAGAAGAGGTTCCAAGAAGAAGGAGAAGATGAAATATTTTCCGATAACCTTGTTGAACGTCAGAATATGATACATTTTTATGCAGCTGCACTCGAAGAACAACACCCACGTGATGACTATGAAGAACTTCTGAGACTATGCCATACATTTCTGGGTGGATGTGAGGCCAGAGAGGTGAAATTCCGTGCCCCAGGAGCTATGCACAATGCCCGCTGGATGATGAAAGCCATATACAGTATGCTCTCAAGATGGTTCTCTTCAAAGACCAAATAAAGCTGACATCACGTGAATTGAAGGGAATCACACAGATTGCTCTTTTTGTTACACTTGTGTGTGCGAGATTCTGGCATAAGGCGCCGCTACCCACAAAGGCACCTCTCATTGATTTGCTTCCTCTTTCAACCCTTGATTCTTACCCAGATGTGGATGTCCGTGAAACTGCTGTCAAAGCATTCACTAGACACCTCTGGTATTTGTCAGAACACCTTGCTGCATTAGCTCTTTTTGATAGCAGGGTGGATGCTGAGACAAAGGCAAAGATGGTGAAGAACTTCAAGCGGGCTCCAAAGCCCAATCTTCATAGGATAGATGCCAACGCCTTCAGGCTTTCTGACTCAGTGGACACCTACATCACAAGTCGATCTCTTGAATTATTTGGTGTTGTCATCTCAGAGTCTGACAAAGAAGTATCACTGAGTTTTCTGGAAAAGGAGCCACACCTCTGGAACACAGACAACTCATACCAAGAGCTTGAGAAGAAGATACACAGCGTGAAGGTTATCAATGACTGTGCTGAGCGGGGTGTTGCTCTCATCCAAACTTTCCATGACACTCTGATCAAGAATGAAGAGCAGAAGCAATTTGTGTTGAGAGTTGTGAAACTTCATCGTGAAAACTTTCCAGTGTCAACCAAAGCCATCTTGTCAAAGAAGTAGGCAATGTTTTGAAACACAAGTTTCTGAAAACAATGTTACGTAAAATCATTCAAATTATGTGTATTCTGATGTTTACTTTGTTTTAATTGTTCTGATAGATTTGTTTTATCGTCTCTGATAGATATTTTATATTTTCTGATGGATGATTTTTTTTTTCCGATAAATGATTTATTGTCAAATTAATACATGAATGTTTAATCTACTGTTTTGTTTTTAATCTTAATTTGACTATATGAATGAACATTGAACAATGAACAATGAACAATTGAACATACATGTACATTGTACAATGGTACATTGCACATAATTATTTATTAGTTTACAAACAAACAACAACAATAACAATAATACATAATTTGAGTAATTGAAAATAGATAATTATCTATGAATTGATGTATGATGCTAAAAAATCTGTCTTATTAATCATTAAAATTTGTCAACATTTTGAGCAACCTCTAAATATTGTTCAATCAAGCTCAAATTTTCACCACAAACTAATTTCTTAAATAGGAATAGGGGCAGGCTTGTGGAGAAATGAAAATTCAATCTTCAGGGACCACCCATATATATATATCTATCTATATTATAATAGGCGTAGGTGATTCTGTCTGTCTGTTGGACGTCTGTCCGGGGGTGTGGCTTACTCGGTTTGCAGAGTAGCTCCACCCACTCCTCCTTCTCGAATAGCTTTGAGGCCTGTTTAGTTAGGCCCGTGCTGTCTTTCTCTCTCACACAGGTTTATTTCAATTCTAATTCGATATATCATTTCATTTTTCACAGTCGCTAACATAGTTTTAGACTCGGTTGAAAAAAAACGGGAAGAAAATCCGATGAAAGTTTCCGTTTATAGAACGAAATGAAATCTCAAACGCCTGTAATTTCAAGGCCTTCTTGAGTCTCTCTCACGCCTTTATCTCCAATCTAACTCACCATCTGATTTCATTTTTATTGATGGTTTTAGACTCGGTGTCAGCAAAGCGGGAAAATGCAGAGATATATTTTTTAAAATACACCATATCACCGCCCAACACCGCCCACCGCCCAACACCGCCCAACCGCCCAACACCGCCCAACCGCCAACAACCGCCCAACATGTATCATACACCGCCCAACATGACACAGACGGCAACATGTCGACATTATCGCTTTTCCTTTAAACCGAGTGAACCGAGCCGAACCGAATAAACCGAGTGAATTCACAGAGCGAATTTCATCCAATTCCACCGAGTTTCATGAAATTACCGAGAGATATTTCTTCGTTTTTATTTTATTAGTTACCAGCAGAAGTACCCAGCGTTGCCGGGCGGGGGAGGGGGGGAAGGGCACGTACACTTTAAACATGTATATACATGTGGGATGTGGGATATATACATGTCGGACATGTGTACGTGTGTGTGTGTACATGTGTGTGTGTGTGTGTGTGTGTGTGTGTGTGTGTGTGTGTGTGCGTGCATATATGTATGTGTATGTAGGCTAACCCCCGCTCTAGCAGGGAAAATGGCCTTAAAATGCATGTTGTTGTTGTATGTGTATGTGTATATATATGTCTGTGTGTGTGTGTGTATGTGTATATATATGTGTGTGTGTATATGTGTCTGTACGTGTGTGTGTGTGTGTGTGTGTGTTTGTGTGTGTGTGTGTGTGTGTGTGTGTGTGTGTGTGTGTGTGTGTGTGTGTGTGTAGATGTATATATGTGTATAATGTGCATATATGTGTATATGTGTATACATATGTGTATACATATGTGTATATGTGTAATGTGTATATGTGTCTGTACGTGTGTGTGTGTGTGTGTGTGTGCATGTGTGTCGATGTGTGTGTGTGTGTGTGTGTGTGTGTGTGTGTGTGTGTGTGTGTGTGTGTGTGTGTGTGTGTGTGTGTGTATATAAACATGGGCCGGTGTGTGTGTAAAGTGTGAGGAGGTATTGGAGAGGAAAATGCAGAGATATATTTTTTTAAATCGTGCCATGATGATAAACGAAAATACACCGCCTAGAGTAACATTCGACATATATTTAAAATTCGCTTTTTCTTTTCCGTTAAGATATATTACTTTTACTTTTGATGACAGTCGTCACAAAACGACATATATTTCTTCGTTTTTATTTCATTCAACATTATTAGCCGGAAGTAAAATATGGTTCAGGAAATTACCGAGAGATATTTCTTTGTTTTTTCATTTATTAGTTATTTGCGCATACACTTTAAATAGGTTTATTTGAAATCTTTAATTTTCACAATGTAATTTGTTTGTCATTTGATGACGACGAGACACTTCCTCTTGACGATCGCGACAATTCATGCGTTGCGTGGAAACTTCCATTTCCAAAATGAATGACACAGTCGATGAAGAACGCAGACTTGAACAGGATGCAGCAAGAAAACGAATGAGAATGGCGAACGAGTCCGTCGTCGAACGTCAATGCAGACTTGAACAGGATGCAGCAAGAAAACGAATGAGACGGGAGAACGAGTCCGTCGACGAACGTCAATGCAGACTTGAACAGGTTGCAGCAAGAAAACGAATGAGACAGGAGAATGAGACAGTTGAGGAACGTGGACACAGACTCGCACAGGATGCTGCTGCAACAACAACGATGAGGAGGGAGAACGAGACAGTCGAGGAACGTGAACACAGACTCGCACAGGATGCTGCTGCAACAACGATGAGGAGGGAGAACGAGACAGTCGAGGAACGTGAACACAGACTCGCACAGGATGCTGCTGCAACAACGATGAGGAGGGAGAACGAGACCCTCGACGAACGTGAACACAGACTCGCACAGGATGCTGCTGCAACAACGATGAGGAGGGAGAACAAGACAGTCGAGGAACGTGAACACAGACTCACACAGGATGCTGCTGCAACAACGATGAGGAGGGACAACAAGACAGTCGAGGAACGTGAACACAGACTTGCACAGGATGCTGCTGCAACAACGATGAGGAGGGAGAACGAGACAGTCGAGGAACGTGAACACAGACTCACACAGGATGCTGCTGCAACAACGATGAGGAGGGACAACAAGACAGTCGAGGAACGTGAACACAGACTCGCACAGGATGCTGCTGCAACAACGATGAGGAGGGAGAACGAGACAGTCGAGGAACGTGAACACAGACTCGCACAGGATGCTGCTGCAACAACGATGAGGAGGGAGAACGAGACAGTCGAGGAACATGAACACAGACGCGCACAGGATGCTGCTGCAACAACGATGAGGCGTGAGAACGAGACCATCGATGAATGTCAACACAGACTCGCACGGCATGCTGAGCAACAAAGACGTTGGAGTTCTCAGCAAACATATACAACCGCAGCCATAATGAATCCGGCCGAAGTGTCCGATAATATTGTTCAAGAGCATAATTGTGGTCCAATGACGTCACCATGTGTGTACTGTTCTGCACACCATTTCACAAATGAATCAACAGGACAAGGGGATGGATTTACACTGTGTTGTTCCAAGGGAAAAGTTAAATTGCCTCCACTATTTGCCGTACCTGCTCGACTGCAACAACTTTATCAGGGTGACGATGGAAAATGTTGCAACTTCCGAGACAATATCCGGAATTACAATTCGGCATTAGCTTTTGCATCAATGGGTGCTCAGATCTCATCTCCTCCAGGAAATGGACCGTACTGTTTCGAAATCCACGGTCAAATTTACCATCGCCGTGGTCCATTACATCCATCACATGTACATGAACAAGCACAATTTGCACAATTATTTATTTTGGATACAGCTCAAGCTACAAAGGAACGTATGAATCGACCTGAGAATCACAGATGTTTGCAAGAATTGATGGCAGAACTGCACAACATACTATCTGACGTTAATCCTTATGCCACATGTTACAAGACTGTGTTCGAGCGTGAACAGAAAGAAATCAGGAAAGCTGTCCTTGAAGATCGCCTCCCTTCTACCTTGGAAATGCATTTTCGTCGACTGTGTGCAGACGACCAAAGACGTTACAACATACCAACTGCTGATGAAATTGCTGCTGTCTTCGTTAGTGGACAAGATGGTGAACCACCTGCAAACAGGGATTTCCAGGTTCATTTGCATGACCAGGGCTTACACAATCTCTCTCCACTTTCCTCTCACATTGATCCCATGACATATCCCATTCTCTTTCTACATGGCGAGCCTGGATGGATGATAAACATGCCTCACCAGCGACAAACTGCGGTTCGAAACAAGGTAACGCATCGTGAATTCTATGCCTACCGACTGGCTATTCGAAATGAATTCAGCACTATCCATTCTTCGGGGAAATTGTTCCAGCAGTATGTTGTCGACGGATATTGCAAGGCAGAAGCAAATCGACTGCAATACTTCAAACAAAATCAGGAAACCCTTAGAGCCATGGAATACAGAGGACTACTGGACCACGTCCAGAACGTTGCTGCTGATAACCAACGTCCTGTCGGTCGTATCGTCATTTTGCCGTCGAGTTTTGCAGGGAGTCCAAGAGCTATGCAGCAGAACTACCAAGATGCTATGGCCATTGTTCGCAAATTCGGAAAACCAGATCTTTTCATCACGTTCACATGTAATCCAAAATGGACAGAGGTACAAGAAAACATCGGACAACACCAACGAGCTGAAGGCAGACCAGATTTAGTGGCACGCGTGTTTCATCTGAAATTAAAAGAGTTAATCGACGATATAACGAAGAAGCACGTGTTGGGCAAAGTACGTGCATTTCTCTACGTCGTCGAGTATCAGAAGCGTGGCCTACCGCATGCCCACATATTACTCATGCTGTGCCAAGAAGATAAAATTTGTACCGCCGAAGACATTGACAGAATTGTTTCCGCACAAATTCCTAATTCAAATGAGTCACCAGAGATCCATTCCTTGGTGAAGTCTCACATGATACATGGTCCGTGTGGCACTTTAAATCGCCATTCGATTTGTGTGAAAGATGGAGTGTGCAGTAAAGGCTTTCCAAAAGCGTATGCTGCAGAGACACTTGCGAGCATATAGTCTGGGATCCGAGGCCTGGAAATGTGTAAAAAAGTGATTTTGAAGTGACACCCCTGCTATAAAATGTTTGACCCCTAGATCATGTCTGTGGGGGTGTTAGCCACCAGAAAAGTGACTTTAGCAAGGTAGTTTGGATTGCGCGAATTCTGTAGGGACATTTTTTAACTTGGGGCGTCAACTGTAAAAAAGCAAGAAATTTAGGGGTAGGGGAAATTCAATTGACCATATATCCCATAATACAGGGGTGAGTGCAACAAATTACCACTCATTCTTTTTGTTATAAAGTTGGCTTTTATATGAAACATGATTCAACGTGATTAGGCCATCCATGAGGTCAGCAGAGGTCAAAAGGTCACGGAAAGTGGGTTAAGCTAAAAGTTTAGCTCCTTTAGTAAATAAAATCACATTTTTCCTACTTCAAGCTCAATATAGCCAAACTTTTACACCCAAAATATGTTGTTTGTACCCCTCTGATGTTTTTGGGAAAGAAATGCCCCGACTGAACTCAACTGGCACTTACTGTACTCGAACCAAGTATGTCACTTTAGATTTGCATAACTTTTAAAAAATCACCAAAATCGGGCATTCACACTGTCTATTTGCATGGTCCTCTTCAACATGTTTTAAAACGACAAGTCATACCACATACTGTCTGGAAAAGTGTCATTACCTCTATTTACTCATCATCATCACCGTCATCAGTCAGAAGCCGTCCACATTTTTCTCTGTCGCCATTGCAGGCACATGCAATGATGCATGGTACTCCAGCTTTCGCACAAGGGCAATTCCTCAGGCAGTTCGGTTTCTTCTTACATTTGCAGTACTTCAACTTCGCAGCAGAAGGCTTTGATGGCTTGCTCTTCATGACAGGAATTAACCTGTCACCATCCACACTCCTGCCATACTCTTCAGGTGGAAGAAGCACTGGATTGCTGAGTGAAGCTTGCTTGTATAAGCTGATCTGACAAAGGCTCCTGAGAACGTGGAAGTGAAAAGCATCTTCTGTTGGAGGAAGGGAGCGCAGATCTAGTTTGCTAGATGCAAACAAGTGGGCGCGGAGCTTATCCAGGGATGAATACCCTGGCTTTCCGTAGAGATCACAAAAGAAGCTTCGTGCTTCAGTTATCACCTGATCATGTGCAGAAGGTCCGGATTCATGTCGGATGAAATTGGACAACGCTGGCTGTTTGTCAACATGCTGGAGTGCGACTTTCACTGCTCTCTTCTTACCCCGTTTGAAAGGATAGCTCACCGAATCACAACCTGACAGAATGTAGGAGATGAGCAGTGTGTCTGTGAGTGCCAATACGTCCTTTCCAACTGCTTTGGCCAACTCATTCACCAAGTCATGGATGGGGAGGAACAGATCATTCTTTTCCACCCATAACTCAACAACGTTTGTCAACCGAGGGAAATGATACATTGACAAGACGATATCTGTATCTGTAGCCTGAATGACAACTACGCTGTTGTCACAGCTAGCAATGTGAGCAAAGATTCTGGTGTCTGCCTCCTCGTGGTTAGGGCAGTACAGCTCATCAACATTGGTATGTTCCGTCTGCGTCACACAAGTTGCCTGGGCGTTGACCCCAAGGACCAGGCAGAAGCCATCAGGCCAGGATGACTCCTGGGACCAACGTGAAGCAAGATACGACAGCAGATTGGTCTTGTTACAAGGGTTTGACAGGAATGTGTTCCAATCAGGGATTTTCATGATGTCCGCTGGAACAAACTCTGGCAAGTTGGTATTTGACTCCCTCCCGTCTCTGGCGTTCATCCCCTTTTAGACTCTTTAACCCAAAATCATATTGATCGCCCACGAAATGCACTTCAGTGCAATGTCTGGGTTTCATGTTCAAGAGTTTGTTCCTGTACCTTTCCTGAAGTTGGTCAAATGTACTCGAACCAAGTGTGTTGAACCGCTGGATGAATGCCATTGCATCGACTACATAAACTGCATCAGATGCAGAAGGAGGCAACTCTTTTAACGGTTCCCATGACTCGGCAACCTCTGCCTGTAGAGTGGATAGATAGTTGGATTTGCAACCTTTCCGCATGGAAAATCCATTCTTCTCTGGCTCAAACAACGAGGGAGGGTACTCAAGCCATTCGTAACTAAATGCCTCAGTCCGTGCCTCATCACTCAGGTCCTGTGCGAAACAAAGTGCCCTTGTCACTGCACTCTCCTCTCTGATGACTGCTTTCACAGTGTCCATCTTTTTCTTACTTTTCTTCAGATGCATGGCGAATGTTTCTATCTTCGGTTGGACAATCTTGTCTGCATTCGTCGTCGTGGCAGCATCCATTGCCTCCAAGCCTAGACGTTTGGCATCTACCAAGGTAGTTGCTGCAAGAATCTGACCTGTGGATATGTTCATTAGTTTATCTGTCGCAAGTGAAGGATCGAATGGGTTTTGCATCTTCTCTTCCACGGTCCGTTTGATCTGCAACACGGCTTCCATGTCGTCTTTCCTCAGCTTCTCGTGGTGGTCAGATTGCGGCGAGGCCATGTGTGCCATCTGTTTTACACTTTCAGAGACAGAGGTCATGAACGGTAGAGCCTTGATGTACTTTTCTCGTGCTGATTCAGACTGTGTTATACCCTTAAAGAGGCTTGTTCTGCCTTCCCTATTGTAGGTCTGTTCAAGGGCAAGGTCTGTCCACACACCATTAAAGTCTCCTGCAGTCTGGTGAACTGTGAATTTGCCAGCTGCAAACTCCTCGTGCACTTCTGGTGCTGTTTCTGGAAGCTTTTGCATCTCACTGAGATAGATTGGAAGGCAGGACATGTACTTACTATGGCCGGAAGCAATGGTATAGGGTAGCATATTCTGCACCTCTTGTAAGTGCTGTTGCCATAGCCCAGCTCTCTCAGCATGGATGTAACGCCTTAGGATAAGCACCATGTCTATGTACATGCTCCAAAGATAGGCTGTCACTCCTAATCCCTTCTCAAAATCTCCCCAGAGCGACTCCAGTGACTCTAGGCATTTCATGACTTCCTTCATGAGTGCAGCAAATTCGTCCTTCTCTTTCCTGTCAAAGGCATTTCTAAGACTTTCAAGCAGAGACGAAAGCAAAGAAAGTGTCTCCTCAGTCTTCTCGAACAACAGCCATTTCTCAAATGCCTCCCACTTCAGCATGAACAATGCCTCACTCAACCATGAATGATAACGGACCATCTTATAATAATCTTTTCCTGCCATGACTTTATTGGCTGTACCTCGACCACAGATATCACTAGAAACCAGAATGTCCTCTATGCCACTCTCCATTATGAAAAATCCAATAGATCCCAAGAAGTTCTGGGCAATATGGAATCCTCCAAGTCGAACAATAACATCTTTGTACTTTTCCAATTCCTTCCTAAACAACCCCTTTACTATGTCATATATCGCCTGGTCACAAGTCACCACCGTCTTAGCCTGACCCATCTTAAGACTCAAGGAGACAAAGTAGTCCAATGAGGTCTGGACTACATCTGCGTTGGTTGGGTTTTGTGGAAGCAATGGTCCATAACCAATCTTTGTTTTCTCTGCATGTTGCCCAGAACTGTATTCAAAGAAGCTGCTCCATGTCAGGCTACCAGTGTCCTTGTCGTTTTCACCCGTCATCAACTGTGTTGGACACATCCTCAGTAGGAACCAAACGATGTTCTTGTCAGCTAGAAAGCAGGCTTCCCCCTTGTCATCATGAGGAAGTTCAATATCACGTAATGACCTAGCCTGTCTTCTGTCCTTCAGTGTCAGTTTACTACTTACTGGAACGAATTTGTCTGGTTCACTGATAGTCAGTTTCCTGGTTTTCTTAAGGGGCACTGCCCCCACTACCTCCCCACTTCCTTCTCCCTCAAATGTGTACTGATAAATTATATTTGTTGTAGCATCAAAAGTACCACCATCTTGTGTCTCTGAATGGAAGTTTAAGTTATCCAATGCATAGTGGTTAAAGTGTCCTGGTGTGATGTTTGTTGGAATGAACAACCCTTCCCTTTCTTCTCGTTCAGAAACATCATTGGCGGCTGTTGTGATGTGTCGCTGAGCAGTGGGATAACTGATGCAGTGTCCAAATTTGTTAATCATTGTCACAAGGTTTTTACTACGTGTTTGCTTCAGAATATGTAGGGCAACACCGATGTGTTTGGGAAGTGGCTGCCTGCTAAGACATCCTACAATGTCCTGTGCCAAATTCAGTACCTTCTCTTCATCATCTTTGGTAAGCTCGACTTTGCCATCTTCACCGAGACACTCATCTCCCTCTGTTAGTAACCATGCCAAATGATTGTACAAGTCGACCGGGACTTGACTAGAGGCACCTTCATATGGTATTTCAATTTCATCACTGACTGGGATTGCACACCCTACCTTTCCGAATTTTTCTTCTCCCAAAGCCGTGGACGAAGCCGTGGACGGCTTCTGACTGATGACGGTGATGATGATGAGTAAATAGAGGTAATGACACTTTTCCAGACAGTATGTGGTATGACTTGTCGTTTTAAAACATGTTGAAGAGTACCGTGCAAATAGATAGTGTGAATGCCCGATTTTGGTGATTTTTTAAAGTTATGCAAATCTAAAGTGACATACATGCCAGTAAGTTAAGTTCAGTCGGGGCATTTCTTTCCCAAAAACATCAGAGGGGTACAAACAACATATTTTGGGTGTAAAAGTTTGGCTATATTGAGCTTGAAGTAGGAAAAATGTGATTTTATTTACTAAAGGAGCTAAACTTTTAGCTTAACCCACTTTCCGTGACCTTTTGACCTCTGCTGACCTCATGGATGGTCCAATCACGTTGAATCATGTTTCATATAAAAGCCAACTTTATAACAAAAAGAATGAGTGGTAATTTGTTGCACTCACCCCTGTATTATGGGATATATGGTCAATTGAATTTCCCCTACCCCTAAATTTCTTGCTTTTTTAGAGTTGACGCCCCAAGTTAAAAAACGTCCCTACAGAATTCGCGCAATCCAAACTACCTTGCTAAAGTCACTTTTCTGGTGGCTAACACCCCCACAGACATGATCTAGGGGTCAAACATTTTATAGCAGGGGTGTCACTTCAAAATCAAATTTTGAGGTCTCGGATCCCAGACTAATAGATGGCTATGCCCTTTACAAGCGTCCCCCAAATGGACCCACCATAACCATTCATGGAACCGATGTTGATTGCCAATTTGTGGTCCCATTCAATGCTTATTTACTGAAGAAGTACAGAGCACACATCAACATTGAGGTTTGCGCAAGCATAAAGAATATAAAGTACTTATTTAAATATGTGTACAAGGGACATGACTGTGCCAGCATCGAAATTCGAGAGCGCGGGAGAGTGGAGGTGGACGAAATAAAGACCTATTTGGACTGCAGATATGTCAGTGCCCCAGAGGCAGCATGGAGGTTGATGGAATTTGAAATGCACAAACAGTCCCATTCCATCACCAGACTTGCGGTACACTTACCTGAATTGCAGACTGTTGTGTTCAGGGATGGTAACGAGGAAGAAGCCATTGTACGACATAGGGGTACAACACTTACAGCTTGGTTTCAGTTAAACCAGAGAGACCCTGAGGCACGAAGTTATCTGTACCATGACATTCCAAAATATTACGTATTTGAAGATGGACGAAAGACATGGAAACTTCGACGCCGGGGCGGCAACAAGGTTATCGGACGCATGGTTTCGGCAAGCCCTGTGGACATTGAGTGCTTTCATCTTCGTGTACTCCTGCTGCACTGTCCTGGTAAAACATCATTTGAAGATCTCAGAACCGTAGATGGAGCAGTTTGTGAAACATACAAGGATGCAGCCAGGAAATTACATTTAACAGAAGATGATACAGAATGGGACAGGTCCTTAGCTGATGGAGTTATCTTTGCCATGCCACAACAATTGAGATCTCTTTTTGCAACCCTATGCATATTCTGCACACCAACAGACACGTCAGCACTGTGGGAAAAATATAAAAACGACCTTTGCGAAGATTTTGTGCACAGCGGCCATATCTTGGAACAGAGTATTTTCATTGCATTGCGAGAAATACAGTCCTTCCTCCTGAGACATGGACAGACCTTGGAAGCATTTCAGTTACCAGTACCTCCAGACACTGTTGAAGATCTTTCGAGCGATGATTATATTATCAGTATGTACCGGGAGATGAACATGAAAAAGGTGAAAACAACAGACAACTACTAAATGATGACCAAATCCAAATTGTAGATGAGGTCCTCCAGGCCGTTCATTGTAGGGATCAGTACACAGGCAACCGGTTGTTTTTCGTTGATGGACCGAGCGGAAGTGGCAAGACCTTTCTCTATAATACGCTTCTGCACATCTTGCGAGGCCAGTGTCGTTTGGTTCTTCCAATGGCGTACTCGGGCATTGCAGCAACATTGCTAGCAGGGGCCGTACATTGCACCATCGATTTAAATTGCCAGTGCCCATTTTGGAAAACTCCACATGCAACATATCACCTACGAGTAAAGATGCAGATGCTCTAAGGAAGGCCAACCTATTCATTTGGGATGAAGCACCTATGGCTCCAGCATATTGTTACGTGGTCCCCTCAGTGCATACCAGGTCTCGGTGACCCCCGGACCGTGAGAGGACCTTCGCCAGCAAATAGTATTATATAGGCGCATTCGCCACGCAATCCATAGGAATTTCACCCAGGCGACAACTGATGTGCAAGTATATATTTCCAATGGTAATGATACCAAACACTTTCAAAGACACAACCACGGAGATTTTCCCCGAGCAATCAACAATACACAACCAGGCACAATCAATATTACAACCATGTGAACTCATCTACACAAACTCTAAGATGGCCATCTTAATCTTATACATTCCTCACGTGAGCCCCACTCCTGACTCCCTCCGTGGTCAATGTCTCTCCTCTCCGCACACGGGCGGTTGAACGAGCCCCGGGCGGACGTGCTCTAAACGTGCCGTCTCGGACTGGGGCCGCGGCTGCAGCGCACCTCCTTGCCAAGCCACGGGGCAAACCCAGCGCGGCGTCCAACGTGCGCGAGGCCCCAAGTGCGGACCCGTACGCGTCTTTGTAGACGGGGCAAAACCCAGCGCGGCTTTCGACGCGAGCGAGGCCCAACGTGCGGACCCGTACGCGTCTTTGTAGACGGGGCAAACTGTCCCGGACGCTTGGTTTCGTGCACGAACTCACGGTGACTGGACGTGTCAAAAGGTATTTACCGCCCAGGTAACTCCTCTCGCCAGACGTTTCGCAACGGCGCGTTTTCCGCGCAGCGTAAGGTCGATTCCACCTTCTCGTCGTCGCGGGGCGAGGAAGAAGAAAAACCTTCCTTTCCCTCGTGTCTTTTTTCTCCCTTTCCGTCACTTCCGCTTCCGGCCACTTCCGTTTCCTGCCACTCTTTCAGAAGGGCTCCTGACCCTCCAACCACAACAACTACACAACAACTTAATATACTACACACGGAAGCAAAGACCTGCATGGTAATTTACATACATTCACCTAAATATGTAACACTCCCCCCCTTCAAGAAAGAAAGTTTGAACCCAGCGAAAACTTTCTTTGCCGGCCAATTTGGAGAAACAACCAGATAACTCAACCCCCCCACATTATCAGTTCCCCCCGGGCCCAGTTATCACTTAAAAATAAAGCCAGTTAAGCCACTCGATAGCACTTTTCCGGGAGGCCAAGCCGAGTATTCACTACATGGATGCCTTTAGGAACGCGGAGTTCACGGTTAGTCCGTGCAGGAAAGTTCTCTACATGGGCGCCTTGAGGAACGTGGAGTTCACGGTTAGTCCGTGCAGGAAAGTTCTCTACATGGGCGCCTTGAGGAACGTGGAGTTCACGGTTAGTCCGTGCAGGAAAGTTCACTACATGGACGCCTTTAGGAACGGCGTTCACGGTTAATTCGTGTAGGAATCTTGGCTCGGCGGCTCCGCCGCCTTCAGTGCTTCAACTTCTCAGAACGTCCCTAATAATTAGGGTGGGACCACTGGTCCCTGTAGTCCCCTGAATACCGGTCTTCTTCTCGGCCACTACTTTGCCAATTCTTCCTTCGGGAGCGGCCGTAACTCAGGGAGCCTCCATAATAATATTGACTGCGGCCACCACCAAAACTACCGCCCAGTTGTCCTCTCCTGTAGACCTCTCGACGCCTACGAAATGCCTTCCCTACTGTTATGGTCCGACCCTCCAAATCCTTGCCATTCCAATTCTTCTCTGCCTCTCTGGCGTCTTTTGTGCTGGCAAACGTGACAAAGCCGAACCCTCTTGACTGTTGCGTTTCCCAGTCTCTTACCAACCGCACTTCCACCAGCGGCCCATATCTGTTGAAGACAGAGGTCAGAACTTCTTCCTCTGTTTTGAAGTTCAGTCCCCCTACAAATAACTTGGCACTTTTGTCACCATCCCGAGCTGGTGTGGTGTTATTTTCCCTGCTGGGCTCTTTATCAACCCTCAGGTTACCATAAACTTGACCCCCGGCCAAATCATTCCCGAGAACCACAGATACACCCTCTACAGGAAACGTGGCTTGTAAACCGACGGTGACCGGTCCTGACACCAAATCGGACTCCAACTGGATGACCTGAAGGGGAGCACTAACACCGCCCCCGATCCCCTGTAAACGAACACTATCCCTCGTTGCCGTCTCCTCGGACCATGGCAAAATGCCTTCAAGCATTAAAGATTGATGGGCCCCTGTGTCTCTCAATATCCTAACCGGTCTCCGGTTAGTCGAGGCTCCATCCAGTGACACAAACCCCTCGGAAATAAATGGTTGGTAACCCTCTTGATGGCGATTTCTTACGCTAGCCATCGCATTCGGAGTTGTAATAGTCGGACTCCGCTCTGGGTTGTCCCTTTTCATGAGGTAACAACTGGACATCAAGTGTCCAGGTTTTTTGCAAAACGCGCAAGTAGGCCCGGAGGAAAAACTCGGGGTCTGCCTCGGGCCCCCCGAACTATAAGTTTGTCTTGGGCCCGCATCCCTCTGATTTCGAACCGGTGGGGTATCATAGTTGTCCCCATAATCATCTCGAGGCCGCCGCCATGCATGGTCGTTCTCCGCACCTGCTGTTCCCCACCTCCCCTGCGGAGATCTAGGCGAGGAGTTAGGTTCGTGGACCCCTATTCGGTGGGTTAAGGCATAATCATCTGCCATGGTGGCTGCGTCCCACAACTTTGGTACCTTCTTTTCCTGCAGGTACACTTTGATGTCCTCGTGGACACACTGCTGGAATTCCTCCACCAGGATCAAGTCCCGCAATGTCTCGAAGTCTTTCCCGACTCCTTTTGACTCACCACCGATCAAACATGTTTTCTTTCACTCTGGCAAACTCCACATGGGTCTCACTCTCCCTCTTCCTGGCATTCCTGAATTTTTGCCTGTAAGCTTCCGGAACCAACTCATAGGCTTTGAGGATGTGCTTCTTCAGTACCTCATAATCTGCACATTGGTCCATTGGTAGCGCCGAATAAATTTCCTGAGCTTTCCCCACCAGCACACTTTGCACGAGTATGGTCCATGCCTCCTCCGGCCAGTTTAATTGTCGAGCCACTTTCTCAAAGTGTGGAAAAAATTTCGCGACTTCTTTTTCACTGAACGGTGGAACCAGCCTCACATGTCTGCCCACATCCCAGGTTTTCTGGTTAGGTGTCGACCCCGTCAGCAAGGGTGGTGCCTCTCCCCGTTCTCTCATTAACTCCAGCTCCTTGAATTTGATTTCTTGCTGAAGCTGCATGCCACGTTCCTTTAATTCCCTTTCCGCTTTTCTCTCCTCTGCTTCGAGGTCCCTTGCAGCTCTCCTTTCCTCTGCTTGTTCCTTTTCTCTTCTTTCCTGGAGTTCTCTTTCCACTCTCCTTTCCTCTGCTTGTTTCTCTTCTCTCCTCTCTTCTGCTTTCCTTTCCTCTTCTGCTCTTTCCTTTTCTGCTTTCCTTTCTTCTTCTGCTAACCTTTCCTGGAGTTCTCGTTCCACTCTCCTTTCTTGTGCTTGTTTCTCTTCTCTTCTCTCTTCTGCTTTCCTTTCTTCTTCTGCTCTTTCCTTTTCTGCTTTCCTTTCCTCTTCTTTTATCCGTTCCTGGCTCCGTAATTGCAACTCCAGTTTCCGGAGCTCAACGTCTTCTGGTTCTTCGGGTAGCCACTCCCAGGCTAACTCGTCCCATGTTCCTAATCCCACCATAGATTGTATCACCGTGGCCTGCAACTCTGCCTTCCTCAAATTAGTTCGGACCTCCAAGTTAAAATGTTTGGCCAATTTCAAGAGATCCGACTTTAGCAACGCTCGGAACTGTGCCTCACTCGGGGTTACCCCAAAGTTCTGTGCCACAAACGCCATGGTGCCTATCGTTAACACCTGTTAACCTTCACCCCAAGACTTTCCCCAATTTCTCAAAAAAAAAAATATTACCAATTAATAATTAATTAATAAATTTTAATTACCAAAAATATTATTATTTTATTATTTTATACACTTTTAGATCCCGGACGTAGACCCAATTGCGAAACCGCAAATCGTAATTTGGACGAGCCCCCAATTCTGTTACGTGGTCCCCTCAGTGCATACCAGGTCTCGGTGACCCCCGGACCGTGAGAGGACCTTCGCCAGCAAATAGTATTATATAGGCGCATTCGCCACGCAATCCATAGGAATTTCACCCAGGCGACAACTGATGTGCAAGTATATATTTCCAATGGTAATGATACCAAACACTTTCAAAGACACAACCACGGAGATTTTCCCCGAGCAATCAACAATACACAACCAGGCACAATCAATATTACAACCATGTGAACTCATCTACACAAACTCTAAGATGGCCATCTTAATCTTATACATTCCTCACGTGAGCCCCACTCCTGACTCCCTCCGTGGTCAATGTCTCTCCTCTCCGCACACGGGCGGTTGAACGAGCCCCGGGCGGACGTGCTCTAAACGTGCCGTCTCGGACTGGGGCCGCGGCTGCAGCGCACCTCCTTGCCAAGCCACGGGGCAAACCCAGCGCGGCGTCCAACGTGCGCGAGGCCCCAAGTGCGGACCCGTACGCGTCTTTGTAGACGGGGCAAAACCCAGCGCGGCTTTCGACGCGAGCGAGGCCCAACGTGCGGACCCGTACGCGTCTTTGTAGACGGGGCAAACTGTCCCGGACGCTTGGTTTCGTGCACGAACTCACGGTGACTGGACGTGTCAAAAGGTATTTACCGCCCAGGTAACTCCTCTCGCCAGACGTTTCGCAACGGCGCGTTTTCCGCGCAGCGTAAGGTCGATTCCACCTTCTCGTCGTCGCGGGGCGAGGAAGAAGAAAAACCTTCCTTTCCCTCGTGTCTTTTTTCTCCCTTTCCGTCACTTCCGCTTCCGGCCACTTCCGTTTCCTGCCACTCTTTCAGAAGGGCTCCTGACCCTCCAACCACAACAACTACACAACAACTTAATATACTACACACGGAAGCAAAGACCTGCATGGTAATTTACATACATTCACCTAAATATGTAACAATATGCTTTAGCGGCTGTTGATCGATGTCTCCGGGATGTAACCAGCAACAACATTCCTTTTGGTGGAAAGGTCTTACTTCTTGGTGGGGACTTCAGGCAGGTTTTGCCCATTGTACCTCGCGCTGCACCTGCAGCAATCATTGCCACATGCATCAAGCATAGCAAGTTGTGGCCAAAGTTCAAACAGCTTTTTTTTTTTTTTTGTATACTGAATCGAGGCTCGTGAAAGAGCTGACATTCCAGAACCCCCCATGACATTTACTTCACAAACAAATCAACCAGACAAACAAAATATATAAAAAGAGGGAGCGGAAGACAAGAGAATGGGAGGCACACAAACACTTGAGAGCACACAACATTTGAGAGCAGGGAGATGTGTGGGAGGGAGAGGGCTCGGGGGGAGGAGGCGTGGGAAGGGGTGGGTGGGGTGGGGGGTGGGAGAAGTATAAAACACATGGACACCAAGGACTTCCAGGTCAGAAGTTGGTATTTCAAAAAGTGGAATTGGGGTGAAATTATCGGGGATAGAAAAGATCAAGGTTTTGGATGGTTGAAGATAAGAGATGGTGGTGAACAGCTGTTTTAAAGACCTGGAGGGTGGAGTGGGATTGAAGAGAGTGAGGGAGTTTGTTCCAGAGGCGGGAGAAAAGAGGAATGAAGGAGTGAAGGTGAGCAGACAGTCTTGATTTTGGCAGTTTAACCATAAGAGGGTTGCAGGCAGATCTTGTGCGACCTGTAGGAATATTTGCGGGACAGAGCCCAGAGAGAGCTGGGGGGGCAAGGCCAGAGAGGAGTCGGTAGAAGACGGAAAGACCACCAACCTGCCTGCGGTGAGTGAGTGAGAGGCCCTTGGAGTTAGCTTCATCGCGGGAGATTCCAATGATTCTGAATGCTTTGCTTTCATCAGCGTGAAGACGAGCTAGGTGTGAGGCAGGAGCACCAGCCCAGAGGGGAGAGCAGTATTCCATTGAGCTGCGGATGAAAGCCTTGTACGTGGTGAGGAGCTCAGGTGTGCCAAGGAAGGACTTCGCACGACGGAGGCTGAACTTAACATCAAACATGAGAGCTAATGATGACGAAGAATTATCAAAATGGTTACTGTCGGTTGGAAATGGGACTGTGGAAACAATTCCTGACTCAGATTTAATACGACTGCCTGATTGTATCTGTGTAGAAGACAACATTTCTTTAGCAGAGGCTGTTTTCGGTAATTTGAACGAAATCCATTCAAACTATGATGCGCTGGCACAACGAGCCATGTTGTGTCCAAAGAATGAATCCACATTTGTGATCAACGATGAGATACTGGATGCATTTCCTGGGGAAGAAAAGACGTACTTCAGTGCTGATTCCATTGTTTGTCATGACCCTGAAGAGGCACTAAATTATCCCATGGAATTCCTAAATCAATTAACTCCTTCTGGAATGCCATTGCACAAACTTCATCTCAAAGATGGTGCTGTCATCATGTTACTCCGTAACTTTGATCCGAAACAGGGACTGTGCAATGGTGCAAGATTGGTTGTTAAAAGATTGTTGCCAAACATAATAGACGGAGAAATAATTTCTGGCAGTCACAAAGGAACACGCACATTTATACCCAGGATTAGTATTGCACCTTCCGATACAACACTACCATTCGTACTCAAACGCCATCAATTTCCAGTTCGTGTGGCATTCTCTTTCTCAATAAACAAGAGTCAAGGTCAAACATTCCACAAAGTTGGGATTTACTTACCAGAACCCGTCTTCAGCCATGGCCAATTATATGTTGCATTGTCGCGTGCTAAACGATTTGAGGATGTCAAGGTAAAGGTAGTCAGTAATGGCCAACAGGGAAAAATTGATGGCCACAGTGGAATCTTCACCCGTAATGTTGTTTACCCGGAGGTCCTGCAGTGACACCATTCAGGCAACAAAAGGAGGGCACGAAGGAAAATAGTTAATTACTCCGACACATTTAGTTGCGGTGATTGAAAAATCACCGGACCATTGTTGCTGTTTTGATGCTTTTTACTGCTGTTTTGATGCTTTTTCACTGCTGTTTTTTCACTGCTGTTCTGATGCTTTTTCACTGCTGTTTTGATGCTTTTTCACTGCTGTTTTGATGCTTTTTCACTGCTGTTTTGATGCTTTTTCACTGCTGTTTTGATGCTTTTTCACTGTTGTTTTGATAGTGTTTTGATGCTTTTTCACTGCTGTTTTGATGCTTTTTCACTGCTGTTTTGATGCTTTTTCACTGCTGTTTTGATGCTTTCCACTGTTGTTTTGATAGTGTTTTGATGCTTTTTCACTGCTGTTTTGACGCTTTCCACTGTTGTTTTGATAGTGTTTTGATGCTTTTTCACTGCTGTTTTGATGCTGTTTCACAGCTGTTCTGATGCTTTTTTGCCTTTTTTTAAATATAAAAATCTCATTTCAAAAAAAAAAATTCCAAAAAAATCTCACAATGATGACATATAATTCACCGAAAACGTTGAAGCAACCGCATAATATTACGGTGATGTTTAACTCTGAGTGAGAATAGTTCTAAATTTTAAAAACTTTCTTCTGATATTTGTAATTTATTTCAAACAAACTGTATTTCCCATCTACACGGGCATGTATTCCTATTAACCTAATGTAAAGTACATAAATTGTGTGGATTACATCATTTGTGGATGTGATCAATTATTGCCAGTAACCATTTTATATAACTGAATGTGCAGGTGCAGCATCTAACTCAATATGTCGAAATGTCACACACATCCATGCCCGTGGGATTCCCATGGGTGACCCCGCTAGTATATATATATCTGTGCAGCGTCTGTCCTGTGTTGTCCTGTGTTGTGTTGTCTTGTGTTGTGTTGTGTTGTCACTGAACTACTTTCTCAAACTTTTGTGGAATCGTACCAAACTTCTGGTATGCACATATCTCTCCCGTTGGTATGTCTTAAGGGTATTTCTTTTTTTTGGGGGGGGGGGGGGAATTTTTGGGGGAATTTTGTTTTTCAACTGCAATTGTTTATAAAATGTGATATCACGTATATTACAAATACATTTGTGCAAAATAATTGTTTGAATTATGATTGGTTTAAACCATGACAAAATGGCAACTCGGGTACAGTCATTTATCTATATATCGACACATCTGGGCAGTGTCTGTGTTGTCACTTAACGACTCCCTCAAACTTTTGTTTCCGTGGTTGTGGAGTGTTTTTAATAACGTTGTGGTGGATTTGAATCACGTGTTGGTGAGGTATTTTGAATTATGTGGTGGTGAGGTGTTTTTAAATCACATGGTGGTGAGGTGTTTATAAATCACATCGTGGTGAGGTGTTTTGATTTACGTGGTGGTGAGGTATTTATAATTACATGGTGGTGAGGTGTTTTTAAATCACATCGTGGTGAGGTGTTTTGATTTACGTGGTGGTGAGGTATTTATAATTACATGGTGGTGAGGTGTTTTGAATTATGTAGTGGTGAGGTGTTTTGAATTACTTGGTGGTGAGGTGTTTTTAAATGACGTGGTGGTGAGGTGTTTTGAATTTTGTGGCTGTGAGGTGTTTTTTTTACGTGTTTTATGGCTGTGAGATGTTTTTAATTTTGTGGTGGTGAGGTGTTTTTATTATGTGTTTTTATGGCTGTGAGGTGTTTTTATTACGTGTTTTATGGCTGTGAGGTGTTTTTATTACGTGTTTGATGGCTGTGAGGTGTTTTTATTACGTGTTTTATGGCTGTGAGGTGTTTTTATTACGTGTTTTATGGCTGTGAGGTGTTTTTAATTTTGTGGTGGTGTGTTTTTATTACGTGTTTTATGGCTGTGAGGTGTTTTTAATTTCGGGGTGGTGAGGTATTTTTATTACGTGTTTTATGGCTGTGAGGTGTTTTTATTACGTGTTTTATGGCTGTGAGGTGTTTTTATTGCGTGTTTTATGGCTGTGACGTGTTTTTAATTTTGTGGTGGTGAGGTGTTTTTATTACGTGTTTTATGGCTGTGAGGTGTTTTTATTACATGTTTTATGGCTGAGGTGTTTTTATTTTCATGGTGGTGAGGTGTTTTTATTACGTGTTTTATGGCTGTGAGGTGTTTTTATTACATGTTTTATGGCTGAGGTGTTTTTATTTTCGTGGTGGTGAGGTGTTTTGAATTACTTGGTGGTGAGGTGTTTTGAATTACGTGGTGGTGAGGTGTAATCGTCCCAAACTTCCAGTCTGCACCTACCCCTCCCCTATGTATGTGCTGAGGGGTTCTTTCTTGAAAAAAAAACATTCAACCTAAATCTTCAACCTAAATTGCCTATAAATATGTAATATCACAAACACAACAAATACATTTGTGCAAAGTAATTGTTTGTATTATGATTGGTGAAAATCATGACAACACAGCATCTCAGGTACAGTCATTAGCCTCAGCTAAAATAAGCCCGTTCCTCAGTATCGACGCTTGGTGAGGCGAGCGCAGCGAGCCGAGCCAAGCTAGTATGTATGTATATATATATATATATATATATATATATATATATATATATATATATATATATATATATATGTATGTATATGTATATATGTATGTATGTATATATATATATATATATATATATATATATATATATGTATATATGTATATATGTATAGATGTATGTATGTATATCTCTACCAGCAAATGAGGGCAAATGTATGTATGTACATACTGTATATTAGGGTGGTCCACAGATATATGTAATATTTAATACTATTAAAAATTCATGCTCCACAAGGCTGCCCTTGTTCCTATGCTTATAAAGATCATATGAACCAAATATGAGATCAATTGGAACTTATTTCGAGGTTGCCCAAAAAATAACATTTTTAATTTATCCTGTGTTTTTCAGATGGCAGAAACTCGCAGCTCTTCCACAGTTTGGTTGCTGGGCAAGTCTGAAAAGGAAATAATATGTGGGGGACTACCAACCAAAGGACACACATTGCAGAAAATGGTGTCCCATCACATACAAGAACACCATACAGTTCGTGAAAGTGCCAAACTTAGTGTACAAGCTGTGTGTGCATACTGGGAGAAAGCACGAATTCCAGTGCAGAGAGTAGATTCCTGTGAGCGCCAACTTTTGAAGTTGTATGATGCCTACAAACTGGGAAAGAAAAATAGAACCAAGACATTCGAAAACTATAGAGTGAAGGAGCAGATGTTCAAAGATGATCTTCAATCCCTCTTCGATATCTCACCAAATGATGCGCTTGAGAAAATGACGAATGAAGAAGACAAAGCATTCCTTATCATGCAGCGTGAAGATCCCTCAAGTTCACGTATGGGATCTGTGGACAACCCTCTGGCAGTGAAGGAGAACAGAAAGCGTATCAGGCTTGAGAATGAAGATAAAAGAAAGAAGAAACATGCTGCTGAGACTCTAACAGCAACGCAATCTGTTCCATCAACATCGGCTGTGGTTGATGATGATGATGATGAGTGTGAGATTGAAAGCTCCGATTCAGGGGACAATGAATTCAAACTCCAAAGTCCATCTTCTGCCAAACAGGTGAAAAAGGCTCCCATCAAGGTGATCACTCCAGCAATAGTGGCAACTCTGGACAGAGTAAATCTCTCAGATCGGCGTGCTATGTTTGTGGCCAGTGCTTTTGCTCAATCTCTTGGTCATACCATTGAAGACATTTCTCTGTCACAGAGTGGAATTCGTCGTGCTCGATTTCGTGGAAGGGAAATAATGGCCACTGAAGGAAAGGCAAATTTCTCATGTAATAGCCCACTCCTACTACACTGGGATGGGAAACTGCTCCCTGATTATACTGACAATCACAAAGAATCTGTTAATCGGGTAGTGATACTTGTAACTGGTATGAATACCAAGAAGTTGCTTGGAGTCCCAAAAATTCCCCAAGGCACTGGTGTAGCACAAGCAAATGCATGCATACAACTTCTTGAGGAGTGGAATGTCAAAGAGTTGGTGAAAGGCATAGTGTTTGACACCACTGCATCCAACACAGGGCTGAGAAACGGAGCATGTACCCTCATTGGAGCAGCTTTGGATGCTAAGCTTGTCTGGATTGCATGTCGTCATCATGTGTTTGAAGTAATGCTCTCTGATGTTACAACTAAAGTCATTGGATCCACTAGCGGACCTGAGATCAGACTGTTCAAGAGGTTTCAGAAACAGTGGCCTTTAATTGACAAGAAGAGGTTCCAAGAAGAAGGAGAAGATGAAATATTTTCCGATAACCTTGTTGAACGTCAGAATATGATACATTTTTATGCAGCTGCACTCGAAGAACAACACCCACGTGATGACTATGAAGAACTTCTGAGACTATGCCATACATTTCTGGGTGGATGTGAGGCCAGAGAGGTGAAATTCCGTGCCCCAGGAGCTATGCACAATGCCCGCTGGATGATGAAAGCCATATACAGTATGCTCTCAAGATGGTTCTCTTCAAAGACCAAATAAAGCTGACATCACGTGAATTGAAGGGAATCACACAGATTGCTCTTTTTGTTACACTTGTGTGTGCGAGATTCTGGCATAAGGCGCCGCTACCCACAAAGGCACCTCTCATTGATTTGCTTCCTCTTTCAACCCTTGATTCTTACCCAGATGTGGATGTCCGTGAAACTGCTGTCAAAGCATTCACTAGACACCTCTGGTATTTGTCAGAACACCTTGCTGCATTAGCTCTTTTTGATAGCAGGGTGGATGCTGAGACAAAGGCAAAGATGGTGAAGAACTTCAAGCGGGCTCCAAAGCCCAATCTTCATAGGATAGATGCCAACGCCTTCAGGCTTTCTGACTCAGTGGACACCTACATCACAAGTCGATCTCTTGAATTATTTGGTGTTGTCATCTCAGAGTCTGACAAAGAAGTATCACTGAGTTTTCTGGAAAAGGAGCCACACCTCTGGAACACAGACAACTCATACCAAGAGCTTGAGAAGAAGATACACAGCGTGAAGGTTATCAATGACTGTGCTGAGCGGGGTGTTGCTCTCATCCAAACTTTCCATGACACTCTGATCAAGAATGAAGAGCAGAAGCAATTTGTGTTGAGAGTTGTGAAACTTCATCGTGAAAACTTTCCAGTGTCAACCAAAGCCATCTTGTCAAAGAAGTAGGCAATGTTTTGAAACACAAGTTTCTGAAAACAATGTTACGTAAAATCATTCAAATTATGTGTATTCTGATGTTTACTTTGTTTTAATTGTTCTGATAGATTTGTTTTATCGTCTCTGATAGATATTTTATATTTTCTGATGGATGATTTTTTTTTTCCGATAAATGATTTATTGTCAAATTAATACATGAATGTTTAATCTACTGTTTTGTTTTTAATCTTAATTTGACTATATGAATGAACATTGAACAATGAACAATGAACAATTGAACATACATGTACATTGTACAATGGTACATTGCGCATAATTATTTATTAGTTTACAAACAAACAACAACAATAACAATAATACATAATTTGAGTAATTGAAAATAGATAATTATCTATGAATTGATGTATGATGCTAAAAAATCTGTCTTATTAATCATTAAAATTTGTCAACATTTTGAGCAACCTCTAAATATTGTTCAATCAAGCTCAAATTTTCACCACAAACTAATTTCTTAAATAGGAATAGGGGCAGGCTTGTGGAGAAATGAAAATTCAATCTTCAGGGACCACCCATATATATATATCTATCTATATTATAATAGGCGTAGGTGATTCTGTCTGTCTGTTGGACGTCTGTCCGGGGGTGTGGCTTACTCGGTTTGCAGAGTAGCTCCACCCACTCCTCCTTCTCGAATAGCTTTGAGGCCTGTTTAGTTAGGCCCGTGCTGTCTTTCTCTCTCACACAGGTTTATTTCAATTCTAATTCGATATATCATTTCATTTTTCACAGTCGCTAACATAGTTTTAGACTCGGTTGAAAAAAAACGGGAAGAAAATCCGATGAAAGTTTCCGTTTATAGAACGAAATGAAATCTCAAACGCCTGTAATTTCAAGGCCTTCTTGAGTCTCTCTCACGCCTTTATCTCCAATCTAACTCACCATCTGATTTCATTTTTATTGATGGTTTTAGACTCGGTGTCAGCAAAGCGGGAAAATGCAGAGATATATTTTTTAAAATACACCATATCACCGCCCAACACCGCCCACCGCCCAACACCGCCCAACCGCCCAACACCGCCCAACCGCCAACAACCGCCCAACATGTATCATACACCGCCCAACATGACACAGACGGCAACATGTCGACATTATCGCTTTTCCTTTAAACCGAGTGAACCGAGCCGAACCGAATAAACCGAGTGAATTCACAGAGCGAATTTCATCCAATTCCACCGAGTTTCATGAAATTACCGAGAGATATTTCTTCGTTTTTATTTTATTAGTTACCAGCAGAAGTACCCAGCGTTGCCGGGCGGGGGAGGGGGGGAAGGGCACGTACACTTTAAACATGTATATACATGTGGGATGTGGGATATATACATGTCGGACATGTGTACGTGTGTGTGTGTACATGTGTGTGTGTGTGTGTGTGTGTGTGTGTGTGTGTGTGTGTGTGTGTGTGTGTGTGTGTGTGCGTGCATATATGTATGTGTATGTAGGCTAACCCCCGCTCTAGCAGGGAAAATGGCCTTAAAATGCATGTTGTTGTTGTATGTGTATGTGTATATATATGTCTGTGTGTGTGTGTGTATGTGTATATATATGTGTGTGTGTATATGTGTCTGTACGTGTGTGTGTGTGTGTGTGTGTGTTGTGTGTGTGTGTGTGTGTGTGTGTGTGTGTGTGTGTGTGTGTGTGTGTGTGTGTAGATGTATATATGTGTATAATGTGCATATATGTGTATATGTGTATACATATGTGTATACATATGTGTATATGTGTAATGTGTATATGTGTCTGTACGTGTGTGTGTGTGTGTGTGTGTGTGCATGTGTGTCGATGTGTGTGTGTGTGTGTGTGTGTGTGTGTGTGTGTGTGTGTGTGTGTGTGTGTGTGTGTGTGTATATAAACATGGGCCGGTGTGTGTGTAAAGTGTGAGGAGGTATTGGAGAGGAAAATGCAGAGATATATTTTTTTAAATCGTGCCATGATGATAAACGAAAATACACCGCCTAGAGTAACATTCGACATATATTTAAAATTCGCTTTTTCTTTTCCGTTAAGATATATTACTTTTACTTTTGATGACAGTCGTCACAAAACGACATATATTTCTTCGTTTTTATTTCATTCAACATTATTAGCCGGAAGTAAAATATGGTTCAGGAAATTACCGAGAGATATTTCTTTGTTTTTTCATTTATTAGTTATTTGCGCATACACTTTAAATAGGTTTATTTGAAATCTTTAATTTTCACAATGTAATTTGTTTGTCATTTGATGACGACGAGACACTTCCTCTTGACGATCGCGACAATTCATGCGTTGCGTGGAAACTTCCATTTCCAAAATGAATGACACAGTCGATGAAGAACGCAGACTTGAACAGGATGCAGCAAGAAAACGAATGAGAATGGCGAACGAGTCCGTCGTCGAACGTCAATGCAGACTTGAACAGGATGCAGCAAGAAAACGAATGAGACGGGAGAACGAGTCCGTCGACGAACGTCAATGCAGACTTGAACAGGTTGCAGCAAGAAAACGAATGAGACAGGAGAATGAGACAGTTGAGGAACGTGGACACAGACTCGCACAGGATGCTGCTGCAACAACAACGATGAGGAGGGAGAACGAGACAGTCGAGGAACGTGAACACAGACTCGCACAGGATGCTGCTGCAACAACGATGAGGAGGGAGAACGAGACAGTCGAGGAACGTGAACACAGACTCGCACAGGATGCTGCTGCAACAACGATGAGGAGGGAGAACGAGACCCTCGACGAACGTGAACACAGACTCGCACAGGATGCTGCTGCAACAACGATGAGGAGGGAGAACAAGACAGTCGAGGAACGTGAACACAGACTCACACAGGATGCTGCTGCAACAACGATGAGGAGGGACAACAAGACAGTCGAGGAACGTGAACACAGACTTGCACAGGATGCTGCTGCAACAACGATGAGGAGGGAGAACGAGACAGTCGAGGAACGTGAACACAGACTCACACAGGATGCTGCTGCAACAACGATGAGGAGGGACAACAAGACAGTCGAGGAACGTGAACACAGACTCGCACAGGATGCTGCTGCAACAACGATGAGGAGGGAGAACGAGACAGTCGAGGAACGTGAACACAGACTCGCACAGGATGCTGCTGCAACAACGATGAGGAGGGAGAACGAGACAGTCGAGGAACATGAACACAGACGCGCACAGGATGCTGCTGCAACAACGATGAGGCGTGAGAACGAGACCATCGATGAATGTCAACACAGACTCGCACGGCATGCTGAGCAACAAAGACGTTGGAGTTCTCAGCAAACATATACAACCGCAGCCATAATGAATCCGGCCGAAGTGTCCGATAATATTGTTCAAGAGCATAATTGTGGTCCAATGACGTCACCATGTGTGTACTGTTCTGCACACCATTTCACAAATGAATCAACAGGACAAGGGGATGGATTTACACTGTGTTGTTCCAAGGGAAAAGTTAAATTGCCTCCACTATTTGCCGTACCTGCTCGACTGCAACAACTTTATCAGGGTGACGATGGAAAATGTTGCAACTTCCGAGACAATATCCGGAATTACAATTCGGCATTAGCTTTTGCATCAATGGGTGCTCAGATCTCATCTCCTCCAGGAAATGGACCGTACTGTTTCGAAATCCACGGTCAAATTTACCATCGCCGTGGTCCATTACATCCATCACATGTACATGAACAAGCACAATTTGCACAATTATTTATTTTGGATACAGCTCAAGCTACAAAGGAACGTATGAATCGACCTGAGAATCACAGATGTTTGCAAGAATTGATGGCAGAACTGCACAACATACTATCTGACGTTAATCCTTATGCCACATGTTACAAGACTGTGTTCGAGCGTGAACAGAAAGAAATCAGGAAAGCTGTCCTTGAAGATCGCCTCCCTTCTACCTTGGAAATGCATTTTCGTCGACTGTGTGCAGACGACCAAAGACGTTACAACATACCAACTGCTGATGAAATTGCTGCTGTCTTCGTTAGTGGACAAGATGGTGAACCACCTGCAAACAGGGATTTCCAGGTTCATTTGCATGACCAGGGCTTACACAATCTCTCTCCACTTTCCTCTCACATTGATCCCATGACATATCCCATTCTCTTTCTACATGGCGAGCCTGGATGGATGATAAACATGCCTCACCAGCGACAAACTGCGGTTCGAAACAAGGTAACGCATCGTGAATTCTATGCCTACCGACTGGCTATTCGAAATGAATTCAGCACTATCCATTCTTCGGGGAAATTGTTCCAGCAGTATGTTGTCGACGGATATTGCAAGGCAGAAGCAAATCGACTGCAATACTTCAAACAAAATCAGGAAACCCTTAGAGCCATGGAATACAGAGGACTACTGGACCACGTCCAGAACGTTGCTGCTGATAACCAACGTCCTGTCGGTCGTATCGTCATTTTGCCGTCGAGTTTTGCAGGGAGTCCAAGAGCTATGCAGCAGAACTACCAAGATGCTATGGCCATTGTTCGCAAATTCGGAAAACCAGATCTTTTCATCACGTTCACATGTAATCCAAAATGGACAGAGGTACAAGAAAACATCGGACAACACCAACGAGCTGAAGGCAGACCAGATTTAGTGGCACGCGTGTTTCATCTGAAATTAAAAGAGTTAATCGACGATATAACGAAGAAGCACGTGTTGGGCAAAGTACGTGCATTTCTCTACGTCGTCGAGTATCAGAAGCGTGGCCTACCGCATGCCCACATATTACTCATGCTGTGCCAAGAAGATAAAATTTGTACCGCCGAAGACATTGACAGAATTGTTTCCGCACAAATTCCTAATTCAAATGAGTCACCAGAGATCCATTCCTTGGTGAAGTCTCACATGATACATGGTCCGTGTGGCACTTTAAATCGCCATTCGATTTGTGTGAAAGATGGAGTGTGCAGTAAAGGCTTTCCAAAAGCGTATGCTGCAGAGACACTTGCGAGCATAGATGGCTATGCCCTTTACAAGCGTCCCCCAAATGGACCCACCATAACCATTCATGGAACCGATGTTGATTGCCAATTTGTGGTCCCATTCAATGCTTATTTACTGAAGAAGTACAGAGCACACATCAACATTGAGGTTTGCGCAAGCATAAAGAATATAAAGTACTTATTTAAATATGTGTACAAGGGACATGACTGTGCCAGCATCGAAATTCGAGAGCGCGGGAGAGTGGAGGTGGACGAAATAAAGACCTATTTGGACTGCAGATATGTCAGTGCCCCAGAGGCAGCATGGAGGTTGATGGAATTTGAAATGCACAAACAGTCCCATTCCATCACCAGACTTGCGGTACACTTACCTGAATTGCAGACTGTTGTGTTCAGGGATGGTAACGAGGAAGAAGCCATTGTACGACATAGGGGTACAACACTTACAGCTTGGTTTCAGTTAAACCAGAGAGACCCTGAGGCACGAAGTTATCTGTACCATGACATTCCAAAATATTACGTATTTGAAGATGGACGAAAGACATGGAAACTTCGACGCCGGGGCGGCAACAAGGTTATCGGACGCATGGTTTCGGCAAGCCCTGTGGACATTGAGTGCTTTCATCTTCGTGTACTCCTGCTGCACTGTCCTGGTAAAACATCATTTGAAGATCTCAGAACCGTAGATGGAGCAGTTTGTGAAACATACAAGGATGCAGCCAGGAAATTACATTTAACAGAAGATGATACAGAATGGGACAGGTCCTTAGCTGATGGAGTTATCTTTGCCATGCCACAACAATTGAGATCTCTTTTTGCAACCCTATGCATATTCTGCACACCAACAGACACGTCAGCACTGTGGGAAAAATATAAAAACGACCTTTGCGAAGATTTTGTGCACAGCGGCCATATCTTGGAACAGAGTATTTTCATTGCATTGCGAGAAATACAGTCCTTCCTCCTGAGACATGGACAGACCTTGGAAGCATTTCAGTTACCAGTACCTCCAGACACTGTTGAAGATCTTTCGAGCGATGATTATATTATCAGTATGTACCGGGAGATGAACATGAAAAAGGTGAAAACAACAGACAACTACTAAATGATGACCAAATCCAAATTGTAGATGAGGTCCTCCAGGCCGTTCATTGTAGGGATCAGTACACAGGCAACCGGTTGTTTTTCGTTGATGGACCGAGCGGAAGTGGCAAGACCTTTCTCTATAATACGCTTCTGCACATCTTGCGAGGCCAGTGTCGTTTGGTTCTTCCAATGGCGTACTCGGGCATTGCAGCAACATTGCTAGCAGGGGCCGTACATTGCACCATCGATTTAAATTGCCAGTGCCCATTTTGGAAAACTCCACATGCAACATATCACCTACGAGTAAAGATGCAGATGCTCTAAGGAAGGCCAACCTATTCATTTGGGATGAAGCACCTATGGCTCCAGCATATGCTTTAGCGGCTGTTGATCGATGTCTCCGGGATGTAACCAGCAACAACATTCCTTTTGGTGGAAAGGTCTTACTTCTTGGTGGGGACTTCAGGCAGGTTTTGCCCATTGTACCTCGCGCTGCACCTGCAGCAATCATTGCCACATGCATCAAGCATAGCAAGTTGTGGCCAAAGTTCAAACAGCTTTTTTTTTTTTTTTGTATACTGAATCGAGGCTCGTGAAAGAGCTGACATTCCAGAACCCCCCATGACATTTACTTCACAAACAAATCAACCAGACAAACAAAATATATAAAAAGAGGGAGCGGAAGACAAGAGAATGGGAGGCACACAAACACTTGAGAGCACACAACATTTGAGAGCAGGGAGATGTGTGGGAGGGAGAGGGCTCGGGGGGAGGAGGCGTGGGAAGGGGTGGGTGGGGTGGGGGGTGGGAGAAGTATAAAACACATGGACACCAAGGACTTCCAGGTCAGAAGTTGGTATTTCAAAAAGTGGAATTGGGGTGAAATTATCGGGGATAGAAAAGATCAAGGTTTTGGATGGTTGAAGATAAGAGATGGTGGTGAACAGCTGTTTTAAAGACCTGGAGGGTGGAGTGGGATTGAAGAGAGTGAGGGAGTTTGTTCCAGAGGCGGGAGAAAAGAGGAATGAAGGAGTGAAGGTGAGCAGACAGTCTTGATTTTGGCAGTTTAACCATAAGAGGGTTGCAGGCAGATCTTGTGCGACCTGTAGGAATATTTGCGGGACAGAGCCCAGAGAGAGCTGGGGGGGCAAGGCCAGAGAGGAGTCGGTAGAAGACGGAAAGACCACCAACCTGCCTGCGGTGAGTGAGTGAGAGGCCCTTGGAGTTAGCTTCATCGCGGGAGATTCCAATGATTCTGAATGCTTTGCTTTCATCAGCGTGAAGACGAGCTAGGTGTGAGGCAGGAGCACCAGCCCAGAGGGGAGAGCAGTATTCCATTGAGCTGCGGATGAAAGCCTTGTACGTGGTGAGGAGCTCAGGTGTGCCAAGGAAGGACTTCGCACGACGGAGGCTGAACTTAACATCAAACATGAGAGCTAATGATGACGAAGAATTATCAAAATGGTTACTGTCGGTTGGAAATGGGACTGTGGAAACAATTCCTGACTCAGATTTAATACGACTGCCTGATTGTATCTGTGTAGAAGACAACATTTCTTTAGCAGAGGCTGTTTTCGGTAATTTGAACGAAATCCATTCAAACTATGATGCGCTGGCACAACGAGCCATGTTGTGTCCAAAGAATGAATCCACATTTGTGATCAACGATGAGATACTGGATGCATTTCCTGGGGAAGAAAAGACGTACTTCAGTGCTGATTCCATTGTTTGTCATGACCCTGAAGAGGCACTAAATTATCCCATGGAATTCCTAAATCAATTAACTCCTTCTGGAATGCCATTGCACAAACTTCATCTCAAAGATGGTGCTGTCATCATGTTACTCCGTAACTTTGATCCGAAACAGGGACTGTGCAATGGTGCAAGATTGGTTGTTAAAAGATTGTTGCCAAACATAATAGACGGAGAAATAATTTCTGGCAGTCACAAAGGAACACGCACATTTATACCCAGGATTAGTATTGCACCTTCCGATACAACACTACCATTCGTACTCAAACGCCATCAATTTCCAGTTCGTGTGGCATTCTCTTTCTCAATAAACAAGAGTCAAGGTCAAACATTCCACAAAGTTGGGATTTACTTACCAGAACCCGTCTTCAGCCATGGCCAATTATATGTTGCATTGTCGCGTGCTAAACGATTTGAGGATGTCAAGGTAAAGGTAGTCAGTAATGGCCAACAGGGAAAAATTGATGGCCACAGTGGAATCTTCACCCGTAATGTTGTTTACCCGGAGGTCCTGCAGTGACACCATTCAGGCAACAAAAGGAGGGCACGAAGGAAAATAGTTAATTACTCCGACACATTTAGTTGCGGTGATTGAAAAATCACCGGACCATTGTTGCTGTTTTGATGCTTTTTACTGCTGTTTTGATGCTTTTTCACTGCTGTTTTTTCACTGCTGTTCTGATGCTTTTTCACTGCTGTTTTGATGCTTTTTCACTGCTGTTTTGATGCTTTTTCACTGCTGTTTTGATGCTTTTTCACTGCTGTTTTGATGCTTTTTCACTGTTGTTTTGATAGTGTTTTGATGCTTTTTCACTGCTGTTTTGATGCTTTTTCACTGCTGTTTTGATGCTTTTTCACTGCTGTTTTGATGCTTTCCACTGTTGTTTTGATAGTGTTTTGATGCTTTTTCACTGCTGTTTTGATGCTTTCCACTGTTGTTTTGATAGTGTTTTGATGCTTTTTCACTGCTGTTTTGATGCTGTTTCACAGCTGTTCTGATGCTTTTTTGCCTTTTTTTAAATATAAAAATCTCATTTCAAAAAAAAAAATTCCAAAAAAATCTCACAATGATGACATATAATTCACCGAAAACGTTGAAGCAACCGCATAATATTACGGTGATGTTTAACTCTGAGTGAGAATAGTTCTAAATTTTAAAAACTTTCTTCTGATATTTGTAATTTATTTCAAACAAACTGTATTTCCCATCTACACGGGCATGTATTCCTATTAACCTAATGTAAAGTACATAAATTGTGTGGATTACATCATTTGTGGATGTGATCAATTATTGCCAGTAACCATTTTATATAACTGAATGTGCAGGTGCAGCATCTAACTCAATATGTCGAAATGTCACACACATCCATGCCCGTGGGATTCCCATGGGTGACCCCGCTAGTATATATATATCTGTGCAGCGTCTGTCCTGTGTTGTCCTGTGTTGTGTTGTCTTGTGTTGTGTTGTGTTGTCACTGAACTACTTTCTCAAACTTTTGTGGAATCGTACCAAACTTCTGGTATGCACATATCTCTCCCGTTGGTATGTCTTAAGGGTATTTCTTTTTTTTGGGGGGGGGGGGGGGGAATTTTTGGGGGAATTTTGTTTTTCAACTGCAATTGTTTATAAAATGTGATATCACGTATATTACAAATACATTTGTGCAAAATAATTGTTTGAATTATGATTGGTTTAAACCATGACAAAATGGCAACTCGGGTACAGTCATTTATCTATATATCGACACATCTGGGCAGTGTCTGTGTTGTCACTTAACGACTCCCTCAAACTTTTGTTTCCGTGGTTGTGGAGTGTTTTTAATAACGTTGTGGTGGATTTGAATCACGTGTTGGTGAGGTATTTTGAATTATGTGGTGGTGAGGTGTTTTTAAATCACATGGTGGTGAGGTGTTTATAAATCACATCGTGGTGAGGTGTTTTGATTTACGTGGTGGTGAGGTATTTATAATTACATGGTGGTGAGGTGTTTTTAAATCACATCGTGGTGAGGTGTTTTGATTTACGTGGTGGTGAGGTATTTATAATTACATGGTGGTGAGGTGTTTTGAATTATGTAGTGGTGAGGTGTTTTGAATTACTTGGTGGTGAGGTGTTTTTAAATGACGTGGTGGTGAGGTGTTTTGAATTTTGTGGCTGTGAGGTGTTTTTTTTACGTGTTTTATGGCTGTGAGATGTTTTTAATTTTGTGGTGGTGAGGTGTTTTTATTATGTGTTTTTATGGCTGTGAGGTGTTTTTATTACGTGTTTTATGGCTGTGAGGTGTTTTTATTACGTGTTTTATGGCTGTGAGGTGTTTTTATTACGTGTTTTATGGCTGTGAGGTGTTTTTATTACGTGTTTTATGGCTGTGAGGTGTTTTTAATTTTGTGGTGGTGTGTTTTTATTACGTGTTTTATGGCTGTGAGGTGTTTTTAATTTCGGGGTGGTGAGGTATTTTTATTACGTGTTTTATGGCTGTGAGGTGTTTTTATTACGTGTTTTATGGCTGTGAGGTGTTTTTATTGCGTGTTTTATGGCTGTGACGTGTTTTTAATTTTGTGGTGGTGAGGTGTTTTTATTACGTGTTTTATGGCTGTGAGGTGTTTTTATTACATGTTTTATGGCTGAGGTGTTTTTATTTTCATGGTGGTGAGGTGTTTTTATTACGTGTTTTATGGCTGTGAGGTGTTTTTATTACATGTTTTATGGCTGAGGTGTTTTTATTTTCGTGGTGGTGAGGTGTTTTGAATTACTTGGTGGTGAGGTGTTTTGAATTACGTGGTGGTGAGGTGTAATCGTCCCAAACTTCCAGTCTGCACCTACCCCTCCCCTATGTATGTGCTGAGGGGTTCTTTCTTGAAAAAAAAACATTCAACCTAAATCTTCAACCTAAATTGCCTATAAATATGTAATATCACAAACACAACAAATACATTTGTGCAAAGTAATTGTTTGTATTATGATTGGTGAAAATCATGACAACACAGCATCTCAGGTACAGTCATTAGCCTCAGCTAAAATAAGCCCGTTCCTCAGTATCGACGCTTGGTGAGGCGAGCGCAGCGAGCCGAGCCAAGCTAGTATGTATGTATATATATATATATATATATATATATATATATATATATATATATATATATATATATATATATATATATATATATATATATATATGTATGTATATGTATATATGTATGTATGTATATATATATATATATATATATATATATATATATATATATATGTATATATGTATATATGTATAGATGTATGTATGTATATCTCTACCAGCAAATGAGGGCAAATGTATGTATGTACATACTGTATATTAGGGTGGTCCACAGATATATGTAATATTTAATACTATTAAAAATTCATGCTCCACAAGGCTGCCCTTGTTCCTATGCTTATAAAGATCATATGAACCAAATATGAGATCAATTGGAACTTATTTCGAGGTTGCCCAAAAAATAACATTTTTAATTTATCCTGTGTTTTTCAGATGGCAGAAACTCGCAGCTCTTCCACAGTTTGGTTGCTGGGCAAGTCTGAAAAGGAAATAATATGTGGGGGACTACCAACCAAAGGACACACATTGCAGAAAATGGTGTCCCATCACATACAAGAACACCATACAGTTCGTGAAAGTGCCAAACTTAGTGTACAAGCTGTGTGTGCATACTGGGAGAAAGCACGAATTCCAGTGCAGAGAGTAGATTCCTGTGAGCGCCAACTTTTGAAGTTGTATGATGCCTACAAACTGGGAAAGAAAAATAGAACCAAGACATTCGAAAACTATAGAGTGAAGGAGCAGATGTTCAAAGATGATCTTCAATCCCTCTTCGATATCTCACCAAATGATGCGCTTGAGAAAATGACGAATGAAGAAGACAAAGCATTCCTTATCATGCAGCGTGAAGATCCCTCAAGTTCACGTATGGGATCTGTGGACAACCCTCTGGCAGTGAAGGAGAACAGAAAGCGTATCAGGCTTGAGAATGAAGATAAAAGAAAGAAGAAACATGCTGCTGAGACTCTAACAGCAACGCAATCTGTTCCATCAACATCGGCTGTGGTTGATGATGATGATGATGAGTGTGAGATTGAAAGCTCCGATTCAGGGGACAATGAATTCAAACTCCAAAGTCCATCTTCTGCCAAACAGGTGAAAAAGGCTCCCATCAAGGTGATCACTCCAGCAATAGTGGCAACTCTGGACAGAGTAAATCTCTCAGATCGGCGTGCTATGTTTGTGGCCAGTGCTTTTGCTCAATCTCTTGGTCATACCATTGAAGACATTTCTCTGTCACAGAGTGGAATTCGTCGTGCTCGATTTCGTGGAAGGGAAATAATGGCCACTGAAGGAAAGGCAAATTTCTCATGTAATAGCCCACTCCTACTACACTGGGATGGGAAACTGCTCCCTGATTATACTGACAATCACAAAGAATCTGTTAATCGGGTAGTGATACTTGTAACTGGTATGAATACCAAGAAGTTGCTTGGAGTCCCAAAAATTCCCCAAGGCACTGGTGTAGCACAAGCAAATGCATGCATACAACTTCTTGAGGAGTGGAATGTCAAAGAGTTGGTGAAAGGCATAGTGTTTGACACCACTGCATCCAACACAGGGCTGAGAAACGGAGCATGTACCCTCATTGGAGCAGCTTTGGATGCTAAGCTTGTCTGGATTGCATGTCGTCATCATGTGTTTGAAGTAATGCTCTCTGATGTTACAACTAAAGTCATTGGATCCACTAGCGGACCTGAGATCAGACTGTTCAAGAGGTTTCAGAAACAGTGGCCTTTAATTGACAAGAAGAGGTTCCAAGAAGAAGGAGAAGATGAAATATTTTCCGATAACCTTGTTGAACGTCAGAATATGATACATTTTTATGCAGCTGCACTCGAAGAACAACACCCACGTGATGACTATGAAGAACTTCTGAGACTATGCCATACATTTCTGGGTGGATGTGAGGCCAGAGAGGTGAAATTCCGTGCCCCAGGAGCTATGCACAATGCCCGCTGGATGATGAAAGCCATATACAGTATGCTCTCAAGATGGTTCTCTTCAAAGACCAAATAAAGCTGACATCACGTGAATTGAAGGGAATCACACAGATTGCTCTTTTTGTTACACTTGTGTGTGCGAGATTCTGGCATAAGGCGCCGCTACCCACAAAGGCACCTCTCATTGATTTGCTTCCTCTTTCAACCCTTGATTCTTACCCAGATGTGGATGTCCGTGAAACTGCTGTCAAAGCATTCACTAGACACCTCTGGTATTTGTCAGAACACCTTGCTGCATTAGCTCTTTTTGATAGCAGGGTGGATGCTGAGACAAAGGCAAAGATGGTGAAGAACTTCAAGCGGGCTCCAAAGCCCAATCTTCATAGGATAGATGCCAACGCCTTCAGGCTTTCTGACTCAGTGGACACCTACATCACAAGTCGATCTCTTGAATTATTTGGTGTTGTCATCTCAGAGTCTGACAAAGAAGTATCACTGAGTTTTCTGGAAAAGGAGCCACACCTCTGGAACACAGACAACTCATACCAAGAGCTTGAGAAGAAGATACACAGCGTGAAGGTTATCAATGACTGTGCTGAGCGGGGTGTTGCTCTCATCCAAACTTTCCATGACACTCTGATCAAGAATGAAGAGCAGAAGCAATTTGTGTTGAGAGTTGTGAAACTTCATCGTGAAAACTTTCCAGTGTCAACCAAAGCCATCTTGTCAAAGAAGTAGGCAATGTTTTGAAACACAAGTTTCTGAAAACAATGTTACGTAAAATCATTCAAATTATGTGTATTCTGATGTTTACTTTGTTTTAATTGTTCTGATAGATTTGTTTTATCGTCTCTGATAGATATTTTATATTTTCTGATGGATGATTTTTTTTTTCCGATAAATGATTTATTGTCAAATTAATACATGAATGTTTAATCTACTGTTTTGTTTTTAATCTTAATTTGACTATATGAATGAACATTGAACAATGAACAATGAACAATTGAACATACATGTACATTGTACAATGGTACATTGCGCATAATTATTTATTAGTTTACAAACAAACAACAACAATAACAATAATACATAATTTGAGTAATTGAAAATAGATAATTATCTATGAATTGATGTATGATGCTAAAAAATCTGTCTTATTAATCATTAAAATTTGTCAACATTTTGAGCAACCTCTAAATATTGTTCAATCAAGCTCAAATTTTCACCACAAACTAATTTCTTAAATAGGAATAGGGGCAGGCTTGTGGAGAAATGAAAATTCAATCTTCAGGGACCACCCATATATATATATCTATCTATATTATAATAGGCGTAGGTGATTCTGTCTGTCTGTTGGACGTCTGTCCGGGGGTGTGGCTTACTCGGTTTGCAGAGTAGCTCCACCCACTCCTCCTTCTCGAATAGCTTTGAGGCCTGTTTAGTTAGGCCCGTGCTGTCTTTCTCTCTCACACAGGTTTATTTCAATTCTAATTCGATATATCATTTCATTTTTCACAGTCGCTAACATAGTTTTAGACTCGGTTGAAAAAAAACGGGAAGAAAATCCGATGAAAGTTTCCGTTTATAGAACGAAATGAAATCTCAAACGCCTGTAATTTCAAGGCCTTCTTGAGTCTCTCTCACGCCTTTATCTCCAATCTAACTCACCATCTGATTTCATTTTTATTGATGGTTTTAGACTCGGTGTCAGCAAAGCGGGAAAATGCAGAGATATATTTTTTAAAATACACCATATCACCGCCCAACACCGCCCACCGCCCAACACCGCCCAACCGCCCAACACCGCCCAACCGCCAACAACCGCCCAACATGTATCATACACCGCCCAACATGACACAGACGGCAACATGTCGACATTATCGCTTTTCCTTTAAACCGAGTGAACCGAGCCGAACCGAATAAACCGAGTGAATTCACAGAGCGAATTTCATCCAATTCCACCGAGTTTCATGAAATTACCGAGAGATATTTCTTCGTTTTTATTTTATTAGTTACCAGCAGAAGTACCCAGCGTTGCCGGGCGGGGGAGGGGGGGAAGGGCACGTACACTTTAAACATGTATATACATGTGGGATGTGGGATATATACATGTCGGACATGTGTACGTGTGTGTGTGTACATGTGTGTGTGTGTGTGTGTGTGTGTGTGTGTGTGTGTGTGTGTGTGTGTGTGCGTGCATATATGTATGTGTATGTAGGCTAACCCCCGCTCTAGCAGGGAAAATGGCCTTAAAATGCATGTTGTTGTTGTATGTGTATGTGTATATATATGTCTGTGTGTGTGTGTGTATGTGTATATATATGTGTGTGTGTATATGTGTCTGTACGTGTGTGTGTGTGTGTGTGTGTGTTTGTGTGTGTGTGTGTGTGTGTGTGTGTGTGTGTGTGTGTGTGTGTGTGTGTGTGTGTGTGTGTGTGTGTGTGTGTGTGTGTGTGTGTGTAGATGTATATATGTGTATAATGTGCATATATGTGTATATGTGTATACATATGTGTATACATATGTGTATATGTGTAATGTGTATATGTGTCTGTACGTGTGTGTGTGTGTGTGTGTGTGCATGTGTGTCGATGTGTGTGTGTGTGTGTGTGTGTGTGTGTGTGTGTGTGTGTGTGTGTGTGTGTGTGTGTGTGTGTGTGTGTGTGTGTGTGTGTGTGTATATAAACATGGGCCGGTGTGTGTGTAAAGTGTGAGGAGGTATTGGAGAGGAAAATGCAGAGATATATTTTTTTAAATCGTGCCATGATGATAAACGAAAATACACCGCCTAGAGTAACATTCGACATATCTATCTATAATTCCAGCAATCTCTGTGTGTCTGTCTGTGTGTCTGTGTGTCTGTGTGTTTGTCTGTGACCGCTGTTTCTCGACAACCACGGGTCCGATATACTTGAAACTTGCCAGGTATATTGCTGGGGACCCGAGGATGTGCCTTTTCAAGGTTTCATATTAATCGGACAATTACTTACCGAGCTATGTCCAAAAAACGCTTCAACCAATCAGAGAGCAGCGAGCTATCACGTGTGCCGAACGTGGCGATCAGACTCTGCCTCGGACGGCACATTTGACAGCGTATTCATTTATTTCACGTTGGAAAACTATGTTGCCGTTAAACTATGTTTTAAAACGAATTCAAACTGCGATTAAATTAAAACGATTCATCCTAACTGCGATTTGCGAACTTCCGGACAGTGACGACTGTCCGGCAGCACGCTTTCCGGCATCCAATCACAGAACGCTTTGTTGCGTAGGCGTGGCCGATGTGAGACGAGCGGAGCTGAGCGCGTTACGAGCTGACCGCCATTACGGTACGTAATTCGATTTCTTATGCGCATTATTTCTCCCAATTCATTCATCTCCCAATTTCTCCCAATTCAATTCGTATCACTAATAAAAACGAATTTGCGATTCATTCGCTTTCCTGCGCGTTTGTGCACGCGATGGCGATTGCTTTACCAAACTCCGGAAGCCGTTCGCTTTGGACCAAACCATTGCATGAGGGGGGGGTTCTGTGGTCGTTGCGAATGGACCAAACCATTCATGTAAATAGAGGGGGGGGATTGTCACTGTACTCGCAAGCCGTTCGCCGTTCGCTTTGGCGTTGCGAATGAACCAAACCATTTCATGTAAATAGAGGGGGGGGGGATATAATTTTAGATAGATATATAGTACGGGCATATATATAGTACGGGCATGCCCTAGTATTTAAAATTCGCTTTTTCTTTTCCGTTAAGATATATTACTTTTACTTTTGATGACAGTCGTCACAAAACGACATATATTTCTTCGTTTTTATTTCATTCAACATTATTAGCCGGAAGTAAAATATGGTTCAGGAAATTACCGAGAGATATTTCTTTGTTTTTTCATTTATTAGTTATTTGCGCATACACTTTAAATAGGTTTATTTGAAATCTTTAATTTTCACAATGTAATTTGTTTGTCATTTGATGACGACGAGACACTTCCTCTTGACGATCGCGACAATTCATGCGTTGCGTGGAAACTTCCATTTCCAAAATGAATGACACAGTCGATGAAGAACGCAGACTTGAACAGGATGCAGCAAGAAAACGAATGAGAATGGCGAACGAGTCCGTCGTCGAACGTCAATGCAGACTTGAACAGGATGCAGCAAGAAAACGAATGAGACGGGAGAACGAGTCCGTCGACGAACGTCAATGCAGACTTGAACAGGTTGCAGCAAGAAAACGAATGAGACAGGAGAATGAGACAGTTGAGGAACGTGGACACAGACTCGCACAGGATGCTGCTGCAACAACAACGATGAGGAGGGAGAACGAGACAGTCGAGGAACGTGAACACAGACTCGCACAGGATGCTGCTGCAACAACGATGAGGAGGGAGAACGAGACAGTCGAGGAACGTGAACACAGACTCGCACAGGATGCTGCTGCAACAACGATGAGGAGGGAGAACGAGACCCTCGACGAACGTGAACACAGACTCGCACAGGATGCTGCTGCAACAACGATGAGGAGGGAGAACAAGACAGTCGAGGAACGTGAACACAGACTCACACAGGATGCTGCTGCAACAACGATGAGGAGGGACAACAAGACAGTCGAGGAACGTGAACACAGACTTGCACAGGATGCTGCTGCAACAACGATGAGGAGGGAGAACGAGACAGTCGAGGAACGTGAACACAGACTCACACAGGATGCTGCTGCAACAACGATGAGGAGGGACAACAAGACAGTCGAGGAACGTGAACACAGACTCGCACAGGATGCTGCTGCAACAACGATGAGGAGGGAGAACGAGACAGTCGAGGAACGTGAACACAGACTCGCACAGGATGCTGCTGCAACAACGATGAGGAGGGAGAACGAGACAGTCGAGGAACATGAACACAGACGCGCACAGGATGCTGCTGCAACAACGATGAGGCGTGAGAACGAGACCATCGATGAATGTCAACACAGACTCGCACGGCATGCTGAGCAACAAAGACGTTGGAGTTCTCAGCAAACATATACAACCGCAGCCATAATGAATCCGGCCGAAGTGTCCGATAATATTGTTCAAGAGCATAATTGTGGTCCAATGACGTCACCATGTGTGTACTGTTCTGCACACCATTTCACAAATGAATCAACAGGACAAGGGGATGGATTTACACTGTGTTGTTCCAAGGGAAAAGTTAAATTGCCTCCACTATTTGCCGTACCTGCTCGACTGCAACAACTTTATCAGGGTGACGATGGAAAATGTTGCAACTTCCGAGACAATATCCGGAATTACAATTCGGCATTAGCTTTTGCATCAATGGGTGCTCAGATCTCATCTCCTCCAGGAAATGGACCGTACTGTTTCGAAATCCACGGTCAAATTTACCATCGCCGTGGTCCATTACATCCATCACATGTACATGAACAAGCACAATTTGCACAATTATTTATTTTGGATACAGCTCAAGCTACAAAGGAACGTATGAATCGACCTGAGAATCACAGATGTTTGCAAGAATTGATGGCAGAACTGCACAACATACTATCTGACGTTAATCCTTATGCCACATGTTACAAGACTGTGTTCGAGCGTGAACAGAAAGAAATCAGGAAAGCTGTCCTTGAAGATCGCCTCCCTTCTACCTTGGAAATGCATTTTCGTCGACTGTGTGCAGACGACCAAAGACGTTACAACATACCAACTGCTGATGAAATTGCTGCTGTCTTCGTTAGTGGACAAGATGGTGAACCACCTGCAAACAGGGATTTCCAGGTTCATTTGCATGACCAGGGCTTACACAATCTCTCTCCACTTTCCTCTCACATTGATCCCATGACATATCCCATTCTCTTTCTACATGGCGAGCCTGGATGGATGATAAACATGCCTCACCAGCGACAAACTGCGGTTCGAAACAAGGTAACGCATCGTGAATTCTATGCCTACCGACTGGCTATTCGAAATGAATTCAGCACTATCCATTCTTCGGGGAAATTGTTCCAGCAGTATGTTGTCGACGGATATTGCAAGGCAGAAGCAAATCGACTGCAATACTTCAAACAAAATCAGGAAACCCTTAGAGCCATGGAATACAGAGGACTACTGGACCACGTCCAGAACGTTGCTGCTGATAACCAACGTCCTGTCGGTCGTATCGTCATTTTGCCGTCGAGTTTTGCAGGGAGTCCAAGAGCTATGCAGCAGAACTACCAAGATGCTATGGCCATTGTTCGCAAATTCGGAAAACCAGATCTTTTCATCACGTTCACATGTAATCCAAAATGGACAGAGGTACAAGAAAACATCGGACAACACCAACGAGCTGAAGGCAGACCAGATTTAGTGGCACGCGTGTTTCATCTGAAATTAAAAGAGTTAATCGACGATATAACGAAGAAGCACGTGTTGGGCAAAGTACGTGCATTTCTCTACGTCGTCGAGTATCAGAAGCGTGGCCTACCGCATGCCCACATATTACTCATGCTGTGCCAAGAAGATAAAATTTGTACCGCCGAAGACATTGACAGAATTGTTTCCGCACAAATTCCTAATTCAAATGAGTCACCAGAGATCCATTCCTTGGTGAAGTCTCACATGATACATGGTCCGTGTGGCACTTTAAATCGCCATTCGATTTGTGTGAAAGATGGAGTGTGCAGTAAAGGCTTTCCAAAAGCGTATGCTGCAGAGACACTTGCGAGCATAGATGGCTATGCCCTTTACAAGCGTCCCCCAAATGGACCCACCATAACCATTCATGGAACCGATGTTGATTGCCAATTTGTGGTCCCATTCAATGCTTATTTACTGAAGAAGTACAGAGCACACATCAACATTGAGGTTTGCGCAAGCATAAAGAATATAAAGTACTTATTTAAATATGTGTACAAGGGACATGACTGTGCCAGCATCGAAATTCGAGAGCGCGGGAGAGTGGAGGTGGACGAAATAAAGACCTATTTGGACTGCAGATATGTCAGTGCCCCAGAGGCAGCATGGAGGTTGATGGAATTTGAAATGCACAAACAGTCCCATTCCATCACCAGACTTGCGGTACACTTACCTGAATTGCAGACTGTTGTGTTCAGGGATGGTAACGAGGAAGAAGCCATTGTACGACATAGGGGTACAACACTTACAGCTTGGTTTCAGTTAAACCAGAGAGACCCTGAGGCACGAAGTTATCTGTACCATGACATTCCAAAATATTACGTATTTGAAGATGGACGAAAGACATGGAAACTTCGACGCCGGGGCGGCAACAAGGTTATCGGACGCATGGTTTCGGCAAGCCCTGTGGACATTGAGTGCTTTCATCTTCGTGTACTCCTGCTGCACTGTCCTGGTAAAACATCATTTGAAGATCTCAGAACCGTAGATGGAGCAGTTTGTGAAACATACAAGGATGCAGCCAGGAAATTACATTTAACAGAAGATGATACAGAATGGGACAGGTCCTTAGCTGATGGAGTTATCTTTGCCATGCCACAACAATTGAGATCTCTTTTTGCAACCCTATGCATATTCTGCACACCAACAGACACGTCAGCACTGTGGGAAAAATATAAAAACGACCTTTGCGAAGATTTTGTGCACAGCGGCCATATCTTGGAACAGAGTATTTTCATTGCATTGCGAGAAATACAGTCCTTCCTCCTGAGACATGGACAGACCTTGGAAGCATTTCAGTTACCAGTACCTCCAGACACTGTTGAAGATCTTTCGAGCGATGATTATATTATCAGTATGTACCGGGAGATGAACATGAAAAAGGTGAAAACAACAGACAACTACTAAATGATGACCAAATCCAAATTGTAGATGAGGTCCTCCAGGCCGTTCATTGTAGGGATCAGTACACAGGCAACCGGTTGTTTTTCGTTGATGGACCGAGCGGAAGTGGCAAGACCTTTCTCTATAATACGCTTCTGCACATCTTGCGAGGCCAGTGTCGTTTGGTTCTTCCAATGGCGTACTCGGGCATTGCAGCAACATTGCTAGCAGGGGCCGTACATTGCACCATCGATTTAAATTGCCAGTGCCCATTTTGGAAAACTCCACATGCAACATATCACCTACGAGTAAAGATGCAGATGCTCTAAGGAAGGCCAACCTATTCATTTGGGATGAAGCACCTATGGCTCCAGCATATGCTTTAGCGGCTGTTGATCGATGTCTCCGGGATGTAACCAGCAACAACATTCCTTTTGGTGGAAAGGTCTTACTTCTTGGTGGGGACTTCAGGCAGGTTTTGCCCATTGTACCTCGCGCTGCACCTGCAGCAATCATTGCCACATGCATCAAGCATAGCAAGTTGTGGCCAAAGTTCAAACAGCTTTTTTTTTTTTTTTGTATACTGAATCGAGGCTCGTGAAAGAGCTGACATTCCAGAACCCCCCATGACATTTACTTCACAAACAAATCAACCAGACAAACAAAATATATAAAAAGAGGGAGCGGAAGACAAGAGAATGGGAGGCACACAAACACTTGAGAGCACACAACATTTGAGAGCAGGGAGATGTGTGGGAGGGAGAGGGCTCGGGGGGAGGAGGCGTGGGAAGGGGTGGGTGGGGTGGGGGGTGGGAGAAGTATAAAACACATGGACACCAAGGACTTCCAGGTCAGAAGTTGGTATTTCAAAAAGTGGAATTGGGGTGAAATTATCGGGGATAGAAAAGATCAAGGTTTTGGATGGTTGAAGATAAGAGATGGTGGTGAACAGCTGTTTTAAAGACCTGGAGGGTGGAGTGGGATTGAAGAGAGTGAGGGAGTTTGTTCCAGAGGCGGGAGAAAAGAGGAATGAAGGAGTGAAGGTGAGCAGACAGTCTTGATTTTGGCAGTTTAACCATAAGAGGGTTGCAGGCAGATCTTGTGCGACCTGTAGGAATATTTGCGGGACAGAGCCCAGAGAGAGCTGGGGGGGCAAGGCCAGAGAGGAGTCGGTAGAAGACGGAAAGACCACCAACCTGCCTGCGGTGAGTGAGTGAGAGGCCCTTGGAGTTAGCTTCATCGCGGGAGATTCCAATGATTCTGAATGCTTTGCTTTCATCAGCGTGAAGACGAGCTAGGTGTGAGGCAGGAGCACCAGCCCAGAGGGGAGAGCAGTATTCCATTGAGCTGCGGATGAAAGCCTTGTACGTGGTGAGGAGCTCAGGTGTGCCAAGGAAGGACTTCGCACGACGGAGGCTGAACTTAACATCAAACATGAGAGCTAATGATGACGAAGAATTGTCAAAATGGTTACTGTCGGTTGGAAATGGGACTGTGGAAACAATTCCTGACTCAGATTTAATACGACTGCCTGATTGTATCTGTGTAGAAGACAACATTTCTTTAGCAGAGGCTGTTTTCGGTAATTTGAACGAAATCCATTCAAACTATGATGCGCTGGCACAACGAGCCATGTTGTGTCCAAAGAATGAATCCACATTTGTGATCAACGATGAGATACTGGATGCATTTCCTGGGGAAGAAAAGACGTACTTCAGTGCTGATTCCATTGTTTGTCATGACCCTGAAGAGGCACTAAATTATCCCATGGAATTCCTAAATCAATTAACTCCTTCTGGAATGCCATTGCACAAACTTCATCTCAAAGATGGTGCTGTCATCATGTTACTCCGTAACTTTGATCCGAAACAGGGACTGTGCAATGGTGCAAGATTGGTTGTTAAAAGATTGTTGCCAAACATAATAGACGGAGAAATAATTTCTGGCAGTCACAAAGGAACACGCACATTTATACCCAGGATTAGTATTGCACCTTCCGATACAACACTACCATTCGTACTCAAACGCCATCAATTTCCAGTTCGTGTGGCATTCTCTTTCTCAATAAACAAGAGTCAAGGTCAAACATTCCACAAAGTTGGGATTTACTTACCAGAACCCGTCTTCAGCCATGGCCAATTATATGTTGCATTGTCGCGTGCTAAACGATTTGAGGATGTCAAGGTAAAGGTAGTCAGTAATGGCCAACAGGGAAAAATTGATGGCCACAGTGGAATCTTCACCCGTAATGTTGTTTACCCGGAGGTCCTGCAGTGACACCATTCAGGCAACAAAAGGAGGGCACGAAGGAAAATAGTTAATTACTCCGACACATTTAGTTGCGGTGATTGAAAAATCACCGGACCATTGTTGCTGTTTTGATGCTTTTTACTGCTGTTTTGATGCTTTTTCACTGCTGTTTTTTCACTGCTGTTCTGATGCTTTTTCACTGCTGTTTTGATGCTTTTTCACTGCTGTTTTGATGCTTTTTCACTGCTGTTTTGATGCTTTTTCACTGCTGTTTTGATGCTTTTTCACTGTTGTTTTGATAGTGTTTTGATGCTTTTTCACTGCTGTTTTGATGCTTTTTCACTGCTGTTTTGATGCTTTTTCACTGCTGTTTTGATGCTTTCCACTGTTGTTTTGATAGTGTTTTGATGCTTTTTCACTGCTGTTTTGACGCTTTCCACTGTTGTTTTGATAGTGTTTTGATGCTTTTTCACTGCTGTTTTGATGCTGTTTCACAGCTGTTCTGATGCTTTTTTGCCTTTTTTTAAATATAAAAATCTCATTTCAAAAAAAAAAATTCCAAAAAAATCTCACAATGATGACATATAATTCACCGAAAACGTTGAAGCAACCGCATAATATTACGGTGATGTTTAACTCTGAGTGAGAATAGTTCTAAATTTTAAAAACTTTCTTCTGATATTTGTAATTTATTTCAAACAAACTGTATTTCCCATCTACACGGGCATGTATTCCTATTAACCTAATGTAAAGTACATAAATTGTGTGGATTACATCATTTGTGGATGTGATCAATTATTGCCAGTAACCATTTTATATAACTGAATGTGCAGGTGCAGCATCTAACTCAATATGTCGAAATGTCACACACATCCATGCCCGTGGGATTCCCATGGGTGACCCCGCTAGTATATATATATCTGTGCAGCGTCTGTCCTGTGTTGTCCTGTGTTGTGTTGTCTTGTGTTGTGTTGTGTTGTCACTGAACTACTTTCTCAAACTTTTGTGGAATCGTACCAAACTTCTGGTATGCACATATCTCTCCCGTTGGTATGTCTTAAGGGTATTTCTTTTTTTGGGGGGGGGGGGGGGAATTTTTGGGGGAATTTTGTTTTTCAACTGCAATTGTTTATAAAATGTGATATCACGTATATTACAAATACATTTGTGCAAAATAATTGTTTGAATTATGATTGGTTTAAACCATGACAAAATGGCAACTCGGGTACAGTCATTTATCTATATATCGACACATCTGGGCAGTGTCTGTGTTGTCACTTAACGACTCCCTCAAACTTTTGTTTCCGTGGTTGTGGAGTGTTTTTAATAACGTTGTGGTGGATTTGAATCACGTGTTGGTGAGGTATTTTGAATTATGTGGTGGTGAGGTGTTTTTAAATCACATGGTGGTGAGGTGTTTATAAATCACATCGTGGTGAGGTGTTTTGATTTACGTGGTGGTGAGGTATTTATAATTACATGGTGGTGAGGTGTTTTTAAATCACATCGTGGTGAGGTGTTTTGATTTACGTGGTGGTGAGGTATTTATAATTACATGGTGGTGAGGTGTTTTGAATTATGTAGTGGTGAGGTGTTTTGAATTACTTGGTGGTGAGGTGTTTTTAAATGACGTGGTGGTGAGGTGTTTTGAATTTTGTGGCTGTGAGGTGTTTTTTTTACGTGTTTTATGGCTGTGAGATGTTTTTAATTTTGTGGTGGTGAGGTGTTTTTATTATGTGTTTTTATGGCTGTGAGGTGTTTTTATTACGTGTTTTATGGCTGTGAGGTGTTTTTATTACGTGTTTTATGGCTGTGAGGTGTTTTTATTACGTGTTTTATGGCTGTGAGGTGTTTTTATTACGTGTTTTATGGCTGTGAGGTGTTTTTAATTTTGTGGTGGTGTGTTTTTATTACGTGTTTTATGGCTGTGAGGTGTTTTTAATTTCGGGGTGGTGAGGTATTTTTATTACGTGTTTTATGGCTGTGAGGTGTTTTTATTACGTGTTTTATGGCTGTGAGGTGTTTTTATTGCGTGTTTTATGGCTGTGACGTGTTTTTAATTTTGTGGTGGTGAGGTGTTTTTATTACGTGTTTTATGGCTGTGAGGTGTTTTTATTACATGTTTTATGGCTGAGGTGTTTTTATTTTCATGGTGGTGAGGTGTTTTTATTACGTGTTTTATGGCTGTGAGGTGTTTTTATTACATGTTTTATGGCTGAGGTGTTTTTATTTTCGTGGTGGTGAGGTGTTTTGAATTACTTGGTGGTGAGGTGTTTTGAATTACGTGGTGGTGAGGTGTAATCGTCCCAAACTTCCAGTCTGCACCTACCCCTCCCCTATGTATGTGCTGAGGGGTTCTTTCTTGAAAAAAAAACATTCAACCTAAATCTTCAACCTAAATTGCCTATAAATATGTAATATCACAAACACAACAAATACATTTGTGCAAAGTAATTGTTTGTATTATGATTGGTGAAAATCATGACAACACAGCATCTCAGGTACAGTCATTAGCCTCAGCTAAAATAAGCCCGTTCCTCAGTATCGACGCTTGGTGAGGCGAGCGCAGCGAGCCGAGCCAAGCTAGTATGTATGTATATATATATATATATATATATATATATATATATATATATATATATATATATATATATATATATATATATGTATGTATATGTATATATGTATGTATGTATATATATATATATATATATATATATATATATATATATATATATGTATATATGTATATATGTATAGATGTATGTATGTATATCTCTACCAGCAAATGAGGGCAAATGTATGTATGTACATACTGTATATTAGGGTGGTCCACAGATATATGTAATATTTAATACTATTAAAAATTCATGCTCCACAAGGCTGCCCTTGTTCCTATGCTTATAAAGATCATATGAACCAAATATGAGATCAATTGGAACTTATTTCGAGGTTGCCCAAAAAATAACATTTTTAATTTATCCTGTGTTTTTCAGATGGCAGAAACTCGCAGCTCTTCCACAGTTTGGTTGCTGGGCAAGTCTGAAAAGGAAATAATATGTGGGGGACTACCAACCAAAGGACACACATTGCAGAAAATGGTGTCCCATCACATACAAGAACACCATACAGTTTGTGAAAGTGCCAAACTTAGTGTACAAGCTGTGTGTGCATACTGGGAGAAAGCACGAATTCCAGTGCAGAGAGTAGATTCCTGTGAGCGCCAACTTTTGAAGTTGTATGATGCCTACAAACTGGGAAAGAAAAATAGAACCAAGACATTCGAAAACTATAGAGTGAAGGAGCAGATGTTCAAAGATGATCTTCAATCCCTCTTCGATATCTCACCAAATGATGCGCTTGAGAAAATGACGAATGAAGAAGACAAAGCATTCCTTATCATGCAGCGTGAAGATCCCTCAAGTTCACGTATGGGATCTGTGGACAACCCTCTGGCAGTGAAGGAGAACAGAAAGCGTATCAGGCTTGAGAATGAAGATAAAAGAAAGAAGAAACATGCTGCTGAGACTCTAACAGCAACGCAATCTGTTCCATCAACATCGGCTGTGGTTGATGATGATGATGATGAGTGTGAGATTGAAAGCTCCGATTCAGGGGACAATGAATTCAAACTCCAAAGTCCATCTTCTGCCAAACAGGTGAAAAAGGCTCCCATCAAGGTGATCACTCCAGCAATAGTGGCAACTCTGGACAGAGTAAATCTCTCAGATCGGCGTGCTATGTTTGTGGCCAGTGCTTTTGCTCAATCTCTTGGTCATACCATTGAAGACATTTCTCTGTCACAGAGTGGAATTCGTCGTGCTCGATTTCGTGGAAGGGAAATAATGGCCACTGAAGGAAAGGCAAATTTCTCATGTAATAGCCCACTCCTACTACACTGGGATGGGAAACTGCTCCCTGATTATACTGACAATCACAAAGAATCTGTTAATCGGGTAGTGATACTTGTAACTGGTATGAATACCAAGAAGTTGCTTGGAGTCCCAAAAATTCCCCAAGGCACTGGTGTAGCACAAGCAAATGCATGCATACAACTTCTTGAGGAGTGGAATGTCAAAGAGTTGGTGAAAGGCATAGTGTTTGACACCACTGCATCCAACACAGGGCTGAGAAACGGAGCATGTACCCTCATTGGAGCAGCTTTGGATGCTAAGCTTGTCTGGATTGCATGTCGTCATCATGTGTTTGAAGTAATGCTCTCTGATGTTACAACTAAAGTCATTGGATCCACTAGCGGACCTGAGATCAGACTGTTCAAGAGGTTTCAGAAACAGTGGCCTTTAATTGACAAGAAGAGGTTCCAAGAAGAAGGAGAAGATGAAATATTTTCCGATAACCTTGTTGAACGTCAGAATATGATACATTTTTATGCAGCTGCACTCGAAGAACAACACCCACGTGATGACTATGAAGAACTTCTGAGACTATGCCATACATTTCTGGGTGGATGTGAGGCCAGAGAGGTGAAATTCCGTGCCCCAGGAGCTATGCACAATGCCCGCTGGATGATGAAAGCCATATACAGTATGCTCTCAAGATGGTTCTCTTCAAAGACCAAATAAAGCTGACATCACGTGAATTGAAGGGAATCACACAGATTGCTCTTTTTGTTACACTTGTGTGTGCGAGATTCTGGCATAAGGCGCCGCTACCCACAAAGGCACCTCTCATTGATTTGCTTCCTCTTTCAACCCTTGATTCTTACCCAGATGTGGATGTCCGTGAAACTGCTGTCAAAGCATTCACTAGACACCTCTGGTATTTGTCAGAACACCTTGCTGCATTAGCTCTTTTTGATAGCAGGGTGGATGCTGAGACAAAGGCAAAGATGGTGAAGAACTTCAAGCGGGCTCCAAAGCCCAATCTTCATAGGATAGATGCCAACGCCTTCAGGCTTTCTGACTCAGTGGACACCTACATCACAAGTCGATCTCTTGAATTATTTGGTGTTGTCATCTCAGAGTCTGACAAAGAAGTATCACTGAGTTTTCTGGAAAAGGAGCCACACCTCTGGAACACAGACAACTCATACCAAGAGCTTGAGAAGAAGATACACAGCGTGAAGGTTATCAATGACTGTGCTGAGCGGGGTGTTGCTCTCATCCAAACTTTCCATGACACTCTGATCAAGAATGAAGAGCAGAAGCAATTTGTGTTGAGAGTTGTGAAACTTCATCGTGAAAACTTTCCAGTGTCAACCAAAGCCATCTTGTCAAAGAAGTAGGCAATGTTTTGAAACACAAGTTTCTGAAAACAATGTTACGTAAAATCATTCAAATTATGTGTATTCTGATGTTTACTTTGTTTTAATTGTTCTGATAGATTTGTTTTATCGTCTCTGATAGATATTTTATATTTTCTGATGGATGATTTTTTTTTTCCGATAAATGATTTATTGTCAAATTAATACATGAATGTTTAATCTACTGTTTTGTTTTTAATCTTAATTTGACTATATGAATGAACATTGAACAATGAACAATGAACAATTGAACATACATGTACATTGTACAATGGTACATTGCGCATAATTATTTATTAGTTTACAAACAAACAACAACAATAACAATAATACATAATTTGAGTAATTGAAAATAGATAATTATCTATGAATTGATGTATGATGCTAAAAAATCTGTCTTATTAATCATTAAAATTTGTCAACATTTTGAGCAACCTCTAAATATTGTTCAATCAAGCTCAAATTTTCACCACAAACTAATTTCTTAAATAGGAATAGGGGCAGGCTTGTGGAGAAATGAAAATTCAATCTTCAGGGACCACCCATATATATATATCTATCTATATTATAATAGGCGTAGGTGATTCTGTCTGTCTGTTGGACGTCTGTCCGGGGGTGTGGCTTACTCGGTTTGCAGAGTAGCTCCACCCACTCCTCCTTCTCGAATAGCTTTGAGGCCTGTTTAGTTAGGCCCGTGCTGTCTTTCTCTCTCACACAGGTTTATTTCAATTCTAATTCGATATATCATTTCATTTTTCACAGTCGCTAACATAGTTTTAGACTCGGTTGAAAAAAAACGGGAAGAAAATCCGATGAAAGTTTCCGTTTATAGAACGAAATGAAATCTCAAACGCCTGTAATTTCAAGGCCTTCTTGAGTCTCTCTCACGCCTTTATCTCCAATCTAACTCACCATCTGATTTCATTTTTATTGATGGTTTTAGACTCGGTGTCAGCAAAGCGGGAAAATGCAGAGATATATTTTTTAAAATACACCATATCACCGCCCAACACCGCCCACCGCCCAACACCGCCCAACCGCCCAACACCGCCCAACCGCCAACAACCGCCCAACATGTATCATACACCGCCCAACATGACACAGACGGCAACATGTCGACATTATCGCTTTTCCTTTAAACCGAGTGAACCGAGCCGAACCGAATAAACCGAGTGAATTCACAGAGCGAATTTCATCCAATTCCACCGAGTTTCATGAAATTACCGAGAGATATTTCTTCGTTTTTATTTTATTAGTTACCAGCAGAAGTACCCAGCGTTGCCGGGCGGGGGAGGGGGGGAAGGGCACGTACACTTTAAACATGTATATACATGTGGGATGTGGGATATATACATGTCGGACATGTGTACGTGTGTGTGTGTACATGTGTGTGTGTGTGTGTGTGTGTGTGTGTGTGTGTGTGTGTGTGTGTGTGTGTGTGTGTGTGCGTGCATATATGTATGTGTATGTAGGCTAACCCCCGCTCTAGCAGGGAAAATGGCCTTAAAATGCATGTTGTTGTTGTATGTGTATGTGTATATATATGTCTGTGTGTGTGTGTGTATGTGTATATATATGTGTGTGTGTATATGTGTCTGTACGTGTGTGTGTGTGTGTGTGTGTGTTTGTGTGTGTGTGTGTGTGTGTGTGTGTGTGTGTGTGTGTGTGTGTGTGTGTGTGTAGATGTATATATGTGTATAATGTGCATATATGTGTATATGTGTATACATATGTGTATACATATGTGTATATGTGTAATGTGTATATGTGTCTGTACGTGTGTGTGTGTGTGTGTGTGTGTGCATGTGTGTCGATGTGTGTGTGTGTGTGTGTGTGTGTGTGTGTGTGTGTGTGTGTGTGTGTGTGTGTGTGTGTGTATATAAACATGGGCCGGTGTGTGTGTAAAGTGTGAGGAGGTATTGGAGAGGAAAATGCAGAGATATATTTTTTTAAATCGTGCCATGATGATAAACGAAAATACACCGCCTAGAGTAACATTCGACATATATTTAAAATTCGCTTTTTCTTTTCCGTTAAGATATATTACTTTTACTTTTGATGACAGTCGTCACAAAACGACATATATTTCTTCGTTTTTATTTCATTCAACATTATTAGCCGGAAGTAAAATATGGTTCAGGAAATTACCGAGAGATATTTCTTTGTTTTTTCATTTATTAGTTATTTGCGCATACACTTTAAATAGGTTTATTTGAAATCTTTAATTTTCACAATGTAATTTGTTTGTCATTTGATGACGACGAGACACTTCCTCTTGACGATCGCGACAATTCATGCGTTGCGTGGAAACTTCCATTTCCAAAATGAATGACACAGTCGATGAAGAACGCAGACTTGAACAGGATGCAGCAAGAAAACGAATGAGAATGGCGAACGAGTCCGTCGTCGAACGTCAATGCAGACTTGAACAGGATGCAGCAAGAAAACGAATGAGACGGGAGAACGAGTCCGTCGACGAACGTCAATGCAGACTTGAACAGGTTGCAGCAAGAAAACGAATGAGACAGGAGAATGAGACAGTTGAGGAACGTGGACACAGACTCGCACAGGATGCTGCTGCAACAACAACGATGAGGAGGGAGAACGAGACAGTCGAGGAACGTGAACACAGACTCGCACAGGATGCTGCTGCAACAACGATGAGGAGGGAGAACGAGACAGTCGAGGAACGTGAACACAGACTCGCACAGGATGCTGCTGCAACAACGATGAGGAGGGAGAACGAGACCCTCGACGAACGTGAACACAGACTCGCACAGGATGCTGCTGCAACAACGATGAGGAGGGAGAACAAGACAGTCGAGGAACGTGAACACAGACTCACACAGGATGCTGCTGCAACAACGATGAGGAGGGACAACAAGACAGTCGAGGAACGTGAACACAGACTTGCACAGGATGCTGCTGCAACAACGATGAGGAGGGAGAACGAGACAGTCGAGGAACGTGAACACAGACTCACACAGGATGCTGCTGCAACAACGATGAGGAGGGACAACAAGACAGTCGAGGAACGTGAACACAGACTCGCACAGGATGCTGCTGCAACAACGATGAGGAGGGAGAACGAGACAGTCGAGGAACGTGAACACAGACTCGCACAGGATGCTGCTGCAACAACGATGAGGAGGGAGAACGAGACAGTCGAGGAACATGAACACAGACGCGCACAGGATGCTGCTGCAACAACGATGAGGCGTGAGAACGAGACCATCGATGAATGTCAACACAGACTCGCACGGCATGCTGAGCAACAAAGACGTTGGAGTTCTCAGCAAACATATACAACCGCAGCCATAATGAATCCGGCCGAAGTGTCCGATAATATTGTTCAAGAGCATAATTGTGGTCCAATGACGTCACCATGTGTGTACTGTTCTGCACACCATTTCACAAATGAATCAACAGGACAAGGGGATGGATTTACACTGTGTTGTTCCAAGGGAAAAGTTAAATTGCCTCCACTATTTGCCGTACCTGCTCGACTGCAACAACTTTATCAGGGTGACGATGGAAAATGTTGCAACTTCCGAGACAATATCCGGAATTACAATTCGGCATTAGCTTTTGCATCAATGGGTGCTCAGATCTCATCTCCTCCAGGAAATGGACCGTACTGTTTCGAAATCCACGGTCAAATTTACCATCGCCGTGGTCCATTACATCCATCACATGTACATGAACAAGCACAATTTGCACAATTATTTATTTTGGATACAGCTCAAGCTACAAAGGAACGTATGAATCGACCTGAGAATCACAGATGTTTGCAAGAATTGATGGCAGAACTGCACAACATACTATCTGACGTTAATCCTTATGCCACATGTTACAAGACTGTGTTCGAGCGTGAACAGAAAGAAATCAGGAAAGCTGTCCTTGAAGATCGCCTCCCTTCTACCTTGGAAATGCATTTTCGTCGACTGTGTGCAGACGACCAAAGACGTTACAACATACCAACTGCTGATGAAATTGCTGCTGTCTTCGTTAGTGGACAAGATGGTGAACCACCTGCAAACAGGGATTTCCAGGTTCATTTGCATGACCAGGGCTTACACAATCTCTCTCCACTTTCCTCTCACATTGATCCCATGACATATCCCATTCTCTTTCTACATGGCGAGCCTGGATGGATGATAAACATGCCTCACCAGCGACAAACTGCGGTTCGAAACAAGGTAACGCATCGTGAATTCTATGCCTACCGACTGGCTATTCGAAATGAATTCAGCACTATCCATTCTTCGGGGAAATTGTTCCAGCAGTATGTTGTCGACGGATATTGCAAGGCAGAAGCAAATCGACTGCAATACTTCAAACAAAATCAGGAAACCCTTAGAGCCATGGAATACAGAGGACTACTGGACCACGTCCAGAACGTTGCTGCTGATAACCAACGTCCTGTCGGTCGTATCGTCATTTTGCCGTCGAGTTTTGCAGGGAGTCCAAGAGCTATGCAGCAGAACTACCAAGATGCTATGGCCATTGTTCGCAAATTCGGAAAACCAGATCTTTTCATCACGTTCACATGTAATCCAAAATGGACAGAGGTACAAGAAAACATCGGACAACACCAACGAGCTGAAGGCAGACCAGATTTAGTGGCACGCGTGTTTCATCTGAAATTAAAAGAGTTAATCGACGATATAACGAAGAAGCACGTGTTGGGCAAAGTACGTGCATTTCTCTACGTCGTCGAGTATCAGAAGCGTGGCCTACCGCATGCCCACATATTACTCATGCTGTGCCAAGAAGATAAAATTTGTACCGCCGAAGACATTGACAGAATTGTTTCCGCACAAATTCCTAATTCAAATGAGTCACCAGAGATCCATTCCTTGGTGAAGTCTCACATGATACATGGTCCGTGTGGCACTTTAAATCGCCATTCGATTTGTGTGAAAGATGGAGTGTGCAGTAAAGGCTTTCCAAAAGCGTATGCTGCAGAGACACTTGCGAGCATAGATGGCTATGCCCTTTACAAGCGTCCCCCAAATGGACCCACCATAACCATTCATGGAACCGATGTTGATTGCCAATTTGTGGTCCCATTCAATGCTTATTTACTGAAGAAGTACAGAGCACACATCAACATTGAGGTTTGCGCAAGCATAAAGAATATAAAGTACTTATTTAAATATGTGTACAAGGGACATGACTGTGCCAGCATCGAAATTCGAGAGCGCGGGAGAGTGGAGGTGGACGAAATAAAGACCTATTTGGACTGCAGATATGTCAGTGCCCCAGAGGCAGCATGGAGGTTGATGGAATTTGAAATGCACAAACAGTCCCATTCCATCACCAGACTTGCGGTACACTTACCTGAATTGCAGACTGTTGTGTTCAGGGATGGTAACGAGGAAGAAGCCATTGTACGACATAGGGGTACAACACTTACAGCTTGGTTTCAGTTAAACCAGAGAGACCCTGAGGCACGAAGTTATCTGTACCATGACATTCCAAAATATTACGTATTTGAAGATGGACGAAAGACATGGAAACTTCGACGCCGGGGCGGCAACAAGGTTATCGGACGCATGGTTTCGGCAAGCCCTGTGGACATTGAGTGCTTTCATCTTCGTGTACTCCTGCTGCACTGTCCTGGTAAAACATCATTTGAAGATCTCAGAACCGTAGATGGAGCAGTTTGTGAAACATACAAGGATGCAGCCAGGAAATTACATTTAACAGAAGATGATACAGAATGGGACAGGTCCTTAGCTGATGGAGTTATCTTTGCCATGCCACAACAATTGAGATCTCTTTTTGCAACCCTATGCATATTCTGCACACCAACAGACACGTCAGCACTGTGGGAAAAATATAAAAACGACCTTTGCGAAGATTTTGTGCACAGCGGCCATATCTTGGAACAGAGTATTTTCATTGCATTGCGAGAAATACAGTCCTTCCTCCTGAGACATGGACAGACCTTGGAAGCATTTCAGTTACCAGTACCTCCAGACACTGTTGAAGATCTTTCGAGCGATGATTATATTATCAGTATGTACCGGGAGATGAACATGAAAAAGGTGAAAACAACAGACAACTACTAAATGATGACCAAATCCAAATTGTAGATGAGGTCCTCCAGGCCGTTCATTGTAGGGATCAGTACACAGGCAACCGGTTGTTTTTCGTTGATGGACCGAGCGGAAGTGGCAAGACCTTTCTCTATAATACGCTTCTGCACATCTTGCGAGGCCAGTGTCGTTTGGTTCTTCCAATGGCGTACTCGGGCATTGCAGCAACATTGCTAGCAGGGGCCGTACATTGCACCATCGATTTAAATTGCCAGTGCCCATTTTGGAAAACTCCACATGCAACATATCACCTACGAGTAAAGATGCAGATGCTCTAAGGAAGGCCAACCTATTCATTTGGGATGAAGCACCTATGGCTCCAGCATATGCTTTAGCGGCTGTTGATCGATGTCTCCGGGATGTAACCAGCAACAACATTCCTTTTGGTGGAAAGGTCTTACTTCTTGGTGGGGACTTCAGGCAGGTTTTGCCCATTGTACCTCGCGCTGCACCTGCAGCAATCATTGCCACATGCATCAAGCATAGCAAGTTGTGGCCAAAGTTCAAACAGCTTTTTTTTTTTTTTTGTATACTGAATCGAGGCTCGTGAAAGAGCTGACATTCCAGAACCCCCCATGACATTTACTTCACAAACAAATCAACCAGACAAACAAAATATATAAAAAGAGGGAGCGGAAGACAAGAGAATGGGAGGCACACAAACACTTGAGAGCACACAACATTTGAGAGCAGGGAGATGTGTGGGAGGGAGAGGGCTCGGGGGGAGGAGGCGTGGGAAGGGGTGGGTGGGGTGGGGGGTGGGAGAAGTATAAAACACATGGACACCAAGGACTTCCAGGTCAGAAGTTGGTATTTCAAAAAGTGGAATTGGGGTGAAATTATCGGGGATAGAAAAGATCAAGGTTTTGGATGGTTGAAGATAAGAGATGGTGGTGAACAGCTGTTTTAAAGACCTGGAGGGTGGAGTGGGATTGAAGAGAGTGAGGGAGTTTGTTCCAGAGGCGGGAGAAAAGAGGAATGAAGGAGTGAAGGTGAGCAGACAGTCTTGATTTTGGCAGTTTAACCATAAGAGGGTTGCAGGCAGATCTTGTGCGACCTGTAGGAATATTTGCGGGACAGAGCCCAGAGAGAGCTGGGGGGGCAAGGCCAGAGAGGAGTCGGTAGAAGACGGAAAGACCACCAACCTGCCTGCGGTGAGTGAGTGAGAGGCCCTTGGAGTTAGCTTCATCGCGGGAGATTCCAATGATTCTGAATGCTTTGCTTTCATCAGCGTGAAGACGAGCTAGGTGTGAGGCAGGAGCACCAGCCCAGAGGGGAGAGCAGTATTCCATTGAGCTGCGGATGAAAGCCTTGTACGTGGTGAGGAGCTCAGGTGTGCCAAGGAAGGACTTCGCACGACGGAGGCTGAACTTAACATCAAACATGAGAGCTAATGATGACGAAGAATTATCAAAATGGTTACTGTCGGTTGGAAATGGGACTGTGGAAACAATTCCTGACTCAGATTTAATACGACTGCCTGATTGTATCTGTGTAGAAGACAACATTTCTTTAGCAGAGGCTGTTTTCGGTAATTTGAACGAAATCCATTCAAACTATGATGCGCTGGCACAACGAGCCATGTTGTGTCCAAAGAATGAATCCACATTTGTGATCAACGATGAGATACTGGATGCATTTCCTGGGGAAGAAAAGACGTACTTCAGTGCTGATTCCATTGTTTGTCATGACCCTGAAGAGGCACTAAATTATCCCATGGAATTCCTAAATCAATTAACTCCTTCTGGAATGCCATTGCACAAACTTCATCTCAAAGATGGTGCTGTCATCATGTTACTCCGTAACTTTGATCCGAAACAGGGACTGTGCAATGGTGCAAGATTGGTTGTTAAAAGATTGTTGCCAAACATAATAGACGGAGAAATAATTTCTGGCAGTCACAAAGGAACACGCACATTTATACCCAGGATTAGTATTGCACCTTCCGATACAACACTACCATTCGTACTCAAACGCCATCAATTTCCAGTTCGTGTGGCATTCTCTTTCTCAATAAACAAGAGTCAAGGTCAAACATTCCACAAAGTTGGGATTTACTTACCAGAACCCGTCTTCAGCCATGGCCAATTATATGTTGCATTGTCGCGTGCTAAACGATTTGAGGATGTCAAGGTAAAGGTAGTCAGTAATGGCCAACAGGGAAAAATTGATGGCCACAGTGGAATCTTCACCCGTAATGTTGTTTACCCGGAGGTCCTGCAGTGACACCATTCAGGCAACAAAAGGAGGGCACGAAGGAAAATAGTTAATTACTCCGACACATTTAGTTGCGGTGATTGAAAAATCACCGGACCATTGTTGCTGTTTTGATGCTTTTTACTGCTGTTTTGATGCTTTTTCACTGCTGTTTTTTCACTGCTGTTCTGATGCTTTTTCACTGCTGTTTTGATGCTTTTTCACTGCTGTTTTGATGCTTTTTCACTGCTGTTTTGATGCTTTTTCACTGCTGTTTTGATGCTTTTTCACTGTTGTTTTGATAGTGTTTTGATGCTTTTTCACTGCTGTTTTGATGCTTTTTCACTGCTGTTTTGATGCTTTTTCACTGCTGTTTTGATGCTTTCCACTGTTGTTTTGATAGTGTTTTGATGCTTTTTCACTGCTGTTTTGACGCTTTCCACTGTTGTTTTGATAGTGTTTTGATGCTTTTTCACTGCTGTTTTGATGCTGTTTCACAGCTGTTCTGATGCTTTTTTGCCTTTTTTTAAATATAAAAATCTCATTTCAAAAAAAAAAATTCCAAAAAAATCTCACAATGATGACATATAATTCACCGAAAACGTTGAAGCAACCGCATAATATTACGGTGATGTTTAACTCTGAGTGAGAATAGTTCTAAATTTTAAAAACTTTCTTCTGATATTTGTAATTTATTTCAAACAAACTGTATTTCCCATCTACACGGGCATGTATTCCTATTAACCTAATGTAAAGTACATAAATTGTGTGGATTACATCATTTGTGGATGTGATCAATTATTGCCAGTAACCATTTTATATAACTGAATGTGCAGGTGCAGCATCTAACTCAATATGTCGAAATGTCACACACATCCATGCCCGTGGGATTCCCATGGGTGACCCCGCTAGTATATATATATCTGTGCAGCGTCTGTCCTGTGTTGTCCTGTGTTGTGTTGTCTTGTGTTGTGTTGTGTTGTCACTGAACTACTTTCTCAAACTTTTGTGGAATCGTACCAAACTTCTGGTATGCACATATCTCTCCCGTTGGTATGTCTTAAGGGTATTTCTTTTTTTTGGGGGGGGGGGGGAATTTTTGGGGGAATTTTGTTTTTCAACTGCAATTGTTTATAAAATGTGATATCACGTATATTACAAATACATTTGTGCAAAATAATTGTTTGAATTATGATTGGTTTAAACCATGACAAAATGGCAACTCGGGTACAGTCATTTATCTATATATCGACACATCTGGGCAGTGTCTGTGTTGTCACTTAACGACTCCCTCAAACTTTTGTTTCCGTGGTTGTGGAGTGTTTTTAATAACGTTGTGGTGGATTTGAATCACGTGTTGGTGAGGTATTTTGAATTATGTGGTGGTGAGGTGTTTTTAAATCACATGGTGGTGAGGTGTTTTTAAATCACATCGTGGTGAGGTGTTTTGATTTACGTGGTGGTGAGGTATTTATAATTACATGGTGGTGAGGTGTTTTTAAATCACATCGTGGTGAGGTGTTTTGATTTACGTGGTGGTGAGGTATTTATAATTACATGGTGGTGAGGTGTTTTGAATTATGTAGTGGTGAGGTGTTTTGAATTACTTGGTGGTGAGGTGTTTTTAAATGACGTGGTGGTGAGGTGTTTTGAATTTTGTGGCTGTGAGGTGTTTTTTTTACGTGTTTTATGGCTGTGAGATGTTTTTAATTTTGTGGTGGTGAGGTGTTTTTATTATGTGTTTTTATGGCTGTGAGGTGTTTTTATTACGTGTTTTATGGCTGTGAGGTGTTTTTATTACGTGTTTTATGGCTGTGAGGTGTTTTTATTACGTGTTTTATGGCTGTGAGGTGTTTTTATTACGTGTTTTATGGCTGTGAGGTGTTTTTAATTTTGTGGTGGTGTGTTTTTATTACGTGTTTTATGGCTGTGAGGTGTTTTTAATTTCGGGGTGGTGAGGTATTTTTATTACGTGTTTTATGGCTGTGAGGTGTTTTTATTACGTGTTTTATGGCTGTGAGGTGTTTTTATTACGTGTTTTATGGCTGTGAGGTGTTTTTAATTTCGGGGTGGTGAGGTATTTTTATTACGTGTTTGATGGCTGTGAGGTGTTTTATTACGTGTTTTATGGCTGTGAGCTGTTTTCAATTTTGTGGTGGTGTGTTTTTATTTCGTGTTTTATGGCTGTGAGGTGTTTTTATTACGTGTTTTATGGCTGTGAGGTGTTTTTATTACGTGTTTTATGGCTGTGAGGTGTTTTTATTTCGTGTTTTATGGCTGTGAGCTGTTTTTTTATTTCGTGGTGGTGAGGTGTTTTTATTACGTGTTTTATGGCTGTGAGGTGTTTTATTACGTGTTTTATGGCTGTGAGCTGTTTTCAATTTTGTGGTGGTGTGTTTTTATTTCGTGTTTTATGGCTGTGAGGTGTTTTTATTACGTGTTTTATGGCTGTGAGGTGTTTTTATTACGTGTTTTATGGCTGTGAGGTGTTTTTATTTCGTGTTTTATGGCTGTGAGGTGTTTTTATTACGTGTTTTATGGCTGTGACGTGTTTTTATTACGTGTTTTGTGGTTGTGAGGTGTTTTTATTACGTGTTTTATGGCTGTGAGGTGTTTTTATTACGTGTTTTGTGGTTGTGAGGTGTTTTTATTACGTGTTTTATGGCTGTGAGGTGTTTTTATTTCGTGTTTTATGGCTGTGAGGTGTTTTTATTACGTGTTTTATGGCTGTGACGTGTTTTTATTACGTGTTTTGTGGTTGTGAGGTGTTTTTATTACGTGTTTTATGGCTGTGACGTGTTTTTATTACGTGTTTTATGGCTGTGAGGTGTTTTAAATTACTTGGTGGTGAGGTGTGTTGAATTACGTAGTGGTGAGGTGTAATCGTCCCAAACTTCCAGTCTGCATCCATTGCCGGATTAACCATTAGGCAGCAAACAAGGCATGTGCCTTAGGGCCAGCCAAAAATTCGGGCCACAAAAATGGACAAGCAGTTTTCGTCAATTTTGGCTCTCCGAGTGGCTCTCCGAATATACTTAGCACTGATGGCCACCAATTGCTCAGGAGAACGCTGATTTTCGCAGCTAAAGAGAATCAAAGATTCTCTTTAGGGGGAAGGGGAGGATCGAGGGGGGAGGGGAGGACGGAGGCGGGAGAGGGGGGAGGGGGAGGGAGAGGGGGGAGGGGAGGGGGAAGGGAGGGGGGGGGAGCGGAGGGGGGGAGGTGGGGGAAGGGGAGGAGGAGGGGGAGGAAGAGGGGGGAGGGGAGAGGAGGGGGAGGAAGAGGGGGGAGGGGAGAGGAGGGGGCGGGAGGGGGAGGGAAGGGGGTTGGGAGGGGGAGGGGGATGGGAGGGGGGGGAGGGGGAGGGGAGGGGGAGGAAGAGGGTGGAGGGGAGAGGAGGGGGAGGGAGGGGGGGGAGAGGAGGGGGAGGGAGGGGGGGAGGGGAGAGGAGGGGGAGGGGAGGGGGAGTTGGGGGAAGTGGAGGGGGAGGGTAAGTGGGGAAGGGGGGAAGGGGAGGGGGAAAGGGGAGGGGGTAGGGTAGAGGGGGAAGGGAGGGGGTAGGGTGGAGGGGGAAGGGAGGGGGAAGGGGAAGGGGGGGGGGAGGGGAGGATGGAGGCGGGAGGGGAGGGCAGAGGGGGGAGGGGGGAGGGGAAGGGGGGAAGGGGAGGATGGAGGTGGGAGGTGAGGATGGAGGGGGGAGGGGAGGGAGAGGGGGGAGGGGGAGGGGAGGGGGAATGGGGGGGAGGGAGGAAGGGGAGGGCCAATCAACAATGACGTTGCAGTTCTCATGGTAGGAGAGCAGCACAACAATCGCGACATCGTCCAGCATCTTCGCGACAACGGCACGAAGCGGATTTTGGAGACTCACCATTCCTGTGACGCCCTCCAGTACCGGCGTTGGCGGGCGGGGGAAGGGAGACCCGTACATTCTCAACCCGTACATTCGCCCTCTCGTCTCAAGCTCACTCGGACAAAAGCCTCGCACAAATTACACCGTGAAGGCCCAATGGCCATGTCTATGCCACAAATCAAGTACATGAGCGAGTCTGGCGCACTGAATTGAAAATATATAGAACGCTCATACTCCGTGAAAAGTGTTGCCGCCGTGTCGCCATCTTGGTTAGCACGACTCGACCAACTCGCTTCGCGGATCTCGTTTGTTTTGAACGTGTCCCAGATTTTAAAAGCCAGACAACTGTTAAAATGCCATTTTGAGCGGCAATAAACTGCTCTAATCGGTTACGGAAGGGTTGTGGAAAGACGTTTCACAGCTGTTTCAAAGACGTTTAATTCATATCGCACAAAATCGACACAAAACACGATCACACAAAAGGTGAAAAATCGCAATCGCTTTTCGCTCTGAATTACGTGCAAACGTGTGACGGAAAACACCATCGCCCAGCATCGAGTGCCAACCAAGATGGCGCCCGGTAGCTGCATCTCCACCTATGTGGTGTGAATGGCAATGGTCATTGATTCGATATATTTTCCGTTCAATGGTCTGGCGGTGGGGATGGAACATCACGTGATCGCTCTGAGCGAATCAGCGAGCTGCTCTGGCACATGCTGAGATTCCAGGTATAATGTTCCTCGCTGAAATGCGCTGAGGTAAATATGAATAAAAATATGGATCTCGTCAAATATTTTTAGGTAGGCCATGTCCTTCCCAGGCTCAATGGCCATGTCTGTGCCAAATATCAAGTACGTGAGCCTCTCCGTTTAGGAGTCTATCGGTAACATTACACACACACAAACTGTGTTTTATGTTCAATGGTCTGGCGGCGGGGATGGAACATCACGTGATCGCTCTGAGCGAATCAGCGCGCTGCTCTGCCACTGGCTCAGATTCCGTGTATAATATTCCTCGGTGAAATGCGCTGAGGTAAATATGAATAAAAAATATGGATCTCGTCAAATATTTTGAGGTAGGCCATGTTCTTCCCAGGCTCAATGGCCATGTCTATGCCAAATATCAAAAACGTGAGCCTCTCCGTTTAGGAGTCTATCGGTAACATTACACATACACACACACACACACACAAACTGTGTTTTATAGATATATATATATATATATATATATATATATATTGTTACGGGTCGCGGACAAGATGTTATTTTTGACCGAGCGGTTGGTATGACCGCGACCTAACAGTTCCCCCCGATTCTTCCCCAACTCACCCGATTCACCCCCAACTTTGGCCGTATCGCACCGCAGCTGCCCAATCTGGAAAACTCTAAAACGACCGAATGCAAAGATGAAAAGGAATAAGACGAGAAGACGTACAGAAGAGTAATTGGATTTATTATACACACAAGCAAAAAGAAAGCAGTCACGTTTATTTACAGACGAGATTAGATACACAGTGCAACGCTAGCTTACCTACAGTCTTAATTAACCCAGGGACAGAACAAACAAAAGACAGACTCACACGGGGAATGATGACAGGAATTGGCTGGAAGGAGAGGATGGCTTGGAGTTGTATTGTGCAGCACGATCGGCGCGCTTAGCAGCCGCCGTTCCTTCGCGGCCCTGCTCAAAACCGCCGTCCAGGCCCCAAGCGGCTGTTGAGTGTGGTTGCTGCTGTGGCCGCCGCCGCTGCTGCTGCTGTGGACGTCGCGTGCTTTTCCAGGATTACAGCAGGCTTTGTGCTTTCTGGGATGTCCTCTCCTTGGATGTTCTCTATGTTCTCTTGGTCCAATCACTCCTCACCACCGACAACTCAACGCAACTAACGCAACCACTGACCACCACAACGCAACCACCGACGACCAAAACCACACAACTCAGCTCTGCTTCTTGGACCCTCTCTCTTCTCAACGGCTTGGGCTCCCTTTTCTCTGCCGGTAAAAGCTCATCTCTTTTGGACACGCCCTGCCTTGGGTTATATAGGCCCCGCCCCTCAACCTTTGCGAACCTCCCCGATCGCTCTTCCTCCGCCCTCTCTAGCCAAACCCCTGGCTCATGGTTGGTCGAGTGGGGCTGGCTCACTCCTCCCCTCTATGACGAGGTGGAGACACGCCTTTCTTCTCCGACCCTGCCTCGTGGTCAATGGCGGTAATTGGAGCGGAGGTAGTTTCTAATCGACGAAAAGGGGGAATGGAGGTTTTGGGAATGGGAATGAAGGGAATCTATCTCTTTCACTGGTGCAATGGAGTATTTCAATTAATGGGAGACACAGCCTTACCCTAAAACACAGAATAAGATATAACTATTGAACAGGGGTATTCTATGATTGGCTGTGGTGTGGATGCTTTAAGGACTAATTATGGGATGCCCTTTGATCTTTACACAGCTCCGGAGGCAGGAGGCGCAGAATAACCAATAATAATAATTCACACAATAAAAAAAATATACAGTCCTCATATCCGCAACAATATATATATATATATATATATATATATATATATCTATATATATATATATATATATATATATATATATATACAGTAATACCCCGGCCTACGTCATTAATTGGTTCGATAAGCCGTGACGTAACTCGGTTTTTGACATAAACCGGGCATAATGCCTTTTAGCTCTTTCACGAGCCTCGATCCTGTATACAAAAAAAAAAAAAAAAAAAAAAGCCTTAAAAATGCCTTAAAATGAAGACAAACACCGTAAAACTAAAGTAAATAACTCGCGAACGTATATAACTATCGCTAAACCTTAAAGAACACTAAAAACACATTTTAGTCATATTTTTTAATGAGTAATGAACACAATTAATAAATGAATTTGTAAAGAATAATAAATAAAATTAATAAGATTATATTATTCACCTTAATAAACATGGCCTCTCTTCTGAACACAAACACACATTTTAGCAGTCTTAGCTGGTGGCGCTTTTTCAGTGACGTATGCGAGAATACGTTCCCTATTATGAATGATGGTCGATACCGTCGACCGTGGCAGCCCTAAGGCATAGACCTTATCGCGAATCGGTAAATATCAACAGAGGGCGCTCCACCGCAAAGCATGATGGGATCGAAAAGGGGGCAAAGGTAAACACGAACCCAGAAGAGGAAGCGTCTGTCTACGATCGCCGCTGTGTTTACGGAAAGGAAGATGGCTAATATGAAAGAAATTCAGCGTTTTTGGCATTAAAATCCAGCGATTTAAAGAAATATTTTAGGGAAAGGGGGGTTCCCATTGGAGAAGAGAAACAACCTGCTTATGCAAGAACAGTTCCTGAATGTTGAAACCTCGATCGGCCATACAAATATCGCCGGGCTGGAACTTGTCTACAATGTTCGTCATCTTTACAATTTTTTTTGTCCGACGTGTTTCCTCCTGTAGGTTTGGAAATGTATGAAATTGTTCCGCTAGGTGTAATACCAAGCAGTCTGTCAAAGTGACAGCGACTGCCGGCGGCGCTATTGCCCCTTTCCGATCCCATGACGCATTGCGGTTCCGATTCGCGATAAGGTCTATGTGCTATCACCGACACTTTTTCACCTTTTTCATACCTTTTAATCAGATTTAACTTATCTTCCATCATAACCACATTACGCTTGGAAACACTAGCATTATCCTTCTTAGGACCCATGGCTAACACAGACACAGTAAAGGAATACAAATTGTCCCAAACCCATTCCTCTCTGTACCCACCGTACCCAGTTGCTCCTGGACTCTGTGTCCTTTCCTACTGACAAGGTGGAAAAGTTTCTGTCAACCCTCGACTCTGATTCTGCAACTGGTCCTGACGGCATCAGCCCACGGGTCCTAAAATCATGTTCTTCTGCTCTTTCACTCCCTCTTTCTGTTCTCTTCACCCTCTCTTTTGCTCAAGGTCATCTGCCATCTGCTTGGAAATCAGCCAACATCACCGCTTTGCACAAAAAAGGTGCAAAAACAGATCCCAGCAACTACAGACCAATCAGCCTTCTCCCAATTATCAGCAAAGTCATGGAATCCATCATTGCTTCAGATATTAAATCTTTCCTCTTCTCCAATGGCTTGATCTCTGATCATCAATTTGGTTTCAGACCTGGTCACTCTACTCTGGACATGCTGCTTCTGCTTTCTCAAAAATGGATGGAGGTCCTCAACGCCAAACAGGAAATTAGAGCTGTCTCCCTTGACATTTCACGTGCCTTCGATACGGTCTGGCACCCTGCTCTGCTCTCCAAACTCTCCTCCTTTGGTATCCATGGAAATCTCCACGCATGGCTGGCGGACTTCCTCTCTGGTCGTAGTCAACGTGTGGCCCTGAATGGGTTTCTCTCATCTCCTCTTCCTGTTCAGGCTGGAGTTCCCCAAGGTAGTGTTCTGGGCCCTGTGCTTTTTCTGGTCTTCATCAATGATCTCTCTGACTCTCTTGAAAATCCTCTCTATCTCTTTGCTGACGACTCTACTCTCTGTCGCTCCATTCCTCATCCCTCAGATCGGCAGTCTGCAGCCTCCTCACTCTCTGCAGACCTGGACAAAATCACAGACTGGTCAAACAAGTGGAACATGTCTTTCAATCCTGACAAATCTCACACTCTTACAATGTCTCTCCGAAAGGACCGACTGGACAACCCTCCCATCTACTTTCTCAACAATCCTCTCCAAGAAGTTGTGTCGCTCAAGCTTTTGGGTCTCACTATCTGCCATGATCTTTCTTGGGAAAACCACATTTCCAAGCTGGCCTCCAAAGCCAGTCGCCGACTGGGCATCCTCCGTCGTGCGAAGTCCTTCCTTGGCACACCTGAGCTCCTCACCACATACAAGGCTTTCATCCGCAGCTCAATGGAATACTGTTCCCCCCTCTGGGCTGGTGCTCCTGCCTCACACCTTGCTCGGCTTCACGCTGTTGAGGCCAAAGCTTTCAGAATCATTGGAATCTCCTGCGATGTAGTCAACGCCGAGGGCCTTTCACTCACTCACCGCAGGCAGGTTGGTGGTCTTTCTGTCTTCTACCGACTCCTCTCCGGCCTTGCTCCCCCAGCTCTCTCTGTGCTCTGTCCCCCCAATATTCCTTCAGGTCGCACAAGATCTGCCTGCAACCCTCTTATGGTTAAACTGCCAAAGTCTAGGCTCTCTGCTCACCTTCACTCTTTCATTCCCCTTTTCTCCCGCCTCTGGAACAAACTCCCCCACTCCTTTCAATCCCACTCCTCCCTCCAGGTCTTTAAAACAGCTGTTCACCACCATCTCTTATCTTCCCCCATCGAAAACCTTGATCTTTTCTACCCCCGGTAATTCACCCCAGAGTCCTTGCAGTGTTCATATGTTTTAATCCTCTCCCACCTCCCCCCAAGTCCTCCCGATGTCCCTGCTCTCAAATGTTGTGTTTGTGTCCTTCCCCTTCTTCCCCCTCTCTTTTGTGTCCTCCCCCCTCTCTCCCCATCTTGTCTGCCGCTCCCCTTGTTTTTTGTGTTTTGTGTGTCGGTTTGTCTTTTTGTGTGATTAATGTTTGCTCTTTCACGAGCCTCGATCTTGTATACAAAAAAAAAAAAAAAATACTGTACGTCACCTCTGTTTTGAATGAGAACCAGCAGCTGCGCATACGTACAGTATACTGTACGTACATTTATATATTTTTTTAATGTGCTTTTTATTGTATTTTAAATTGTTTTTTTTAGCTTCTTTTATTGTTAATTTACGTACTATTTTATTTATTTTAAATATATTTTTAAGGAATTTTTTTTTTTCACGTCCGTAGGAGTGACGTAAAGTCGCACATAATGACGTTCGCTGAACTGAAATTTACTCTAGAAGAGTGGCGTAAAGTCGGATTTGACGTCGGTCGAAATGGCGTAAAACGGGGTATGACTGTATGTATGTATGTATGTATGTGTGTGTATATATATATATATATATATATATATATATACATATACAGTCACATGAAAAAGTAAGTACACCCCATGTAAAGTTTTCACTTTTTCAACATATTTAAACATACAGCTATTTGATCTTCATTTCAACAATATTGATAGATAAAGGTGATATAATATAACAAATATCATGAAACATTTACATTTTGTAGTCCATTGTAAAATTTAAATAAACATAAATGCAAATTTCGCATGTGGAAAAACTAAGTACACCCCTACATTTATCACTACAAACACCTAAAATTAGAATCAGGTGCACGAGCTCAGGTGCATATGATTAGAACACCGTCAGAGAGGATCTTGGAGGAACCTGCCTTATTTAAACCTCAAGACATTTAGTTTGGTTTGCTCTTTGTTGTTGAAGTGTGCGGCGTCACTATGCTTAGATCAAAACAGCTCTTTGAGGCCATCAGAAAGAAGGTTATAGATGCCTACGAGTCTGGGAAGGGATTTAAAAAGATGTCCAAACAATTTGAAATCAATCATTCGACTGTCCGGAAGATCATCTACAAGTGGAGAAGATTCCAAACAACTGCCAACTTGTTCAGGCCAGGCCGTGCCATCAAGTTCAGCCCGAGAGCAACCGCAAGATGCTGAAAGAAGTCTCTAAGAACTCCAGAATGTCATCACGGGACCTACAGGTAGCTCTTGCCACTGTTGATGTCAAAGTGCACGAGTCTACCATTAGAAAGAGGCTGCACAAATTTGATCTACATGGGAGGTGTGCCAGGAGGAAACCTTTGCTGTCCAGAAAGAACATCAGGGCAAGAATAAAGTTGGCCAATGAACACCTAGGCAAAGACCAGCACTTCTGGAACAATGTGCTTTGGACAGATGAGTCAAAGGTAGAGCTATTTGGCCACAGTACCAGAAGACATGTTTGGCGAAAACCAAAGGCAGCATTTGACCACAAGAACCTGATACCAACTGTAAAGCATGGTGGTGGAAATATTATGGTTTGGGGCAGCTTTGCTGCATCAGGGCCTGGGCAGCTCACCATCATATAATCCACTATGAATTCTTCATTGTACCAGAGGGTGCTTGAGGATAATGTGAGGCCATCTGTCAGAAAGTTGAAGCTCAACCGAAGGTGGACCTTGCAACATGACAATGACACTAAACATACCAGTAAATCCACCAAGGAATGGCTGAAAAGGAAGAAATGGAGGGTTCTGGAATGGCCAAGTCAAAGCCCGGATCTAAATCCCATCGAGATGTTGTGGGGGGATTTGAAACGAGCTGTGCATGCAAGAAACCCCTCAAACATCGCACAGCTGAAAGAATTCTGCATGGAGGAGTGGGCAAAAATTTCTTCCAGTCGATGTCAGAGACTGGTAGACAGTTATAAGAAACGCCTACTTGAGGTTGTTTCTGCCAAAGGGGGCAATACCACCTATTAGAGCCAAGGGTGTACTTACTTTTTCCACATGCGAAATTTGCATTTATGTTTATTTAAATTATACAATGGACGACAAAATGTAAATGTTTCATGATATTTGTTATATTATATCACCTTTATCTATCAATATTGTTGAAATGAGGATCAAATAGCTCTATGTTGAAATATGTTGAAAAAGTCAAAACTTTACATGGGGTGTACTTACTTTTTCACGTGACTGTATATATATATATACAGGGTGAGTCAAAAGTAGCGCCCGATTTCTGTTTATATATATATATATATATATCTATTTCTGTCAGTTGATTGTTTGTTTGCCATTTGATATACAAGAAGGTATATATATATATGTAGTAAACATAATAAATACTGTACATAGGCACACAGAGCACGTTGCGTAGAAAACTTTTGTTTTGTCTGAGTTCTCCCACAATTAAGCAGTTTCTTATTTTTTGCAACACATCAATGTGCGAGTTGATACTGGGGAATGAACATAAAAAGTGTTATTGTTTTACAACAGTAAAACTTTGACTGTTGTATACATAGAAATAGTTTGACTTTGACTGTTGTATTTATAACAGTAAAACGTGTATACATAGAAATACCATGAAATAAAAACAGATCTTCTGTCCTCTTGCCTCATATTCATCTTTTGATCTCAAATCCAAATTTCTTGAGTATATAAACAATAATAACAAATTTGACTTCATTGTTCCATTATTTATGGAGGGCACTATATAATTAATTGGTGAACTGTTATTTCTGTTTATTTTCTTTATGCAGGATAGGGTTAAGACAAATTGTGTAATTTGTGTAAAGTGTGTAAATTATTAATAAACAGCCTTTTCTGTAACCAACACAAGCCTAGTGCTGCAATTAAGATATTTGTGTCTTGAGTTGGAGCCCCTGTCGTCCTGATGAAATAACACCAGGTGGGTTCATTGAGCCTGTCCTCCTTCCGAGGTTGGCAAATGAGTACCAACTTACTGGTAACAGCGGCACAGCTGCGCTTCCCGAATTGATGCAACCAGAAGCCACAAGCTGCATACAAAACAACAACAACATTAGCAACACTATGGCATGAGTCTTGTTTCATTAAAATTTGCTTCAACAGCCCTGCTTCCACCACATGCTCTGAATGCAGGCAGCCCCATCTCCATGACTCAGGGTGCCAACTTATTGGGCCTAATAATATGGGTGCAATAATATCCGATGGTCATGCCCCCAAATTGTTATTAATTCTTTATTATTTCACGTTGAAAATTAATAAATGCCTTTTAGACTGGACGCGTCTCATATATATGGAGTTTCTTTGTAACACACGTGCATTTGATTCCCAAACAATAACAAAATTCCATTTCAGGGCTGTGCGAGGATTTGACCACGTGACTGTGCGAGGCGTTCACGATGATGCTGCGCACTTACAAACGGAAGTGCGCTCGATATGCTCGAGCCGTCCTAATGATCCGAGGGTTTATTGAAACAATGCACGAAAGTCAAATCGGATCGGTAAGCGTAACAATCACGCGGTCGGCTCGGCCGTCCGCGCAACGAAACCCCGTTGTCCGCGCAAGTCGCGAGGCCCGTGCGCCGGGGCTTCCCCGTTTGACACTTTCCAGCGCTTTGAGAAATGGCGCCAGCACCGCGTTTCATAAAAGCGAGCGGCATCTATCACCGCGGCCCGCGAGGTTTACGGACTGCCGATCTTGCCTGCAATCGCAAAAATAAAGTACCGGGTCACAAATTGAAAATCCGAGAGAGGAACTGGCGATCTGGTTCAGTCGCTAGAAATTGAGCTATGAATTACGCTCTGCGGAGGCTGCGCTGAACATGGCTCCGCAGTCAGCGTTCGCCCTCTCCGTTCACCTCGGCTTTAAGCCTTTGTCCCCCAGGCGCAACTCCCTGGCTCATGCTCCGTGCCATGGCCATCCCGCCCTTCTTCTGCCTCGCTCGAGTTACACGTGGCCACCTTTCAACATGGTGATCAAAAGTGCCGTCGCTGGCGGACCTGCTTTGGGTCCCGAGGATAACCATGGTCGTCAATATTGCATCAAATTAAGATAAATTAATTAAACAATTTCCTTGAACCCGGTAGCCAGAGACACATCCAATATGTATCCCGACGAACGTATAATATCCAAGAACTGGGAGCAAGTTGCATACAAAACTTATGGTTTATCACCCATTATATTAAAACGCTTCTTGTTTTTTTCCAAAACATCAGTTTCTGTTTCTGCTCTCATTGTTTCTGCATATATTGTGATTGACGTGTGTCCCACTGGTACTTGAACGCGCTTTTGTCAATAGCATTCTACCACTTCTGAGAGGCCGATTATTATTAATTATTAATTATTATTATTATTATTATTATTATTAATTAATAATAATAACAAGAAATATGTCGTACATAGCACAATACTTGCGAAATCCCTAGAATAGCATGTTGACCTTTGGCCTATGTTGATCTTTTCACCTTTAGACCTCAAAAATAATTGATGGTTGAATCAATTGACCAGGAATGCAAATCCTGTTTAAATTTCAAGTCATTTAGATGAAAATTTAGGATTTTAGAAACTCCACATACAGTGCATTCAGAAAGTATTCAGACCTCTTCACATATTTCACATTTTGTTATGTTGCAGCCTTATGCTGAAATCGTTTAAATTAATATTTTCCCTCATCAATCTACACTCAATACCCCATAATGACAAAGAGAAAACAGGATTTTAGAAAGTTTTGCAAATTTATTAAAAAGAAAAAACTGAAATATCACATTTACATAAGTATTCAGACCCTTTGCTATGGCACTTGAAATTTAGCTCAGGTGCCTCCCATTTCTCTTGATCATCATTGAGATGTTTCTACACCTTGATTGGAGTCCACCTGTGGTAAATTAAATTGATTGGACATGATTTGGAAAGGCACACACCTGTCTATAGGCACACAAACCATTTCAAGGCACACAAACAATAACAATAACCCACAGAATCTTGTTTCTCACAGTCTGAGAGTCCTTTAGGTGCTTTTTTGCAAACTCCAAGCGGGCTTTCATGTGTCTTTCACTGAGGAGAGGCTTCCGTCTGGCCACTCTGCCATAAAGCCCAGATCGGTGGAGTGTTGTAGTGATGGTTGTCCTTCTGGAAGTTTCTCCCATCTCCACACAGGATCTCTGGAGCTCAGCCAGAGTGACCATCGGGGTCTTGGTCACCTCTCTTACCAAGGCCCTTCTACCCTGATTGCTCAGTTTGGCCGGGCGGCCAGCTCTAGGAAGAGTCCTGGTTGTTCCAAACTTCTTCCATTTAAGAATTATGGAGGCCACTGTGCTCTTGGGAACCTTCAATGCAGCAGAGATTTTTTTGTAGGCTTCTCCAGATCTGTGCCTCGACACAATCCTGTCTCTGAGCTCTGCAAGCAGTTCCTTCGACCTCATGGCTTGGTTTTTGCTCGGATATGCAGTCAGCTGTGAGACCTTATATAGATAGGTGTGTGCCTTTCCAAATGATGTCCAATCAATTGAATATACCACAGATGGACTCCAATCAAGGTATAGAAACATCTCAAAGATGATCAAGAGAAATGGGAGGCACCTGAGCCAAATTTCAAGTGTCATAGCAAAGGGTATGAATACTTATGTCAAAGTGATATTTCAGTTTTTTCTTTTTAATAAATTTGCAAAACTTTCTAAAATCCTGTTTTCTCTTTGCCATTATGGGGTATTGAGTGTAGCTTGATGAGGAAAAAAATGAATATAAACGATTTCAGCATAAGGCTGCAACATAACAAAATGTGAAAAAAGTGAAGGGGTCTGAATACTTTCTGAATGCACTGTAAGTTGTTCACCTTTTGGCCAAAATTAACCTCAACATAATTGGTGGTTTAATTTAGTGACCTGATATGCAAATCCCCTTCAAATTCAAGTCAATCGTATGAAAATTGAGGACTTTACAAATCCCAAGTAAGTTGTTGACCTTTGGTCTATGTTGACCTTTTTATCTATGTTGACCTTAAAAATAGATGGTGGTTGAATTCAGTGACCTGACATATGTAAATCCACTTCAAATTTCAAGTCAATCGGATGAAAATTGAAGATTTTATGAACTTCACCTAAGTTGTTGACTTTTGGCCATGTTGACCTCTTGGCCAAAGTTGACCTCAAAACGAATTGGTGGTTGAATGCAGTGATGTGATATGCAAATCCTGTTTAAATTTCAAGTCACCGTGATGAAAATTGAGGATTTTAGAAACTCCATATAAGTTGTTGACCTTTGGCCTATCTTAACCTTTCGGCCAAAATTAACCTCAAAATAATTGATGGTTGAATTAATTGACCAGATATGCAAATCCTGTTTAAATTTCAAGTCATTTAGATGAAAATTTTAGATTTTACACACTCCACATAAGTTGTTAACCTTTCGGCCAAATTTAACCTCAAAATAATTGATGGTTGAATGCAGTGCTATAATATGCAAATCCCCTTCAAATTTCAAGTCAATGGGATGAAAATTGAGGACTTTACAAATCCCAAGTAAGTTGTTGACCTTTGGTCTATGTTGACCTTTTTACCTATGTTGACCTTAAAAATAGATGGTGGTTGAATTCAGTGACCTGACATATGTAAATCCCCTTCAAATTTCAAGTCAATCGGATGAAAATTGAAGATTTTATGAACTTCACCTAAGTTGTTGACCTTTGGCCATGTTGACCTCTTGGCCAAAGTTGACCTCAAAACGAATTGGTGGTTGAATGCAGTGATGTGATATGCAAATCCTGTTTAAATTTCAAGTCACCGTGATGAAAATTGAGGATTTTAGAAACTCCATATAAGTTGTTGACCTTTGGCCTATCTTAACCTTTCGGCCAAAATTAACCTCAAAATAATTGATGGTTGAATTAATTGACCAGATATGCAAATCCTGTTTAAATTTCAAGTCATTTAGATGAAAATTTAAGATTTTACACACTCCACATAAGTTGTTAACCTTTCGGCCAAATTTAACCTCAAAATAATTGATGGTTGAATGCAGTGCTATAATATGCAAATCCCCTTCAAATTTCAAGTCAATGGGATGAAAATTGAGGACTTTACAAATCCCAAGTAAGTTGTTGACCTTTGGTCTATGTTGACCTTTTTACCTATGTTGACCTTAAAAATAGATGGTGGTTGAATTCAGTGACCTGACATATGTAAATCCCCTTCAAATTTCAAGTCAATCGGATGAAAATTGAAGATTTTATGAACTTCACCTAAGTTGTTGACCTTTGGCCATGTTGACCTCTTGGCCAAAGTTGACCTCAAAACGAATTGGTGGTTGAATGCAGTGATGTGATATGCAAATCCTGTTTAAATTTCAAGTCACCGTGATGAAAATTGAGGATTTTAGAAACTCCATATAAGTTGTTGACCTTTGGCCTATCTTAACCTTTCGGCCAAAATTAACCTCAAAATAATTGATGGTTGAATTAATTGACCAGATATGCAAATCCTGTTTAAATTTCAAGTCATTTAGATGAAAATTTAAGATTTTACACACTCCACATAAGTTGTTAACCTTTCGGCCAAATTTAACCTCAAAATAATTGATGGTTGAATGCAGTGCTATAATATGCAAATCCCCTTCAAATTTCAAGTCAATGGGATGAAAATTGAGGACTTTACAAATCCCAAGTAAGTTGTTGACCTTTGGTCTATGTTGACCTTTTTACCTATGTTGACCTTAAAAATAGATGGTGGTTGAATTCAGTGACCTGACATATGTAAATCCCCTTCAAATTTCAAGTCAATCGGATGAAAATTTAAGATTTTACACACTCCACATAAGTTGTTAACCTTTCGGCCAAATTTAACCTCAAAATAATTGATGGTTGAATGCAGTGATATAATATGCAAATCCCCTTCAAATTTCAAGTCAATGGGATGAAAATTGAGGATTTTAGAAATGTGACAATGTTGTTGAACTTTTCACCTATGTTGACCTCAAAAGGACTTTACTGTTTAAATATAGCATACACGTTCTGTATGCTGTTCTGTATGACAATAAATATTCACAGAACGTGTATGCTATCAGTAGAGAGCATACCTCCGCCTGTTTGGCCATATCACTCAATGGTGAAGAATCACTTTAAAATAATTCTACTTGCTGGATCCTGATCTTCTCCAAAATTGAAACGATTCTTCCTTGTCACACACACAACCTGTCCAACAAGTTTCGTCCAAATCCATCCATAACTTTTTGAGATATCACGCTCTGTATCGTTTTTGGCCCTTATCTCCCAATGGTGAAGATTTACCTTTTTTATTTATTATTTTGTATACAACATCGAGGCTCGTGAAAGAGCTAACATCAATCACAAAAAAGGACAAACGGACACACAAAACATGCAATAAAGAGAGCGGGAGACAAGTTGGGGAGAGAGAAGGAAGCACACAAGTAAAACAGCAGAGAACAGGGACATCGGGAGATCTGTGGGAGGGAGAGGGCTTGGGGGGTGGAGGCATGTGAAGGTGGGAGAGGGGGGTGGGAAAGGTATAAAACACATGGACACTGTTAGAACTTCCAGAAAAGAAAGAAGTCGGGATAAAAAAAAAAGTGGATCTGGGGTGAATTAACGGGGATAGAAGAGGTCAAGGTTTTGGATTGGGGAAGACCAGAGATTAATTTTTTGTATACAACATCGAGGCTCGTGAAAGAGCTAACATCAATCACAAAAAAGGACAAACGGACACAGAAAACATACAATAAAGGGAGCGGGAGACAAGATGGGGAGAGAGGGAAGCACACAAGTACATCAGCAGAGAACAGGGACAACGGAAGATCTGTGGGAGGGAGAGGGCTTCGGGGGTGGAATTACTTGAAAAAATAAATTAATACCTCCCATATCCGAATCCATAATCAGATCTTCACCAAATTCGAATCGAATCGTCCTTGTCAGACACCCAACTGGTCCACCAAGTTTCGTCCAAATCCATCTACAACTTTTTGAGATATCCTGTTATGTATCGTGTTTGGCCATATCTCCCAATGGTGAAGAATCGCTTAAAAAATTGTAGTAGCCGGATGCGAATCCGGATTTTCACCAAAATCTAATCATTTCGTCCTTGTCACATACACGACCTCTCTGACAAATTTCGTCCGAATCCGTCGACAACTTTTTGAGATATTTTGTTCACAAACAAACAGACAGACAAACGGACAGACAGGGGTGAAAACATAACCTCCATTCACCTTTGGTGACGGAGGTAATAATCGATGGTCGAATTCAGTGACCTGATATGTAAATCCTCTTCAAATTTCACGTAAATGGGATGAAAATTGAGGATTTTAGAAATTTGACAAAGTTCTTGACCTGTGGATTACATGACCAAACTTGGTGGATGATTTGGTTAGGTGACAAGAACAAGCCAATTAGATTTAGGTTCAGAACCGGATACAGATCTGACCTATCAGTGGGATACAAAAGGTAAACTGTTCAGCCTGGTGGAGTACCGTTTCCTTATGTGCCTTATTCCTTATGTGTGTTATGACTATATATATATATATATATATATATATATATAAAGGTGGGCGCGATTCGGAAAATGTTAAGTCCGCTTACCGCTTATCCGCTCCGCCAGCCCGTGTAGTCCGATTCGCTTATCCGCTTCAGCGGCCGAAAATCTTAGTCCGCTTACCGGTTATCCGCTTATCCGCTTCGATTCGATTTTTTAAAAGCGCTTCGACGTTTTTAAAGCGATTTTTGACGTTTCTAAAGGGAATTTAATGCTTTTTAAGCCTAAATAGCCATTTCTAACTACTACAAAGACAAACAAAGCTTTTAAGATCAAAAATATACATTTTTATTTAAATAAAATTTATTCAAAATGTATTGAAATAAAGTTTTCCACTCGACTCTACTCTACTCTACAGTTAATTTAAATATAATTTTAATATATGCAAGTTACATTAAAGAAAAATCAATTTGCCCGTCCTTTCTTTGACAAGAGAGTCTACTAGTCAACAGACTAGCAGTCTGTTGACTAGTCCTCGTCTTCCTCCTCCACCTCGTGGGCCTTCTTGAGGATTTGGAGGTTGCCCTTCATGAAGACGAGGGCCTCGAAGTTCGGTGCAGCCAGGGCCGACCTCTTAGGCCTGAGGATGTCCGACCCGTAGCTGAACACGCGCTCGACCGAGGCAGAGCTCGGGAGCGGCGTGTTATGCCTGAGAAATAGAGTTACCCAAGCATCAGGGAACTCGAGCGGGAAGAGATTGGGCGAGAGCCCCGGGTTCCCCCTCAGCGGCTTCCTCGACCAGTTGTTGACCTCTTCCCTGATCTTCTCCTCGAGGTTCTCCTCCTGCTGCCCCTCCTCCATGGCGAACAGGTAGTCCGTACTGCTCGAGCCGGGCTGGGGTGCTGGGACTGCTGGTTTGCGTCGCTCGTGTGCCTGTCCCTGGCACTGCCGCTGGGCTGGAGAGTCAGAAATCTCTCCATCTTGACGTTATTGCCGCTCTAGCGTCCAATAAAATATTCAGTTTTCACTTATTATTCACTTAAATAAATATTCACAATTCTAGAGTAACGGCTCAGGCTAACAGCTGATTTGGCGAATCGCGATGCGCTTTAATTTTTCGGTAGTCCGCTTACGCTTATCCGCTTCGGTTTCCGGGGGTTGTTCCGATTCGCTTATCCGCTTCGAAAACGTTAGTCCGCTGCAGCGGATAAGCGGATAAGCGGACTTTCGAAGCGGACCGCCCACCTTTGGTTATGAGTGCCTTGTGCTTTCCACTGAGTTCCGTTCCAGTCCTTTGAGAGGCTTTGCCAAGCCTTTACTGCAGCCATTTTTAGTAGTTGTTTGTTTTGGGGGGTTTCTAACTTTTGTCTCCTCTTCAGCAAGATATATTCATGCTCCGTTGGATTTAAATTACTCGTAAACCCGCTCACTACGGGAGTGGCAGGTGCAGTCATGTTATTATCCTTATTATTATTGCCAATTATTTCACAACTATTTCACAACTACTTATGTTAGATTAGGTCATTGAAAGGATCAAAATGTGCATGACATTTTAACATGCCAGAAAAGGTCATTGAAAGGATCAGACCATGCATGACATTATAACATGCTAGATCAGGTCATTGAAAGGATCAGACCATGCATGACATTATAACATGCTAGATTAGGTCATTGAAAGGAACAGACCATGCATGACATAACATGCTAGATCAGGTCATTGAAAGGATCAAAATGTGCATGACATTATAACATGCTAGAAAAGGTCATTGAAAGGATCAGACCATGCATGACAATATAACATGCTAGATTAGGTCATTGAAAGGAACAGACCATGCATGACATTATAACATGCTAGATCGGGTTATTGAAAGGAACAGACCATGCATGACATTATAACATGCTAGATCAGGTCATTGAAAGGATCAGACCATGCATGACATTATAACATGCTAGATTGGGTCATTGAAAGGAACAGATCATGCATGACATTATAACATGCTAGATTAGGTCATTGAAAGGATCAAAATGTGCATGACATTTTAACATGCTAGAAAAGGTCATTGAAAGGATCAGACCATGCTTGTCATTATAACATGCTAGATCAGGTCATTGAAAGGATCAGACCATGCATGGCATTATAACATGCTAGATCAGGTCATTGAAAGGATCAGATCATGCATGACATTATAACATGCTAGATCAGGTCATTGAAAGGAACAGACCATGCATGACATTATAACATGCTGGATCAGGTCATTGAAAGAATCAGACCATGCATGACATTATAACATGCTAGATTAGGTCATTGAAAGGATCAGACCATGCATGATGTTATAACATGCTAGATCAGGTCATTGAAAGGATCAGACCATTCATGACATTATAACATGCTAGATCAGGTCATTGAAAGGATCAAAACATGCATGACATTATATAATGTTAGATCAGGTCATTGAAAGGATCAGACCATGTATGACATTATATCATGTTAGATCAGGTCATTGAAAGGAGCAGAACGTGCATGACATTATAACATGGTAGATCAGGTCATTCGAAGGATCAGACCATGCATACTATAGCATGTTATATCAGAACATGCATGATAGTGTTATGGTTTTGAGGTTTGTACAGTGGGTTCAATAAATGTTAAAGGTTTGCCCCCCATAGATAGTCACACAAGCAACATGTAGCCTCATTTGTAGTATAGTTATTTCTTAGTATGTGTGAGAATAGGCCATTTCCTATGTTAGTTCTGCGTTGTGTAAAGCCAGGAAAATAGGCCCTACTGCCACCGATCATCCTATGTCCGCAACCTCAATACAGTTTGTTAACGTTGGTTCATTTTGGGCGAGTTAACACGAGGGAGGCGAAGGAGGATTGGGGCGGAGTCGAGGCGGAGCGGCAGGAGCGATGACGTTAAGCATGAGCCACCAATCAGAGCTCAGAGGTGGTGGCGTCAGAGGGAGTGGTGAGAAGAGTCTGGTGAGTTCCAGAAGGTTCGCGGGGCATACCTATATAACCCGATGCACAAAGCCCTCGACAGGACTCGCAGAGGAGAGGGAGAGCTAAAAGGACTTGCACCAGTTACGGGAAAGGACATGCTCGTTGTTGAACTTAAAGCCAGAACACGCGGTGCTTGATGAGGTTGATGAGCCTTGCTGCACTTGCATAAGAACGGCTGAGTAACCGCCCTTTGCCGTAAAAGTCCGCCCCTTGCCATGCCGCCCGATATCTCCTTCGTTCGAGAGACACGCTACGCGCCCCCATCTTCGCCTATCACCATCTTCGCGGGACGCACGTGGACCACGGAGAGCCAGACGGGGCCGATCCTGGACGACCACATCGGCGCGTTGGTGAACATCAACATCTGCAACCCCCTGTGTGAGTGTGTGAGATGGGCACGTTGTGCCAGGGATAAGTTAAGACTGTCTAAGCTTGCTCTGTGTCTCTTCATCCTTGAACTGTAAATACGTGTGATAATAATTAAACCCATCTGTTCTTTCTTCCTGATTCGATCGTTCCCATGATTTCTCCATTTGACGAAGCGTTGCATGAATAGAACCGCTTAAATTGGGGTCCATTAATTGAGACTGCGTGGATCACGTGTACGCAAACCGCTCGGCGTACTCCAACCTCACGTGGTTCGTGCGAGGCTTGCTACCTCGTTTCCGTGGCGGCGCGAGTACTTAGGTACAAGCGAGAATTTGGTCCCGAAACCCTATTTTGGGCTCGCCCGGAAAGGACATAATAAGTCTCGGTTCCGCCAGGCCAGTAAAGACGAGGGGATTAATCCCCCCTTGATAAGGGGAAGAAGGCCGGCGAGAGAACCGCAACAATATTATAGTATGTTCGATTATGTCAATGAGAGAATCAGAACGTGCATGACATTATAACATGCTAGATCCGTTCATTGAAAGCAATAGACCGTGCATGACATTATAACATGTTAGATCAGGTCATTAAAAGATCAGACCGTTCATGATATTATAACATGTTAGATCAGGTCATTGAAAGGATCAGATCATGCATGACATTATAACATGTGAGATCAGTTCATTGAAAGCATCAGACCATGCACGACATTATAACATGCTAGATCAGGTCGTTGAAATGATCAGAATGTGCATGACATTATAACATGCGAGATCAGTTCATTGAAAGCATCAGACTGTGCATGGTATTATATCATGCTCGATCAAGGTCATTGAAAGGATCAGAATGCGCATGGTATTATATCATGCTCGATCAGGTCATTGAAAGGATCAGAATGTGCATGGTATTATATCATGCTCGATCAAGGTCATTGAAAGGATCAGAATGTGCATGGTATTATATCATGCTCGATCAGGTCATTGAAAGGATCAGAATGTGCATGGTATTATATCATGCCAGATCAAGGTCATTGAAATGATCAGAATGTACATGGTATTATATCATGCCAGATCAAGGTCATTGAAATGATCAGAATGCACATGGTATTATATCATGCCAGATCAAGGTCATTGAAAAGATCAGAATGTGCATGGTATTATATCATGCTAGATCATGTCATTGAAAGGATCAGAATGTGCATGGTATTATATCATGCTGGATCAGGTCATTGAAATGATCAGAATGTGCATGGTATTATATCATGCTAGATCAAGGTCATTGAAAGGTTCAGAATGTGCATGGTATTATATCATGCTCGATCAGGTCATTGAAATGATCAGAATGTGCATAGTATTATGTCATGCTAGATCAAGGTCATTGAAAGGATCAGAATGTGCATGGTATTATATGATGCCAGATCAAGGTCATTGAAAGGATCAGAATGTGCATGGTATTATATGATGCTAGATCAAGGTCATTGAAAGGATCAGAATGTGCATTATATTATATCATGCTCGATCAGGTCATTGAAAAGATCAGAATGTGCATTATATTATATCATGCTAGATCAAGGTCATTGAAAGGATCAGAATGGGCATGGTATTATATCATGCTAGATCAAGGTCATTGAAAGGATCAGAATGTGCATGGTATTAAATCATGCCAGATCAGGTCATTGAAAGGATCAGAATGTGCATTATATTATATCATGCTAGATCAAGGTCATTGAAAGGATCAGAATGTGCATGGTATTATATCATGCTCGATCAAGGTCATTGAAAGGATCAGAATGTGCATGGTATTATATCATGCTGGATCAGGTCATTGAAATGATCAGAATGTGCATGGTATTATATCATGCTAGATCAAGGTCATTGAAAGGATCAGAATGTGCATTATATAGTTACGGACGCGGTTAAGATGTTATTTACCGAGCGGTGGTATTGCCGCGACCTAACAGTTCCCCCGATTCTTCCCCAACTCACCCGATTCCACCCAAACGTTGGCCAAATCGCGCTATGCTAAATCAATGATGGAAAGGACACAACGACTGGGATAGATGAAACGACGCAAGGGGTACAGTTCTCAAGACCTCCGGAGGAGGGTATAATTACAGTGGTGGAGAAAAGGGGGTAGATTACAAGGTAGTGAGGTAAAGACACAGAAGAGATGGGCACTTAATTACAGTCTTATCTTATCCCAGACAGACCACAGACAAACGGAACAAGGTAGACTTACACAGGGATTGATGGCAGGAAGGACAGGTAGGTTGATAGCACAAGGTGCACCTTGGCTCTGGGACAGGATCAAGCACGGTCCAAGAGATGCAGGGAGGTGTCACAGCGCTCGGAAGGGACGTCTCTCTTGCTTCAAGCTCAGCGCGCATCTGACGTCACCTCCCTCTTCCTGCGCATGCTCAGCGGGGAGTGACACGCCCTCGGCTGGTTGGCTCCGCCCCCCTGGGGCCGGTCCGCCGCTTCCATTGGGTGCGGGGGTTACCGGGCTCCGCCCTTGACGAGGAGCTGACAGGGAGCCCCTATTTGGTAACCCCGTCGAGCACATGTTCGATGGCGGCTCGTTGGGAAGGCCTCGTGCCCTCCCAACACCCCCTACCAACCAAGCCGGAGTGAGGACGCGCACTCCCTGTGCACGCCGCTGCCGTTGCTGTTGTTGTTGTTGCTGAACCGTGAGGAAGAGCTGCGGGGAGGTATTGGGAGGTCCTAAACTTCCTAACGGTGCCATACAATCACATTCTGGTGCAACGAAGGGTCAGAATTAATGGAAACGAGTCCTTAACTGACATAGACTAAGAATAACTAGCAAGATGTCCTATAGTTGTCTTACATGAGATGCGGTGAACCTGGGCACGACATTTAATGGGGGAAATAGGGGGCGGTCGGGTCTACAGAGTGTTGTTTACAGCAAATGGGACTAGGGAATGGGGGATTGGGGAGAGTTGGGAAGTATTGAGGAAATAGGGGAATATTTACAAGCGGATATGGATGGATCCAAATCCCATATCCGCAACATTGCACCCTTCTCTACCTCGGGGCGGCCCGACCCGATAAATTTTTACCTACGTTAGTGTGGCACTCAGATGTAGTTCCCTCTACTATTAACTCAACCCTGAGTGCGACAGTTTTACAGATGTTCACAAATGAGTAAATATGTCCCCCTGCGACGTTGCACCCTTCTCCTAACAGAAACACACCCACAGGATAATGGAATCGCGGAAAGCATCCTCAAACTAAACATACAGCCGGTAGGGAGCATCATTTATACAAGACTGATATTTACACTACGATCCAGGACCTGTTCTTTGAGGAACACATGCAGATGTTATGCATAGGGAGAGCACGCATGCCAGCATCGATACACCAACCCACGAGTGCCCTGTGGCCCTACGGCCTTTAATAATGTGCAGAGCACCCCGTCCAAGCACCAAAAGCACCACCCCATTACGCACAGTCAGCACCATCCGGTGCACCAATAAAGTGTTCATAAAAATGCACAATTAAGTGTCCATGGTCACCGGTGGTGTCGCAGCCGGCCGATGTTCTGCCGCTGGTCTTGCCTTCATGGAGTGCACTTGGCCTTCTGGCTTCTTTAGAAATAAAGAAAGGCGCCAACCGCGTCCATTTCTAAATTGTGGCCGTCAGGGGGGCCAACTAAAAGTGGTTCACCTGTATGGCATAGGTGCCAAGTTGACCCAGAGGTCCATCCACGGGTGGTGCTTGACCGCCAAAGAACTGCGGTCCATTGTGGGTGGCCACCAAAATTGCGGTCCATATGGTGTATCGATCCAGGCAGCAAGCAGCCGAAGTACAGGCCCACAACTGCGGAGCCAGCACCTCTCTCTCCTCTCTCTCTGCCCCAAAGCCAGATCCTCGGAGGTGGGAGACAAAAGAAGACAAGTGAGTAAGGTGGTAAGGGCGCAAAAGTGCACGCAATACTAGGTAATGCACACTGGGGGCACATGGGAACCAGGTGAGACAGGTACGTTCCTACCGTATGCCCCCCCCCACCAGGTAACCTACATTGCCCCTCCCTTACCCCTTACTGTATCCACAAAACACAACACTACCCATAAACATCTACTTTACACATCACCAACGTCCCTACTGTCTTCCCCGTTCCTCCCATAAACCAAATTCGTCTTCTCTCCCTCCTAACCAATCAAATTTGCCATTTCCAACTCTCATCAAAATCTGCCATCTCCAACTCAACATCAAAATCTGCCATCACCAATTCATCATCAGTCCCTCCTAAGGAGGGAGAGATGGAATCACCCCAATGTCTTATCCACGTCGTGATGCGTCTCACGAATCCAAACAGCAATTCTCATTTCCTGCAACACAAAACAAAGAAAACACAGGTGTGGAGTCATCATCATCACCTCAGGTAAGTGGCTGCGTATGGTGCGACAGGTTCATCAATCCTAACTATTTCCTAAATGACTTTAACAACTTTACATTACCCGGGGTCTTTCTCCTGCCAAACCATTGGCCCTCATTACTCTATGTGGTTCGAAGAACCAAAATCCCATTGACCATCTGTGGTGCACACCATCAATTTGGGTCTCACTCCCCGATTCAACACTCGGTGCCCCCGCACAATTTCGGTGGCTGGGTCGTGTGACGCTCCCAGCTGGTCCGCCCACCTGCACACCTCCACCAGTGTTGTTGCCTACCGAGCTCACCTGCTCCTCACCCTAACCTAACTAACTGGGGAAGGCCCTCTCGCACTCTCACCCCCTTAGTGCCCTCTCTGGCACGGGCTGCCCGATCCACACCCGGGATCCTCAGGTACCCACTGACACTAACGGCTCCCAGAGCCCACCTGCGGCCTCACCTGGCCGACATCTAACAGTGGCGGAGTGCCCAACCATTCACACTCATACTAACAGGCCACACGACCAGCCAATTTCACCACACCAATGCACCCATCCACAATACCATTCTGCAACTGCACCACAAATGCCAATATCCAACCACAATTTACCTATACCTTCTAACTATTCTTTAAACTACCCTCCCCGGGTACTCGTGAAAAGGGGGTCCACTCTTCCCCCATCCACACCTTCGCACCATGCACACCACTCCGTACCACTTACTCCAACTCTCTGCACACCACTCATTCTCTGCTCCATATATTCCACACACCTGCACTTGTACACCTGTGCTCTCATACTTGGTGCCACCTGCACCCTTCTCTCCCCCAAGCGCATTCGCGCTGATCCACAACACTCACTACTCATACACTGCTCCACACACCTGTCCAGTTCTCACACAGCATCATCTCATCTAACTACTCCCCTCTGAAACTTGCGCTTCCCAGTCGTCCCTTTAAACTATTGCGCTCCCTCGTCATTATCATCCACTCTAATCTACCTGCGTCCCCTCTACAGGTATCCTTGTCACTAACTAACCTTAACGTTACCTAATGTCATCTTCGCTAGATCCCTACACACAATATCCTAACCCACCCGGGCTAGTTTTCACTGCCATACACCCCATAATCTATAGCGCATTTGCCCCCAGTTTGTGAGGGATGACAGAGTTGCCATCCCACCACATCGGGCATCTCCCACTACCAATTTTGCACATCAAATTTCAACAAATCAAAAATTTGCCAATCACTACCCATCATCTGCCAATCACTACTGCCAATCCTTTGCCAATCATCAAATTTTGTTTTTCTCTAATTTTGGGTCCAAAACACTAACCTCATCATACAGTCTACTCACTATTGCCTCTCGGTGCGCCAATTCCTGTCCAAAGCCCGGCTTCGTAAAGCCAAGCCATGAATGCGGGTTGTTCTGTGCCAGCGGCTGGATGCGTCCGGCACTCGGTGCAGGGACGGGGGCTTACCTGGGCCGAGATCCCACGCACCATCTCGGCGTGGAGCCATCCAATGTCCCGATCTCGACCTGCCGGAATGCCTCAACAAAAAGTGGTCGCCATGACGACCCTTCCTATCGGGCTGCCCGCTCCGCCTAGTGGAGCACGGACGCGGCCGTTCAAAGCGAGGCCCAGCGTGGATCGCGTACGGCGGTCCTTTCGAACCCGCCGTGGCTCGGATCCCCGCTGGTTCTCGCGGCACGCGAAGCCCGGCACGCACCGAGGGCCCGATTCGGCTATAAGTCGCTCTAACCGCTAACCCGGTTACCGTCGATGCCTCACCTGCATGCTTACACGCATACACCTCCCCTTTCTTGCTCATACATCCAGCCGTTTCCCTGCTCCTCGTCGTACCTTCTCCAACACACCCAGGTACACTCATTCCGCTCACAGACTTGGTCACACACCTGACCACCGAACACCTTGGCACACATTTGTCGCTCGCACACCTCACCAACACACCTCTTCGCGCCCCCTCCTCGGTCACCTCCTCTGTGACGATCACAGGTGTGCTCTCACTCACACACCCAACCACGTGCCTCACTACCAATTCCAGCGTGCATTCCCACACACGCTCTACCATCCCAGGTGTGCTTCCTTTCTCACCTGTCACAACCAACTCACGCTCCGTGTCACTCTTACTACTCTCACCTCCACTCTTGACAGCACACTCACCCTTACTCTCGACAGCGCACTCTTTCCTCATGCACCCGTCCGTTACACACCTTTCTTGCGCACACTCTTTCGTTACTTCCTCCGTAACACTCACCACAGGTGTACACTCTTCCTTACTTTTGACAGCGCACTCTTTCCTCATGCACCCCAGAGTCGGACTTCCTCGCACACCTCCTTTTTCGCACACCAGACCTGTCGCACACTTCACCAACGGCCTCTCACGAACACCCGGGTCCATCTCGACCCCCAAGCTTATTAAATCACCTGGCGCAACATACGCACGACCATATTGGTCACCACTTACACCGGGTCCTCTTTCTCTTCGCTTCTCCTCCATCACCTGCGAATCCCTCATCCGGTTAATGAGCACATCATCACGATCCGAACACAGACTTTGGACCAATTCTTTTACTTCCTCCTTTATCTCTTTCTTATCCTCTCTCCGTCGCTTCTTAATTTCGCTCACCCCTTCTTCCACTTCTTCTAATTTCTGCTTCACCTCCTTCATCTCCTCGTGCGCCCCCTTAAGTTCTTCCTCTAACTCCACCTTATTTTTTTCTATGTGCTCCCGCACCTCCCGCTCTTTAACCTCCATCACCTCTACCACCTTGTTCATTTTCCTCGTCAGGTCCTCATGTACTGTCTGACACTCTTTTTTAATTACCCCTACGTCCTTTTTCATCTCCTTCTGTGTTGATTTTAATCCCTCTATTACCGCTGTGTTCTTCTTTACCTGGCCCCCAACTCCTTTTGTCCCACTGTCAGCTGTTCTACTCCCAGCGTCAACTCCTCTATACCACCTTGCAATTTTACAGTCCCCTTTCTCACCTCCTTCTCCATGCGCTCCTTACAGTGCCTCACCTCCTCGCGCACTCCTCCGACCTCCTCACTCACACCTCTTCTGATCTCTTCTCCCATCACTTGCATCTCCTGCCCAGATGCCACCCTCATCTGCTCCATTTCCTCCCTGTGAGCATCCAATTTAGTTTCTACCCCCATTCTGACCCCCTCTATCTGCTGCCCCATTTGTTTAACTTCCCTTTCCGCTTGGTCCCTCATGTCCCTCAATTTGCCTTCCATACTATTTTCTAACCCCTCTAACCCCTTTTTCATCCCTTCCATTTGATTCTCTTGAGCGGCCATTCTGTTTTCTACCCCCGTTAACCCCTCCTGTATTTCCCCTAATCTATTGTCTAATCCCTCTATTCTACTCCCTAACCCTCCGATCTGGGCCCCCATGTCATTCCTCAATTTCTCGCTATTGGACCCCATCCTTTGTTCTAACCGTTCCCCCATTTCTCCCATTTTGCCCCCCATTTCGCCCCCCAATCGCTCACTATCAGCCCTCATTTGCTCACTCTGAGCATCCATCCGGTTCCCCATTACCCCTAATTGCTCACTCTGAGCCCTCGCTCCGTCCCTCATTACCCCCATCATTCTGCTTTCCAATTCTGCTCCATTCTTGTCCATAAGGGCCTTCATTTGTATAAAAAAAAGGTTCAAATCCACCAGCGGCGCTGCTACGGTCGCGGGCGCGGTCGCCGTAGCCATGTGCGAGGCGCCATTTTGCGCGCCCGTAACCTCGTGCGCGAGGTCGCCATTTTGCGAACCTGCCGCCCTCACTGCTTCGCTCTCCTCATGTCCCTCAATTTGGTCCTGGATCGACCCTGCCTCACTCTCCTCTACCGGAACCCAGCCGTATTGATCTCCCATAGCGCGACTTTCAAAATTCGGGTTTTGTAAAACAAAATCAAATTTCGGTGACTTGTAATTTTGAGCGCGTTAAGCGCGCTTCGGGTCCGTATCTCACTCCCGACACCAACTGTTACGGACGTGGTTAAGATGTTATTTACCGAGCGGTGGTATTGCCGCGACCTAACAGTTCCCCCGATTCTTCCCCAACTCACCCGATTCCACCCAAACGTTGGCCAAATCGCGCTATGCTAAATCAATGATGGAAAGGACACAACGACTGGGATAGATGAAACGACGCAAGGGGTACAGTTCTCAAGACCTCCGGAGGAGGGTATGATTACAGTGGTGGAGAAAAGGGGGTAGATTACAAGGTAGTGAGGTAAAGACACAGAAGAGATGGGCACTTAATTACAGTCTTATCTTATCCCAGACGGACCACAGACAAACGGAACAAGGTAGACTTACACAGGGATTGATGGCAGGAAGGACAGGTAGGTTGATGGCACAAGGTGCACCTTGGCTCGGGGACAGGATCAAGCACGGTCCAAGAGATGCAGGGAGGTGTCACAGCGCTCGGAAGGGACGTCTCTCTTGCTTCAAGCTCAGCGCGCATCTGACGTCACCTCCCTCTTCCTGCGCAAGCTCAGCGGGGAGTGACACGCCCTCGGCTGGTTGGCTCCGCCCCCCTGGGGCCGGTCCGCCGCTTCCATTGGGTGCGGGGGTTACCGGGCTCCGCCCTTGACGAGGAGCTGACAGGGAGCCCCTATTTGGTAACCCCGTCGAGCACATGTTCGATGGCGGCTCGTTGGGAAGGCCTCGTACCCTCCCAACACCCCCTACCAACCAAGCCGGAGTGAGGACGCGCACTCCCTGTGCACGCCGCTGCCGTTGCTGTTGTTGTTGTTGTTGTTGCTGAACCATGAGGAAGAGCTGCGGGGAGGTATTGGAAGGTCCTAAACTTCCTAACGGTGCCATACAATCACATTCTGGTGCAACGAAGGGTCAGAATTAATGGAAACGAGTCCTTAACTGACGTAGACTAAGAATAACTAGCAAGATGTCCTATAGTTGTCTTACATGAGATGCGGTGAACCTGGGCACGACATTTAATGGGGGAAATAGGGGGAGGTCGGGTCTACAGAGTGTTGTTTACAGCAAATGGGACTAGGGAATGGGGGATTGGGGAGAGTTGGGAAGTATTGAGGAAATAGGGGAATATTTACAAGCGGATATGGATGGATGCAAATCCCATATCCGCAACAATATTATATCATGCTAGATCAAGGTCATTGAAAGGATCAGAATGTACAATGTACATGGCATTATATCATGCCAGATCAAGGTCATTGAAATGATCAGAATGCACATGGTATTATATCATGCTCGATCAAGGTCATTGAAAGGATCAGAATGTGCATTATATTATATCATGCTAGATCAAGGTCATTAAAAGGATCAGAATGTGCATGGTATTATATCATGCCAGATCAGGTCATTGAAAGGATCAGAATGTGCATGGTATTATATCATGCTAGATAAAGGTCATTGAAAGGATCAGAATGTGCATGGTATTATATCATGCTAGATCAGGTCATTGAAATGATCAGAATGTGCATTATATTATATCATGCTAGATCAAGGTCATTGAAAGGATCAGAATGTGCATTATATTATATCATGCTCGATCAAGGTCATTGAAAGGATCCGAACAAGCATGACATTATAACATGTTGGATGAGGTCTTTGAAACATCAGACCGTTCATGATATTCTAACATGCTAGATCAAGGTCATTGAAAGGATCAGAATGTGCATGGTATTGTATCATGCTCGATCAGGTCATTGAAATGATCAGAATGTGCATAGTATTATATCATGCTCGATCAAGGTCATTGAAAGGATCAGAATGTGCATTATATTATATCATGCTCGATCAAGGTCATTGAAAGGATCAGAATGCGCATGGTATTATATCATGCCAGATCAAGGTCATTGAAATGATCAGAATGTGCATGGTATTATATCATGCCAGATCAAGGTCAATGAAAGGATCAGAATGTGCATGGTATTATATCATGCCAGATCAAGGTCATTGAAATGTTCAGAATGTGCATGGTATTATATCATGCTCGATCAAGGTCATTGAAAGGATCAGAATGTGCATGATATTATATTGTTACAGACGCGGCTTTTAGATGTTATATGGACCGAGCGGTGGTGTATTTAACCGCGTCCGAACAGTTACTCCCCGATTAAAACCCGATTTCACCCGACGTTGACCAGATCGCCCCACGGATATTCAATCGGGAAATCTCTAAAGCGATCGCAAGAGAATGAAAAAGAAGAAGAAGAATACGGAGGAAGAACAGATTTATTATACACACACAAGCAATATTTTAGAGCGACCAATATTATTTACAGCAATAGATGGAAAAGAGCAGTCACACAGTGCATTGTTAACTTATTCTATTTCATTTACTTAATCCCCAAGACAAACGAGTAGGACAGGACGTTCACACTCACACGGTGGATATTGCAGGAAGGAATAGCTGAGGTGGACGCGTGGAGGAAGGCAAGGTCGGAGGCCGCAGCACCCCTCGCGGTTTTGGCGGGAAAACCTCCGTCGCGTATCCGCGGCCGTCACGCGCTGGCTCGGCACACCTGCTCCTCTTCCTGGGGTGGAGCCGTCTCCCTCCGTTCAGCGCGTCTCTCCAACGGCAGGGGATATTGCATGCAGGCAGGCAGGTAGGTATTGCGGTGGATTGCGCTCCTCTTCCAGGTCATCCCCCAGCGTATCTCTCAAGCCCTCTCCTTGGTGCAGCCTCGTTGCTCCTCTCCAGTCATCTCTCATCTGGACTCAACTCGTAAAGCAGTCCCCTGCAGTCGCTTTTATCACCTCCAGCGAAATCAAGCCGCCGACTCCGAGGGCCCGCCTACCGGGTCACTCACCGCGGTGTTGATTGGCTGTTAGGGCTGGTTCACTCCTTCCCTCTTACGACGAGGTGGAGACACGCCTTTCTTCCCCAACCTTACCTCGTGGCCAATGGTGGTTTGAAGAAAACCAGCCAAAATGCAGAGGGCAATTGGAAGGGAGGTTTTGGGGAAACTGGAAGGGCCTATGCTTATTTTGTTTGATACAATGCAAAGTCAATCTAGTGGAAAACACATACTTAGCCTACATGGAATAAGGAAATACACTATTTAAAAGATATATCGTGACCTGCGTGTATGTTCTATGAAATTAATTAGGAGGACGGCTGCGACCATTATTTACATTACCAGGAGGTTACCATACCAAAACCATACTCTTCACATCCGTTACCCTTCCTCCAAAATTGTTACACTCCTCAAAGCCCGTTACACTTCTCAAAACCCGTTACACTTCTCAAAATCGTTACACTGCACCCTCCTTTCTTCAGGCACGTCCTCGGGCCTACTAGACTTAACTGAGTGTGACATGTAGGTGTAATTCCCTCTACAATTAACCTGACCCTGAGTGTGACAATTTTAAAACACAAATAAGTATGTCCCCCTATTGCATTGCATCCTGTCTAACAGACTCAAGCCCACAGCTAACCGAATTACGGAATTATTCTGAAACTATACATTTACGGTGGGGAGCATTATTTACAATGACGTGATTTCTTATTTACAACGCAACCCAGGACCTGTGTGTTTTTTCTTTTCTTTTTAGGGAACAAGAGAAAGAAATTCCTGTTGGGAGGGAGGAGACAGCACGCATTGCATCGATGCACCAGTACCAGTACCAATACCACCAAAGCACCCAAAAGCACCCAAAAGCACCACCAGCACCACAAAGCACCACTCGGTGCGCAGTCACCATGGTTCATAATAAACTCAACAAAACAACTGGTGGTGGTCTTCTCCTTGTGTGCTGGGCCGATGTTCTTCCTGACGTCTTCTGGCTTCATGCGGCCTATTTGGACATAATAAAAAGCACAACTTGTGTTCGTTTTTTATTATTATTTAGGGCCTCAGGGGCCAACTAAGGGTGGTCCACCTGTTTGGCATAGGTGCCACCTTACCGAGGTCCGCAAGCAAGATTCCCTGGCCACTATGGCCGGTCTCCAACAGAGGTGCTCTGCCCCAGAACCTGGGGTCCATCAAGTGGTACTTGGCCGCCGAACAGCGGTCCATAAAGTGGTACATCAACGCAATGCGTGCTGGTTCTGGGAATCTCGGGCGCACAATGGCCACCTCACGCACGCTCCCCTCGGCACCCAATGGCGCACAGGTCATGTGGGAGACAAAAGAAAGACAATTGAGCGAGGGGTAAGGTCACAAGGGTACACGTCAAACAAGGCAATGCAAGGTGAAATGCGTACGGAGGGCGAAGTGAGAAAGCTCGTCCCTACCGTACGTCACCCCCCTGTCACCTACACTACCCTTGCTCTTACCCCATATTTACAAAATCTACCCATTTACAAATTCGTCACTACTGTCACGTCTTCCCCATATTTCCCTTATACCAAATTCGTCACCACAATCCCTCTACTTCAAAATTTGCCATCACCAAATTCATCATCAATCCTCATAAGGAGGCAGAGATGGAACATCAAAGCACAATGTCACACCCACGTCATGATGCGTCTCACAATCCAAACATTTGCATCATAAAAAATAATCAAAACATGGCATGGTGTGGAGTACCTGTCACCTCAGGTGAGTGGATGCAGATGGTGCGAGGAGATCCTTCATCCTACCTATCCTCTAAATGATTTTAACACACTTTACACTACCCGGGGTCTTTCCCTGCCAATTCATTGGCCAACTTACACTATGGGTTCTAATAACCAATTCCCATTGGCCAAACTGTGGTGCTCCTCAATTTGGGGTCTCACTCCCCCCGATTCATCTCCCGGTGCTCTAGCACAATTTCTGGGCTGCGACGTGTACCTCTCCCAACAGGTCTACCCACCTGCACACCTCCACCACTGTAGTTGCCACCCGAGCTTACCTAGCTCCTCACCCTAACCTAACTACCTGGGGACAGCCCCTCTCCTGGCTCTGTCACCCCATGGTGCCCTCTGGCACTGGGCTACCCGGGTCCGTCCTCCGGATCCTCGGGCCCCATCCACACAACTACTACCGGCTCCCAGAGCCCACCTGCGGCCTCACCTGGCCGACATCCTTACAGTGGTGGAGTGCCCAAACCAACTACACACACTAACAGGCTACACGCCCAGCCATTTCCACAACACCAACGCACCCATCCACATACCATTCTGTCACCCGCACCACAGATGCCAATATCCAACCACAATTTACCTGTACCCTCTACCTAACACTTACACTACCCGCCCCGGGTATCCGTGATGGGGGTCCACTCTTCCCCCATTCACACCTTCGCACCATCCACTCCACTCCACAATTTCCACCATACTCACTCCACGACCATCCATTCCAATACTCCATACCATTTATTCCATACACCTGTCTTTCATTCACCTGTCGTTGCACACCTGTGCAATCATACCTGGTGCCACCTGCACCCTCCTTTCTTCCTGGACCATTTGGTCAACACAACACGCAATCACCACTACTCCCTCATACACTGCTCCACACACCTGTTCAGTTGCACACCTGTGCAATCACACCTGTTCCATTCTTCCACACACGGCATCATCTCAGCTAACTCCTCCCCTCTGAAACTTGCGCTTCCCAGTCGTCCCTTTAAACTATTGCGCTCCCACGTCATTATCAACCACACTAACCTACCTGCGTCCCCACTACAGGTATCAGTCACTAACTAACCTTATCGTTACCTAAGGTCATCTTCGCTAGATCCCTATCATTATCCAAGCCCTCCCTGGCTCGTTTTCACTGCCATAAACCCCATAATCTATAGCGCATTTGCCCCCACTCTGTGAGGGATGGTGGATTTGCCATCCCACCACATCGGGGGTCTCTCACTACCAATTTCGCTCGTCCAAATCCAACAATTCAAAAATTTTCCATTTACTGCCAATTCTATTCACTTTTCTAAATTTCGTTTCAAATCACTACTATCACTATCACCATCACCCGTCTACTTATTACATCCTCTCGGTGCGCCAATTCACATCACCCGTCTACTTATTACATCCTCTCGGTGCGCCAATTCACTTCTACAGCCCGGCTTCGTACAGCCGAGCAATGAACGCGGGTCGTTTTTTTTTTGCCAGCGGCTGGATACGTCCCGCATTCGGGGCAGGGACGGAGGCTTACCCGGGCCGAGATCCCATGCACCACTTCGGCGTGGAGCCATCCAATGTCCCGATCTCGACCTGCCGGCACGTCTCAATAGAAAGTGGTCGCCATGACGACCCTTCCTATCGAGCTGCCCGCTCCGCCTTGTGGAGCCCGGACGCGGCCGCTCCACGCGAGGCCCAGCGTGGATCGCGCACGGCGGTCCTTTCGAACCCGCCGTGGCTCGGATCTCCGCTGGTTCTCGCGGCACGCGAAGCCCGGCACGCACCGAGGGCCCGATCCGGCTAAAAGTCGACCTAACCTTTAACCCGGTTACCGTCGACGCTTCACCTGCAGGCTTACATGCATACGCTACCTCTTTCTTGCTCATACATGCAGCCGTTCCCATTCTCCTCGTACCTTTTCTTTCACACCTCGGTACACTCACTCCGCTCACCGACTTGGTCACACACCTGACCACCGAACACTTTGGCACACATTCGTTGCTCGCACACCTCACCAATACACCGCTTCGCGCCCCCTCCTCGGTCACCTCCTTTGTGACAATCACAGGTGTGCTCTCACCCGCACACCCAACCACGTGTCTCACTACCAATTCCAGCGTGCATTCCCACTCACGCTCTACCATTCCAGGTGTGCATCCTTCCATCCCAGGTGTACATCCTCGCTCACCTATCACAACCAGCTCACTCTCCTTGTCACTCTCACTACTCTCACCTCCACTCTCGGTCGCGCACTCACCCTTACTCTTGACAGCATGCGCTTTCCCCATGCACCCGTCCGTTACACACCTTTCTCGCGCATCCTCCCGCGCACACTTCTTCGTTACTTCCTCCGTAACACTCACCACAGGCATGCATTCTCCCTTACTCTTGACAGCATGCGCTTTCCCCATGCACCCGTCCGTTACACACCTTTCTCGCGCATCCTCCCGCGCACACTTCTTCGTTACTTCCTCCGTAACACTCACCACAGGCATGCATTCTCCCTTACTCTTGACAGCATGCGCTTTCCCCATGCACCCGTCCGTTACACACCTTTCTCGCGCGTCCTCCCGCGCACACTTTTTCGTTACTTCCTCCGTAACACTCACCACACCGCGCTTCCCTGTGCTCCCTCGCACACGCGCTTTGACCAATTCACTCTTGACGGCACACTCACTCCTCGGCGTGCACTTTTTTCTCACACACCCCATGGTCGGACATTCTCGCACACCTCTTTTTTCGCACACCTGACCCGTCACACACCCCACCAACGGCCTTTCACGAACACCCGGATCCAAACCAATCCCCAAGCCGACTGAATCTCCCCTCACATCATGTACATTGCCACTCACCTCCGTACCTCGTCGCACCTCCTCCGCCACCTGCAAACTTTCTACTTGGTTAGTGAGCACCGCATCATGATTTGAACACAGACCTTGTACATATTCCATGACTTCCTCCTTTATCTCCCTCTTAGTTTCCCTCCGTCTCTTCTTAATTTCACTCACCTCTTCTCCCACTTCCTCTAATTTTTGTTTAACCTCTTTTATTTCTCGGTGCGTCCCCTCAAGTTCGTCCTCTAAGGCTACCGTGACCGTCTCTATGTGCATCCTCACCTGCCGGTCCTTTGTCTCCATTATCTCTGTCACCTCCTCCACCCTCATTGTCAGTTACTCCCGTACCATCTGACATTGCCTCTGCGTCGCTATTAATTCGTTTTTAATTTCTTTTTGTGTCGCCTTTAACCCTCCTAGTACCGCAGTGTTCTTTTGAACCTGCTCCACTAACTTAGTTTGTCCCTCTGTCAGCTGCTCCACCTCCTCCGTCAGATCTTCTATTCCCCCTTGTAACTTAGCCGTATTATTTCTCACTTCTTTCTCTATACGCTTTTCGCCTCGCTTTACCTCCTCGCGTAGCCCAGAGACCTCCTCACTTACACCTCGTCGTATTTCCTCCATCTGGTTCCCCATCTGTTCGATTTCCCGGGCGGATTGTTCCCCTATTTCCCGCAATTTGTCCTCCATCCTATTTTCTAACCCCATTAACCCATTTTTCACCCCCTCTAACTGATTCTCTTGAGCGGCCATTCTGTTTTCTACCCCCATTAACCCATTTCTCACCTCTTTTATCCCGTTGTCTAACCCCTCAAAATTATTGTCTAACTTCCCAAATTTCTTGTCTAACTCCTCAAAATTATTGTCTAACTTCCCAAATTTCTTGTCTAACCCCTCACCAGTACCCCTCGCTTCGTCCCTCATTACCCCCATTTGGCCCTCTAATCGCTCACCCTGAGCCCTCATTTGGCCCTCTAATCGCTCACTCTGAGCATCCATTTTTGCTTCTAGCCCCATATTTGCCATTAGTATGGTTGCATTAATCTGCGCCATGAGGTCCCGCACATCAATTCCCGCTATTTGCGCAGCGGGCGCGGCTACCCCGCGCTCGTGCGAGCCGCCCCTTTGTGCGTCTGATACCACGTGCGCGAGAGCGCCATTTTGCGCGTCTGACACCCCCTCAACCGCCTCCTCATTGCTCTCCTCCTCCCTTTCTTCCACATACATTTCCCCTGGTTCCTGGGTTACCCCTAACCCGTCTATCTCTCCCACCGACATCCGATCGCCTTGATTGTCCATGGCGCGATCTCAAAATTCGGGTTTTGCTTTATAAAACAAAATAAATTTCGGCAGCTTGTAATTTTGAGCGCGTTAAGCGCGCTTCGGGTCCGATTTCGGGTCCGATCTCCCTCCTCGACACCAATTGTTACTCTAATAGTACAATTGGTGTTCCAAAATTTGGGCCTAACAAATTTAGTCCCAGGTTCGAATCCAACTCCTCGACACCAATTGTTACGGTACTAACACAATTGGTGTCCAAAATTTGGGCTAAATAAATTTAGTCCCAGGTTCGAATCCCATCTCCTGACTACCAATTGTTACAGACGCGGCTTTTAGATGTTATATGGACCGAGCGGTGGTGTATTTAACCGCGTCCGAACAGTTACTCCCCGATTAAAACCCGATTTCACCCGACGTTGACCAGATCGCCCCACGGATATTCAATCGGGAAATCTCTAAAGCGATCGCAAGAGAATGAAAAAGAAGAAGAAGAATACGGAGGAAGAACAGATTTATTATACACACACAAGCAATATTTTAGAGCGACCAATATTATTTACAGCAATAGATGGAAAAGAGCAGTCACACAGTGCATTGTTAACTTATTCTATTTCATTTACTTAATCCCCAAGACAAACGAGTAGGACAGGACGTTCACACTCACACGGTGGATATTGCAGGAAGGAATAGCTGAGGTGGACGCGTGGAGGAAGGCAAGGTCGGAGGCCGCAGCACCCCTCGCGGTTTTGGCGGGAAAACCTCCGTCGCGTATCCGCGGCCGTCACGCGCTGGCTCGGCACACCTGCTCCTCTTCCTGGGGTGGAGCCGTCTCCCTCCGTTCAGCGCGTCTCTCCAACGGCAGGGGATATTGCATGCAGGCAGGCAGGTAGGTATTGCGGTGGATTGCGCTCCTCTTCCAGGTCATCCCCCAGCGTATCTCTCAAGCCCTCTCCTTGGTGCAGCCTCGTTGCTCCTCTCCAGTCATCTCTCATCTGGACTCAACTCGTAAAGCAGTCCCCTGCAGTCGCTTTTATCACCTCCAGCGAAATCAAGCCGCCGACTCCGAGGGCCCGCCTACCGGGTCACTCACCGCGGTGTTGATTGGCTGTTAGGGCTGGTTCACTCCTTCCCTCTTACGACGAGGTGGAGACACGCCTTTCTTCCCCAACCTTACCTCGTGGCCAATGGTGGTTTGAAGAAAACCAGCCAAAATGCAGAGGGCAATTGGAAGGGAGGTTTTGGGGAAACTGGAAGGGCCTATGCTTATTTTGTTTGATACAATGCAAAGTCAATCTAGTGGAAAACACATACTTAGCCTACATGGAATAAGGAAATACACTATTTAAAAGATATATCGTGACCTGCGTGTATGTTCTATGAAATTAATTAGGAGGACGGCTGCGACCATTATTTACATTACCAGGAGGTTACCATACCAAAACCATACTCTTCACATCCGTTACCCTTCCTCCAAAATTGTTACACTCCTCAAAGCCCGTTACACTTCTCAAAACCCGTTACACTTCTCAAAATCGTTACAATATCATGCCAGATCAAGGTCATTGAAAGGATCAGAATGTGCATGGTATTATATCATGCCAGATCAAGGTCATTGAAAGGATCAGAATGTGCATGGTATTATATCATGCTCGATCAAGGTCATTGAAAGGATCAGAATGTGCATTATATTATATCATGCTCGATCAATGTCATTGAAATGATCAGAATGTGCATGGAATTATATCATCCTAGATCAAGGTCATTGAAAGGATCAGAATGTGCATGGTATTATATCATGCCAGATCAAGGTCATTGAAAGGATCAGAATGTGCATGGTATTATAACATGCTCGATCAAGGTCATTGAAAGGATCAGAATGTGCATGGTATTATATGATGCTAGATCAGGTCATTGAAAGGATCAGAATGTGCATTATATTATATCATGCTCGATCAAGGTCATTGAAAGGATCAGAATGTGCATGGTATTATAACATGCTCGATCAAGGTCATTGAAAGGATCAGAATGTGCATGGTATTATATCATGCTCGATCAAGGTCATTGAAATGATCAGAATGTGCATGGTATTATGTCATGCCAGATCAAGGTCATTGAAAGGATCAGAATGTGCATGGTATTATATGATGCTAGATCAGGTCATTGAAAGGATAAGAATGTGCATTATATTATATCATGCTCGATCAAGGTCATTGAAAGGATCAGAATGTGCATTATATTATATCATGCTCGATCAAGGTCATTGAAAGGATCAGAATGTGCATTATATTATATCATGCAAGATCAAGGTCATTGAAATGATCAGAATGTGCATGGTATTATGTCATGCCAGATCAAGGTCATTGAAAGGATCAGAATGTGCATGGTATTATATCATGCTCGATCAAGGTCATTGAAATGATCAGAATGTGCATGGTATTATAACATGCTCGATCAAGGTCATTGAAAGGATCAGAATGTGCATGGTATTATATCATGCTCGATCAAGGTCATTGAAATGATCAGAATGTGCATGGTATTATAACATGCTCGATCAAGGTCATTGAAAGGATCAGAATGTGCATGGAATTATAACATGCTCGATCAAGGTCATTGAAAGGATCAGAATGTGCCTGGTATTATATGATGCTAGATCAGGTCATTGAAAGGATCAGAATGTGCATTATATTATATCATGCTCGATCAAGGTCATTGAAAGGATCAGAATGTGCATTATATTATATCATGCTAGATCAAGGTCATTGAAAGGATCAGAATGTGCATTATATTATATCATGCTCGATCAAGGTCATTGAAAGGATCAGAATGTGCATTATATTATATCATGCAAGATCAAGGTCATTGAAATGATCAGAATGTGCATGGTATTATGTCATGCCAGATCAAGGTCATTGAAAGGATCAGAATGTGCATGGTATTATATCATGCTCGATCAAGGTCATTGAAATGATCAGAATGTGCATGGTATTATAACATGCTCGATCAAGGTCATTGAAAGGATCAGAATGTGCATGGTATTATAACATGCTCGATCAAGGTCATTGAAAGGATCAGAATGTGCATGGAATTATAACATGCTCGATCAAGGTCATTGAAAGGATCAGAATGTGCCTGGTATTATATGATGCTAGATCAGGTCATTGAAAGGATCAGAATGTGCATTATATTATATCATGCTCGATCAAGGTCATTGAAAGGATCAGAATGTGCATTATATTATATCATGCTCGATCAAGGTCATTGAAAGGATCAGAATGTGCATGGTATTATATCATGCTCGATCAAGGTCATTGAAAGGATCAGAATGTGCATGGAATTATATCATCCGAGATCAAGGTCATTTAAAGGATCAGAATGTGCATGGTATTATATCATGCCAGATCAAGGCCATTGAAAGGATCAGAATGTGCATGGTATTATAACATGCTCGATCAAGGTCATTGAAAGGATCAGAATGTGCATGGTATTATAACATGCTCGATCAAGGTCATTGAAAGGATCAGAATGTGCATGGTATTATATCATGCTCGATCAAGGTCATTGAAATGATCAGAATGTGCATGGTATTATATCATGCTCGATCAGGTCATTGAAAGGATCAGAATGTGCATGGTATTATATCATGCTAGATCAGGTCAATGTAAGGATCAGAATGTGCATGGTATTATATCATGCTCGATCAGGTCATTGAAAGGATCAGAATGTGCATGGTATTATATCATGCTCGATCAAGGTCATTGAAAGGATCAGAATGTGCATGGTATTATATCATGCTAGATCAAGGTCAGTGAAAGGATCAGAATGTGCATGGTATTATATCATGCTCGATCAGGTCATTGAAAGGATCAGAATGTGCATGGTATTATATCATGCTCGATCAAGGTCATTGAAAGGATCAGAATGTGCATGGTATTATATCATGCTCGATCAGGTCATTGAAAGGATCAGAATGTGCATGGTATTATATCATGCTCGATCAAGGTCATTGAAATGATCAGAATGTGCATTCTATTATATCATGCTAGATCAAGGTCAGTGAAAGGATCAGAATGTGCATTCTATTATATCATGCTAGATCAAGGTCATTGAAAGGATCAGAATGTGCATGGTATTATATCATCCTCGATCAAGGTCATTGTAAGAATCAGAATGTGCATGGTATTATATCATGCTAGATCAAGGTCATTGAAATGATCAGAATGTGCATTATATTATATCATGCTAGATCAAGGTCAGTGAAAGGATCAGAATGTGCATGGTATTATATCATGCTCGATCAAGGTCATTGAAATGATGAGAATGTGCATGGTATTATATCATGCAAGATCAAGGTCATTGTAAGGATCAGAATGTGCATTATATTATATCATGCTAGATCAAGGTCATTGAAAGAATCAGAATGTGCATTATATTATATCATGCTAGATCAAGGTCATTGAAAGGATCAGAATGTGCATGGTATTATATCATGCTCGATCAAGGTCATTGAAAGGATCAGAATGTGCATGGTATTATATCATGCTAGATCAAGGTCATTGTAAGAATCAGAATGTGCATGGTATTATATCATGCTCGATCACGGTCATTGAAAGAATCAGAATGTGCATGGTATTATATCATGCTAGATCAAGGTCATTGTAAGAATCAGAATGTGCATTATATTATATCATGCTAGATCAAGGTCATTGTAAGAATCAGAATGTGCATGGTATTATATCATGCTCGATCACGGTCATTGAAAGAATCAGAATGTGCATGGTATTATATCATGCTAGATCAAGGTCATTGTAAGAATCAGAATGTGCATTATATTATATCATGCTAGATCAAGGTCATTGTAAGAATCAGAATGTGCATTATATTATATCATGCTAGATCAAGGTCATTGAAAGAATCAGAATGTGCATTATATTATATCATGCTAGATCAAGGTCATTGAAAGGATCAGAATGTGCATGGTATTATATCATGCTCGATCAAGGTCATTGGAAGGATCAGAATGTGCATTATATTATATCATGCTAGATCAGGGTCATTGAAAGGATCAGAATGTGCATTATATTATATCATGCTAGATCAAGGTCATTGTAAGAATCAGAATGTGCATGGTATTATATCATGCTCGATCAAGGTCATTGAAAGGATCAGAATGTGCATGGTATTATATCATGCTAGATCAAGGTCATTGTAAGAATCAGAATGTGCATGGTATTATATCATGCTCGATCAAGGTCATTGAAAGGATCAGAATGTGCATGGTATTATAACATGCTCGATCAAGGTCATTGAAAGGATCAGAATGTGCATGGAATTATAACATGCTCGATCAAGGTCATTGAAAGGATCAGAATGTGCCTGGTATTATATGATGCTAGATCAAGGTCATTGAAAGGATCAGAATGTGCATTATATTATATCATGCTCGATAAAGGTCATTGAAAGGATCAGAATGTGCATTATATTATATCATGCTCGATCAAGGTCATTGAAAGGATCAGAATGTGCATTATATTATATCATGCGAGATCAAGGTCATTGAAAGGATCAGAATGTGCATGGTATTATATCATGCTAGATCAAGGTCATTGTAAGAATCAGAATGTGCATGGTATTATATCATGCTCGATCAAGGTCATTGAAAGGATCAGAATGTGCATGGTATTATATCATGCTAGATCAAGGTCATTGTAAGAATCAGAATGTGCATTATATTTTATCATGCTCGATAAAGGTCATTGAAAGGATCAGAATGTGCATTATATTATATCATGCTCGATCAAGGTCATTGAAAGGATCAGAATGTGCATGGTATTATATCATGCTCGATCAAGGTCATTGAAAGAATCAGAATGTGCATTCTATTATATCATGCTCGATCAAGGTCATTGTAAGAATCAGAATGTGCATGGTATTATATCATGCTCGATCACGGTCATTGAAAGAATCAGAATGTGCATGGTATTATATCATGCTAGATCAAGGTCATTGTAAGAATCAGAATGTGCATTATATTATATCATGCTCGATAAAGGTCATTGAAAGGATCAGAATGTGCATGATATTATATCATGCTAGATCAAGGTCATTGAAAGAATCAGAATGTGCATGGTATTATATCATGCTCGATCAAGGTCATTGAAAGAATCAGAATGTGCATGGTATTATATCATGCTCGATCAAGGTCATTGAAAGGATCAGAATGTGCATGGTATTATATCATGCTAGATCAAGGTCATTGTAAGAATCAGAATGTGCATTATATTATATCATGCTCGATAAAGGTCATTGAAAGGATCAGAATGTGCATTATATTATATCATGCTCGATCAAGGTCATTGAAAGGATCAGAATGTGCATTATATTATATCATGCTAGATCAAGGTCATTGAAAGGATCAGAATGTGCATTATATTATATCATGCTCGATCAAGGTCATTGAAAGGATCAGAATGTGCATGGTATTATATCCTGCTCGATCAAGGTCATTGAAAGGATCAGAATGTGCATGGAATTATATCATCCGAGATCAAGGTCATTTAAAGGATCAGAATGTGCATGGTATTATATCATGCCAGATCAAGGCCATTGAAAGGATCAGAATGTGCATGGTATTATAACATGCTCGATCAAGGTCATTGAAAGGATCAGAATGTGCATGGAATTATAACATGCTCGATCAAGGTCATTGAAAGGATCAGAATGTGCATGGTATTATAACATGCTCGATCAAGGTCATTGAAAGGATCAGAATGTGCATGGTATTATATCATGCTCGATCAAGGTCATTGAAATGATCAGAATGTGCATGGTATTATGTCATGCCAGATCAAGGTCATTGAAAGGATCAGAATGTGCATGGTATTATATCATGCTCGATCAAGGTCATTGAAAGGATCAGAATGTGCATGGTATTATATGATGCTAGATCAGGTCATTGAAAGGATAAGAATGTGCATTATATTATATCATGCTCGATCAAGGTCATTGAAAGGATCAGAATGTGCATTATATTATATCATGCTAGATCAAGGTCATTGAAAGGATCAGAATGTGCATTATATTATATCATGCTCGATCAAGGTCATTGAAAGGATCATAATGTGCATGGTATTATATCATGCAAGATCAAGGTCATTGAAAGGATCAGAATGTGCATTATATTATATCATGCAAGATCAAGGTCATTGAAAGGATCAGAATGTGCATTATATTATATCATGCTCGATCAAGGTCATTGAAAGGCTCAGAATGTGCATGGTATTATATTAAGCTCGATCAAGGTCATTGAAAGGATCAGAATGTGCATAGTATTATATCATGCGAGATCAGGTCATTGAAAGGATCAGAATGTGCATTATATTATATCATGCTAGATCAAGGTCATTGAAAGGATCAGAATGTGCATTATATTATATCATGCTAGATCAAGGTCATTGAAAGGATCAGAATGTGCATGGTATTATATCATGCCAGATCAAGGTCATTGAAAGGATCAGAATGTGCATGGTATTATATTAAGCTAGATCAAGGTCATTGAAAGGATCAGAATGTGCATGGTATTATATCATGCTAGATCAGGTCATTGAAAGGATCAGAATGTGCATTATATTATATCATGCTAGATCAAGGTCATTGAAAGGATCAGAATGTGCATGGTATTATATCATGCTCGATCAAGGTCATTGTGAGGATCAGAATGTGCATGGTATTATATCATGCTCGATCAAGGTCATTGAAAGGATCAGAATGTGCATGGTATTATATCATGCTCGATCAGGTCATTGAAAGGATCAGAATGTGCATGGTATTATATCATGCTAGATCAGGTCAATGTAAGGATCAGAATGTGCATGGTATTATATCATGCTCGATCAAGGTCATTGTGAGGATCAGAATGTGCATGGTATTATATCATGCTCGATCAAGGTCATTGAAAGGATCAGAATGTGCATGGTATTATATCATGCTCGATCAGGTCATTGAAAGGATCAGAATGTGCATGGTATTGTTACAGACGCGGTTTTAGATGTTAGTTTACCGAGCGGTTTAGTATTACCACGTCCGCACAGGTACTCCCCGATTAGAACCCTATCCCGCCCGATTCCACTCGAACGTTGGCCAAATCGCGCTATGCTAAATCAATGAAGGAAAGGACACAACGGCTGGGATTAATGTAACGACACAAGGGGTACAGTTCTCAAGACCTCCGGAGGAGGATATAATTGGTGATGCAGAAACGGGTAGATTACACGGTAAGAGGTAAAGCACAGCAAGATGGGCACTTAGACACAGTCTTATCTTATTCCCGACAGACCACAGACAAACGGGACAAGACTGACTTACACAGGGATTGATGGCAGGGAAGGGCAGGCAGTCGATAGCTCAAGGTGCACCTTGGCTCAGGGGCAGAATCGACCCGGTCCGGTCCAGAGATGCGGGGAGGTATTTCTCAGCGCTTGGAGGTGGCGTCTTCTCTCTCCAAGCTGGGGGCGCATCTCACGTCAGCTCCCCCCTTCTGCGCATGTTCAGCGGGGAGTGACACGCCCTCGGCTCGTTGTCTCCGCCCCAGATGGAATCGGTCCGCCGTTTCTATTGGGTGCGGGGGGTTACCGGGCTCTGCCCTTGACGAGGAGCTGACAGCGAGCCCCTGCGTGGTAACCCCGTCGGAGCACATGTTCAATGGCGGCTAACCAAGCCGGAGTGAGGACGCACACTCCCCGCGCCGCCGCCGCTGTTGTTGTAGTTGTTGTTGTACCATGAGGAAGAGCTGCGGGGAGGTATTGGGAGGTCCTAAACTTCCTAACGGTGCCATACAATCACATTCTGGTGCAACGAAGGGTCAGAATTAATGGAAACGAGTCCTTAACTGACATAGACTAAGAATAACTAGCAAGATGTCCTATAGTTGTCTTACATGAGATGCGGTGAACCTGGGCACGACATTTAATGGGGGAAATAGGGGGAGGTCGGGTCTACAGAGTGTTGTTTACAGAAAATGGGACTAGGGAATGGGGGATTGGGGATAGTTGGGAAGTATTGAGGAAATAGGGGAATATTTACAAGTGGATATGGATGGATGCAAATCCCATATCAGCAACATTGCACCCTTCTCTACCTCGGGGCGTCCCGACCCGATAAATTTTTACCTACTTTAGTGTGGCACTCAGATGTAGTTCCCTCTACTATTAACTCAACCCTGAGTGCGACAGTTTTACAGATGTTCACAAATGAGTAAATATGTCCCCCTGCGACGTTGCACCCTTCTCCTAACAGAAACACACCCACAGGATAACCGAATCGCGGAAAGCATCCTCAAACTAAACATACAGCCGGTAGGGAGCATCATTTATACAAGACTGATATTTACACTACGATCCAGGACCTGATCTTTGAGGAACACATGCAGATGTTATGCATAGGGAGAGCACGCATGCCAGCATCGATACACCAACCCACGAGTGCCCTGTGGCCCTACGGCCTTTAATAATGTGCAGAGCACCCCGTCCAAGCACCAAAAGCACCACCCCATTACGCACAGTCAGCACCATCCGGTGCACCAATAAAGTGTTCATAAAAATGCACAATTAAGTGTCCATGGTCACCGGTGGTGTCGCAGCCGGCCGATGTTCTGCCGCTGGTCTTGCCTTCTTGGAGTGCACTTGGCCTTCTGGCTCTTTAGAAATAAAGAAAGGCGCCAACCGCGTCCATTTCTTAATTGTGGCCGTCACGGGGCCAACTAAAAGTGGTTCACCTGTATGGCATAGGTGCCACGTTGACCCAGAGGTCCATCCATGGGTGGTGCTTGACCGCAAAAGAACTGCGGTCCATTGTGGGCGGCCACAAAAATAGCGGTCCATATGGTGTATCGATCCAGGCAGCAAGCAGCGGAAGTACAGGCCCACAACTGCGGAGCCAGCACCTCTCTCTCCTCTCTCTCTGCCCCAAAGCCAGATCCTCGGAGGTGGGAGACAAAAGAAGACAAGTGAGTAAGGTGGTAAGGGCGCAAAAGTGCACGCAATTCAAGGTAATGCACACTAGGGGTACATGGGAACCAGGTGAGACAGGTACGTTCCTACCGTACGCCCCCCCCCCCCCCCCACCAGGTAACCTACATTGCCCCTCCCTTACCCCTTACTGTATCCACAAAACACAACACTACCCATAAACATCTACTTTACACATCAACAAACGTCCCTACTGTCTTCCCCGTTCCTCCCATAAACCAAATTCGTCTTCTCTCCCTCCTAACCAATCAAATTTGCCATTTCCAACTCTCATCAAAATTTGCCATCTCCAACTCAACATCAAAATTTGCCATCACCAATTCATCATCAGTCCCTCCTAAGGAGGGAGAGATGGAATCACCCCAATGTCTCATCCACGTCGTGATGCGTCTCACAAATCCACACAGCAATTCTCCTTTCCTGCAACACAGAACAAAGGAACACAGGTGTGGATTCATCATCACCACCTCACGTAAGTGGCTGCGTATGGTGCGACAGGTTCATCAATCCTAACTATTTCCTTAATGACTTTAACAACTTTACATTACCCGGGGTCTTTCCCTGCCAATCCATTGGCCAACTTACACTATGGGTTCTAAAAAACCAATTCCCATTGACCAAACTGTGGTGCTTCTCAAGTTGGGGTCTCACTCCCCCGATTCATCACTCGGTGCCCCCGCACAATTTCGGTGGCTGGGTCGTGTGACGCTCCTAGCTGGTCCACCCACCTGCACACCTCCACCACTGTTGTTGCCTACCGAGCTCACCTGCTCCTCACCCTAACCTAACTAACTGGGGAAGGCCCTCTCGCACTCTCACCCCCTCAGGCACGGGCTGCCCGATCCACACCCGGGATCCTCAGGCACCCACTGACACTAACGGCTCCCAGAGCCCACCTGCGGCCTCACCTGGCCGACATCTAACAGTGGCGGAGTGCCCAACCATTCACACTCATACTAACAGGCCACACGACCAGCCAATTTCACCACACCAATGCACCCATCCACAATACCATTCTGCAACCGCACCACAAATGCCAATATCCAACCACAATTTACCTATACCTTCTAACTATTCTTTAAACTACCCTCCCCGGGTACTCGTGAAAAGGGGGTCCACTCTTCCCCCATCCACACCTTCGCACCATGCACACCACTCCGTACCACTTACTCCAACTCTCTCCACACCACTCATTCTTTGCTCCATATATTCCACACACCTGTACTTGCACACCTGTGCTCTCATACTTGGTGCCGCCTGCACCCTTCTCTCCCCCAAGCGCATTCGCGCTGATCCACAACACTCACTACTCATACACTGCTCCACACACCTGTCCAGTTCTCACACAGCAACATCTCATCTAACTACTCCCCTCTGAAACTTGCGCTTCCCAGTCGTCCCTTTAAACTATTGCGCTCCCTCGTCATTATCATCCACTCTAATCTACCTGCGTCCCCTCTACAGGTATCCTTGTCACTAACTAACCTTAACGTTACCTAATGTCATCTTCGCTAGATCCCTACACACAATATCCTAACCCACCCGGGGTAGTTTTCACTGCCATACACCCCATAATCTATAGCGCATTTGCCCCATGTTTGTGAGGGATGACAGAGTTGCCATCCCACCACATCGGGCATCTCCCACTAGCAATTTTGCACATCAAATTTCAACAAATCAAAAATTTGCCAATCACTACCCATCATCTGCCAATCATTACTGCCAATCCTTTGCCAATCATCAAATTTTGTTTTTCTAATTTCGGGGCCAAAACACTATCCTCGTCATTACAGTCTACTTACTAATGCCTCTCGGTGCGCCAATTCACTTCTAAAACTCGGCTTCGTACAGCCAAGCCATGAATGCGGGTTGTTTGGTGCCAGCGGCTGGATACGTCCCGCATTCGGTGCAGGGAAGGAGGTTTACCCGGGCCGAGGTCCCACGCACCATCTCGGCACGGAGCCATCCCATGGCCCGATCTCGACCTGCCGGAATGCCTCAACAAAAAGTGGTCGCCATGACGACCCTTCCTATCGGGCTGCCCGCTCCGCCTAGTGGAGCCCGGACGCGGCCGTTCCAAGCGAGGCCCAGCGTGGATCGCGTACGGCGGTCCTTTCGAACCCGCCGTGGCTCGGATCCCCGCTGGTTCTCGCGGCACACGAAGCCCGGCACGCACCGAGGGCCCGATTCGGCTATAAGTCCCTCTAACCGCTAACCCGGTTACCGTCAATGCCTCACCTGCATGCTTACACGCATACGCTACCCCTTTCTTGCTCATACATCCAGCCGTTTCCCTGCTCTTGGTCATTGCACCTTCTCTTACACACCCAGGTACACTCATTCCACTCACAGACTTGGTCACACACCTGACCACCGAACACCTTGGCACACATTCGTCGCTCGCAAACCTCACCAACACACCTCTTCGCGCCCCCTCCTCTGTCACCTCCTCTGTGACGATCACAGGTGTGCTCTCACTCGCACACCCGACCACGTGCCTCACGACCAATTCCAGTGTGCATTCCCACACACGCTCTACCATTCCAGGTGTGCTTCCTTTCTCACCTGTCACAACTAACTCACGCTCCGTGTCACTCTTACTACTCTCACCTCCACTCTTGACAGCGCACTCACCCTTACTCTCGACAGCGCACTCTTTCCTCATGCACCCGTCCGTTACACACCTTTCTCGCGCACCTCCTTTTTCGCACACCAGACCTGTCGCACACTTCACCAACGGCCTCTCACGAACACCCGAGTCCATCTCGACCCCCAAGCTTATTAAATCACCTGGTGCATCATACGCACGACCATATTGGTCACCACTTACTCCGGGTCCTCTTTCTCTTCGCTTCTCCTCCATCACCTGCGAATACCTCATCCGGTTAATGAGCACATCATCACGATCCGAACACAGACTTTGGACCAATTCTTTTACTTCCTCTTTGATCTCTTTCTTATCCCCTCTCCGTCGCTTCTTAATTTCGCTCACCCCTTCTTCCACTTCTTCTAATTTCTGCTTCACCTCCTTCATCTCCTCGTGCGCCCCCTTAAGTTCTTCCTCTAACTCCACCTTATTTTTTTATATGTGCTCCCGCACCTCCCGCTCTTTAACCTCCATCACCTCTACCACCTTGTTCATTTTCCTCGTCAGGTCCTCATGTACCGTCTGACACTCTTTTTTAATTACCCCTACGTCCTTTTTCATCTCCTTCTGTGTCGATTTTAAACCCTCTATTACCGCTGTGTTCTTCTTTACCTGGTCCCCCAACTCCTTTTGTCCCACTGTCAGTTGTTCTACTCCCAGCGTCAACTCCTCTATACCACCTTGCAATTTTACAGTCCCCTTTCTCACCTCCTTCTCCATGCGCTCCTTACAGTGCCTCACCTCCTCGCGCACTCCTCCGACCTCCTCACTCACACCTCTTCTGATCTCCTCTCCCATCACTTGCATCTCCTGCCCAGATGCCACCCTCATCTGCTCCATTTCCTCCCTGTGAGCATCCAATTTAGTTTCTACCCCCATTCTGACCCCCTCTATCTGCTGCCCCATTTTTTTAACTTCCCTTTCCGCTTGGTCCCTCATGTCCCTCAATTTGCCTTCCATACTGTTTTCTAACCCCTCTAACCCCTATTTCATCCCTTCCATTTGATTCTCTTGAGCGGCCATTCTGTTTTCTACCCCCGTTAACCCATGTTTCACCCCTTCTATTTGATTCTCTTGAGCGGCCATTCTGTTTTCTACCCCCATTAACCCATGTTTCACCCCTTCTATCCCATTGTCTAACCCCTCAAATTTCTTGTCTAATCCCTCAAATTTCTTGTCTAATCCCTCACCGGTACCCCTCACTTCGTCCCTCATTACCCCCATTTGGCCCTCCAATCGCTCACCCAGTCGCTCAATTTGGCTCCCCATACTCATCTGTACAGCTGCCTGTAGCTGCGCAATGAGGGCCTGCATGTCAATCCTCCCACTTGTGCAGCGGGCGCGGCCGCCGTAGCCATCTGCGAGGCGCCATTTTGCGCGCCCATAACCTCGTGCGCGAGGACGCCATTTTGCGAACCTGCCGCCCTCACTGCTTCGCTCTCCTCATGTCCCTCAATTTGGTCCTGGATCGACCCTGCCTCACTCTCCTCCACCGGAACCCAGCCGTCTTGATCTCCCATCGCGCGACTTTCAAAATTCGGGTTTTTTGTAAAACAAAATCAAATTTCAGTGTCTTTATAATTTTGACCAAATTTTTTCCTAGATGTTTTTTTTAAAATTTGGTTCGGGCCTCGAATCCCACTCCTCGACACCAATTGTTACGGACGTGGTTTGGATGTTATTTTTGACCGAGCGGTTGGTATGACCGCGACCGAACAGTTATTCCCCGACTAGATCCCGATTCCACCCAGACGTTGACCAAATCGCGCTATGCTAAATCAATGATGGAAAGGACACAACGACTGGGATAGATGAAACGACGCAAGGGTACAGTTCTCAAGACCTCCGGAGGAGGGTATAATTACAGTGGTGGAGAAAAGGGGGTAGATTACACGGTAGTGAGGTAAAGACACAGAAGAGATAGGCACTTAAATACCGTCTTATCTTAACCCAGACAGACCACAGACAAACGGAACAAGGCTGACTTACACAGGGATTGATGGCAGGAAGGGACAGGTAGTCGATAGCACAAGGTGCACCTTGGCTCGGGGACAGGATAAAGCACGGTCCAGTCCAGAGATGCGGGGAGGCCTCACAGCGCTCGGAGGGTACGTCTTGATTGCTCCAAGCTCAGCGCGCATCTCACGTCACCTCCCTCTTCCTGCGCATGCTCAGCGGGGAGTGACACGCCCTCGGCTGGTTGGCTCCGCCCCCCTGGGGCCGGTCCGCCGCTTCCATTGGGTGCGGGGGTTACCGGGCTCCGCCCTTGACGAGGAGCTGACAGGGAGCCCCTATTTGGTAACCCCGTCGAGCACATGTTCGATGGCGGCTCGTTGGGAAGGCCTCATGCCCTCCCAACACCCCCTACCAACCAAGCCGGAGTGAGGACGCGCACTCCCTGTGCACGCCGCCGCCGTTGCTGTTGTTGTTGTTGCTGAACCGTGAGGAAGAGCTGCGGGGAGGTATTGGAAGGTCCTAAACTTCCTAACGGTGCCATACAATCACATTCTGGTGCAACGAAGGGTCAGAATTAATGGAAACGAGTCCTTAACTGACATAGACTAAGAATAACTAGCAAGATGTCCTATAGTTGTCTTACATGAGATGCGGTGAACCTGGGCACGACATTTAATGGGGGAAATAGGGGGAGGTCGGGTCTACAGAGTGTTGTTTACAGAAAATGGGACTAGGGAATGGGGGATTGGGGATAGTTGGGAAGTATTGAGGAAATAGGGGAATATTTACAAGCGGATATGGATGGATGCAAATCCCATATCCGCAACAGTATTATATCATGCCAGATCAAGGTCATTGTAAGGATCAGAATGTGCATTATATTATATCATGCTAGATCAAGGTCATTGAAAGGATCAGAATGTGCATGGTATTATATCATCCTCGATCAAGGTCATTGTAAGGATCAGAATGTGCATTATATTATATCATGCTAGATCAAGGTCAGTGAAAGGATCAGAATGTGCATTCTATTATATCATGCTAAATCAAGGTCATTGAAAGGATCAGAATGTGCATGGTATTATATCATGCCAGATCAAGGTCATTGAAAGGATCAGAATGTGCATGGTATTATATCATCCTCGATCAAGGTCATTGTAAGGATCCGAATGTGCTTTATATTATATCATGCTAGATCAAGGTCAGTGAAATGATGAGAATGTGCATGGTATTATATCATGCTAGATCATGTCATTGTAAGGATCAGAATGTGCATTATATTATATCATGCTGGATCAAGGTCATTGTAAGAATCAGAATGTGCATGGTATTATATCATGCTCGATCAAGGTCATTGAAAGGATCAGAATGTGCATGGTATTATATCATGCTCGATCAACGTCATTGGAAGGATCAGAATGTGCATTATATTATATCATGCTAGATCAGGGTCATTGAAAGGATCAGAATGTGCATGGTATTAGATCATGCTCGATCAACGTCATTGGAAGGATCAGAATGTGCATTATATTATATCATGCTAGATCAGGGTCATTGAAAGGATCAGAATGTGCATGGTATTATATCATGCTCGATCAACGTCATTGTAAGGATCAGAATGTGCATTATATTATATCATGCTAGATCAAGGTCATTGTAAGGATCAGAATGTGCATTATATTATATCATGCTAGATCAAGGTCATTGTAAGGATCAGAATGTGCATTATATTATATCATGCTAGATCAAGGTCATTGGAAGGATCAGAATGTGCATTATATTATATCATGCTAGATCAAGGTCATTGTAAGGATCAGAATGTGCATTATATTATATCATGCTAGATCAAGGTCATTGAAAGGATCAGAATGTGCATGGTATTATATCATGCTAGATCAAGTTCATTGAAAGGATCAGAATGTGCAAGGTATTATCTCATGCTAGATCAGGTCATTGAAAGGATCCGAACAAGCATGTCATTATAGCCGGCGAAGCCGGTGTTGTGAATGAACGCGTACATAATATTATGTTGAAAAGCCAGATTTTGCTGAATCCCTTGAGAATTTCGAAGCTTTGACGCACCAAATCGCTCAATGGAGGCCGCCATCTTGCGGATGCGGAAGTATGCATACCAAATTGCAAAAAGTTCAATCGGAGTTTGTTTCACCCGTCTTTTTTTGATTCACAATCTAATGCACCTCTAATTTGTAATTAAAATACTTTAAGACAAACCTCGGTCCGCACGGGCCTGGTTATCTTCAACGAAAATCGTCACCAAACACAGGAACCAATGAGGTTCGAGCATTTGAAAAAATATTTCAAAAACCAAATCACTCAATGGAGGCCGCCATCTTCCGGATGCGGAAGTATGCATAAAAAAATTGCGAAAAAGTTCAATAGGAGTTTGTTTCACCCGTCTTTGTTTGATTCACAATCTCATGCACCTCTAATTTGTAATTAAAATACTTTAAGACCAACCTCGTTCCCCGGGCCCACATGGGCCCTGGTTATCTTCAACGAAAATCGTCACAAATTACCGGAACCAATGAGATTCGAGCATTTGAAAAAATATTTCAAAAAAGCTTATTCCCGTTTCGGACGCTGAAAACGGCGTCAGATATTCTAAAATTGACGAAGAATTATTTTTTAGAAATCTCGCGGCCGTAGGGGATAGTTTTTCACGGCCGGAAATATCCGAAGTTGAGACGGAATTCACCGAATTAATCAAGAAGAAAATTTTATAAACTTTAATCTCATCCAGAATGCAAATGGTGTCATTTTGAACTCGGTACGGTACATACTACACCTACCTACTACCAACTACCTAACCTACTGATGCCATAGTGATGGGTAAAATAGTGACAAGAGGCTTTGGCTTCGCCGGCTCATTGCGGCTTTGCAGTCGGGTACTAGTGACAGGTTGTATCAGGTCATTTAAAAGATCAGACTGTGCATGACATTATAACATGGTCATTCCTCTTTGGGGTACTATATGGATTACAGTGGATCTATGGTCGGGTTGCAAGAACATTGGGTGTGTGTTCATTTGCCAAGTTTCTTGTGGAGAGATCGCCAAGTGGTTGAAGCATTCGAGCAAGCACTCCATTCAAAACCGTGAAGGAACGGCTGGCTTGACAAGCGCGAGCTAGCTGCTTGGCAAATGAGCACAACCCGGGCTTTCTCCCTTTCAGTTTCGTATTAAACAGGAGCGACTTTCAAAAGTTCGCGATGAAAAATGCCACGGTAGCGGCAGAAAGGGCCATGTTGTTAACCCAACATTTGTGGGGTATACAGAGTACCATAGATCTTTGCTCAGTTCTGTAAGTAAACCTTACTTCACTGATGTTGGGATCCTCCAAATTTCTTCATTTAGTGTTATAAAGAGCATTAGGGACTGTTTAAAAAGCTAATCATACGTGTTTGTGATTTATAATATTTTTACTTCCTGTAGAAGCCGATGCTCCCACGCAAACGCCATTTTTACTATAAGCTATTTATACACGTTATCACTGTGGGAAAAACGCCTTGGGGAAGTGGGACATTATTAGTATTAATATTGTTTTGTAATAACCTTAGCAATATGCGATTATCATTAATTTTGTTCTTAAAAGTGTCTTTGGAAAAATGCCACTATAAATCTTTTTCTTTGGAAAAACGCCACGATAAAGCTAATTTAACATTGATATACACCTCAACATGCAGCCCCCATTGATGGCAATGGCGGGGAAAACCTGTTCGGGGGAGAAAACCCCCTTGGGGAGGGGGGCAAATGAATGTGCTATAACCTTTATTTTGTAACCCTTCGTCATCCTGTCAAGTTTGGTTGAGATTGGATAAGTAACGACAGAAAGTATCAGGGCCAAAATTCATCAGACAGACACCAAATGGCCTTTTTTAGTATGATGATGAGATTGACTTGGCCAGTCTAAAACCTTCCACTTTTCCCCTGATGAACTCCTTGGTAGTGTGCTTTGGGTCATTGTCTTGCTGCCTGGTGAAGTGCTGCCCAATGTGTTTGGAGGATTTTTCTTGCACATCGGCAGACAAAATGTCTCCGTGCACTTTCAAATGAATTCTTTTGCTGACATTATTGGTTACATTAAGGTGCGGCGTTACGCGCGCTGCTTGTGAGCAAGGAGGAAGCGGACAAGCGGTAACTTGTAAGAGTCTTTATTCAAGAGCTCACTGTAACACTGAATTGCTCAGGGCTGCGCGCCCCGTGTATATCGTGAGGCCACGCCTCTCTCCCGGGCGTGGCCCACCCCCACTTGGTGTGCGGGGTGATGTCACCACATCAGTGCTTTCGTGTCCGCCACACGCGCCCCCCCAGAATCCCCGCGCACCTGAAGGGTCAGTTTGCGGGGCAAACGGATGACCCGGCCGAAGCGCCCCCTGGCGACTGGCGGCGTCTGGGATGCAGGGATGCCATCTGGGATGCCTCCGGCTGCCCCTGGGATGGGTGCAGGACCGGGGGGCGGCGTGGCGGTGGGGCTGGGCGATGCCGGGGGTCCGCCCGCAGGGGGGCGGCCCCGACGCGGGGGTCGGGCCACTGGCGGTGGATGGTCCACGTCGAGGTGGGCCGGCTTGAGGCGGTCCACAGAAATGCGGTCAGGAGTACCGCCGATGTCCACGGTGAAGTGCTTCACCCCGGTCTCCAGCACGCAGAAAGGCCCGTCGTACGGGGGCCGCAGTGGTGTCCGGTGGGCATCGTGGCGGATGAAGACGTACTCCGCCGTGCGAAGCTCCGGGGCGACGTGCGTCGGTGGGTGCCCGTGGCGTGCCGTTGGCACCGGGGCGAACCTCTGGGCGGTCTCCTGCAGAGCGGAGCGCTGCTGTGCCGTGGACCATGGTGCCGTGGTGTCGGGGGAGGAACTCGCCCGGCACCCGCAGCGGTTGCCCGAAGACCAACTCCGCCGCGGATGCGCGCAGGTCCTCCTTGGGCGCCGTCCGGAGGCCCAGCAGGACCCAGGGGAGCCTGTCGACCCAGCCGCCGTCACGGAGGGTGGCCCGGAGCGCGGCCTTCAATGAGCGGTGAAATCGCTCACACAGGCCGTTACCCTGGGGGTGGTAGGCCGTGGTTCGGTGCAGCCGGACCCCGAGCCCCTGCGCGACCGCCCCCCAGAACTCCGAGGTGAACTGGGGGCCGCGGTCAGACGAGATGTCTGAGGGGCGCCGAACCGGGCGACCCAGGTGGCGATGAAAGCCTGCGCGACGTCCGCTGCCGTCGTCGACGCCAAGGGCACGGCGTCCGGCCACCGGGTGGTGCGGTCCACCATGGTGAGGACGTGGGTGAAACCCCGCGAGGGGGGCAGAGGTCCCACCAGGTCCACGTGGACGTGGTCAAACCGGCGTTCCGGCACCGTAAACGGGGCCAACGGGGCCTGGGTGTGCCGGTGCACCTTGGCGCGCTGGCACGCGAGGCACGTCCTGGCCCAGCCGCGGACGGCCTTCCGGAGGCCATGCCAGACGAACTTGTCGGCGATCAACCTTTGGGAGGCCCTCGCGCCCGGGTGGGACAGGCAGTGGATGGCGTCAAACACCTGGCGCTGCCAGCCCGCGGGCATGATGGGGCGAGGCCGCCCGAGGGAGACGTCGCACAAGAGGGCCGTGCCCGCGCCGTCGAATGGCACCTCGGTGATGGGGAGGCCCGTGACGGTGGTCCGCAAGGCCTGGACGTCGGGGTCAGCGGCCTGGTCCGCTGCCATCCGGGCATAGTCGATGCCGAGGTGGACTGCGTGGGCGACGGCCCGGGAAAGGCAATCCGCCACCGGGTTGTCCTTCCCCGCGACGTGCCGGATGTCCATCGTGTACTCGGACACGGCCGAGAGGTGACGCTGCTGCCGGGCCGACCACGGCTCGGTGACCTTGCCCATCGTGAAGATCAGCGGCTTGTGGTCGACGAAGGCCGTGAACGCACGGCCCTCGAGCAGATGGCGGAAATGCCTGACCGCCAAGTGAAGCCCGAGCAACTCGCGGTCGAAGGTACTGTAACGGCGTTCGGGCGGGCGAAGCTGCCGGCTAAAGAACGCCAGCGGTTGCCAAGCTCCACGCACCCATTGCTCGTGCACCGCGCCCACCGCGTAGTCCGAGGCGTCGGTGGTGAGGGCGATCGGTGCATCGGGCACCGGGTGCACGAGCATGGTGGCGTTAGCCTAGGCGAACTTCGCGCCCGTGAACGCCACGTCCATCTGCTCAGTCCAGGTAATGTCGTCTTTGCCCGGCTTACCTCGGAGAGCTTCGTGCAGGGGGCGCAGGAGCTGGGCGATACGGGGCAGGAACCGATGGTAAAAGTTCACCATGCCCAGGAACTCCTGCAGACCCCTGATGGTGCGGGGCGCGGAAACCCCTTCACCACCTCCACCTTGGCCGGCAGGGGGACGGCTCCGTGCCTGGTGACGCGGTGCCCCAGAAAATCGATTACGGCGACGCCGAACCGGCACTTTGCGGGGTTCACAATCAGGCCATGCTGGCCCAGGCGTTTGAAGAGCGTGCGGAGGTGGTGTAGGTGCTCTTCGCGGGACGCGCTGGCGACGAGGATATCGTCCAGGTAGACGTATACAAAACCCAAGTCGCGCAGGATGCTGTCCATCAGCCGCTGGAACGCCTGAGCCGCATTCTTCAGACCGAAGGGCATCCGCAGGAATTCGAAGAGTCCAAACGGCGTGATGACTGCCGTCTTCGGGACGTCCTCCGGCCTGACGGGGACCTGATGGTAGCCGCGTATGAGGTCCACCTTCGAGAAGAAGGACATGCCCGCCAAACGGGCGGAAAAGTCCTGAATGTGGGGAACGGGGTAGCGGTCGGGGGTGGTGGCGTCATTGAGACGGCGATAGTCCCCGCACGGTCGCCATCCCCCGCCGGGCTTCGGCACGATGTGCAGCGGCGACGCCCAAGCACTCTCCGAGCGCCGAACGATGCCGAGTCGCTCCAGGGTAGCGAACCCCGCTTTTGCTACCGCCAGCTTCGTCGGCTCGAGGCGGTGTGCCCGGGCGTAGACCGGTGGCCCGACGGTGGGGATGTGATGGGCCACCCCGTGCTTGACGGCCCCCGCCGAGAAGGTGGGCCGCGTGAGGGCCGGGAAGCCGGCGAGGAGGCGGGTGAATTCGTCCGCTGCCGGAAGCGTACAGATCAACGTGGCCGGAACCGAACCGTTCGGCAAGCCGCTTGGCAAGCCGCTCGGTGAGCTGGGCAGCGCACAAGCGAGCGAGCTGAACATCTCGGCCTGGACAAGACGTCTGTGCTTTACGTCGACCAGGAGCCCATTAGCGCACAGGAAGTCCGCGCCAAGCAATGCCATGGGCACGTCGGCGGTGACGAACGACCATCGGAAAACCTGCCCTCCGAACCGCAGAGAGAGGCAGCATTTTCCGTACATACGGATGGGCGTCCCGTTCACGGCAAGCAGCGCGGGGCCTCCCACCAGACCCGACATTACCCGCGGCGTGCTTGTCTGACGTACTGGCAGGAACGACACTCACCTGCGCTCCCGTGTCGCACAGGTAACTGCGCCCCGATAAGGTGTCCGTTATGAACAGCAGGCTGCTCGAACGGTCGGCGCTCATTGCCACTATTGAGCGCCGGTCCGGGCGTTTCCCGACCTGTTGAAGGAGCTTGGCGGATGACACTGTCGAGCCTCGTGGCCGAACTTGGCGTGGAACCAGCACCAGATGGTGGAGCTGGAGGAGTGCGGCTGGCTCTGCCAGGCCGGTGGAGCCGGCGGGTTTCCTCGCGGTGGCGGTTTTCGCCGCGGCGGTGGGCGGGGCGTGGCGGCGGCCACGAGGTGCGTATCAGCATGCTGTGTATGCTGTGGAAGCTGATGCTGTGGATCAGCATCAGCCTCGGGATCCACGAGGTGGGCCGCACCGACTCTCGCCCGCGTGTCCGAAGCCGCGAAGTACCTGTCCGCTTCGGCGGCCAATGCTCGGGGTTCCGTTAGCACGGTCCCGGCCAACGCGAGGCGTACCTGTGCTGGAAGTTGGTGACGGAAAAGCGCCCGGAATAGAGATCCAGGGGCTTCGTCGCCCAACAGTGACAGCATATGGTCCATTCGGACAGACGGGCACGTGTCGCCGAGCTCGGGGAGATCCAGGAGGCAGTCGGCCTGTGCGTCCTCCGTGAGGCCGAACGTGGCTAGGAGCAGCCGCTTGAGTGCCTCGTACTTGTGGTCGTCTGGTGGGTGGCGAAGGACGGACACAACTCGAGCGGCCATGCCGGGCCCGAGGGAGGCGACGACGTGGCAGGAGCGCGTGTCGTCGCCGGTGAGGCGCCGAAGCTGAAACTGGGCTTCGGCCTGGACGAACCAAACTTCGGCCTGGGCCTCCCAAAATTCGGGAAGTTTAACCGACATTGCATTGTTGGGCATGGCAATGGCGTCGTGTTTGGAAGGATCGCTACGGCAGATCCAACGTCGAGGTCACCAGTAAGGCGCGGCGTTACGCGCACTGCTTGTGAGCAAGGAGGAAGCGGACAAGCGGTAACTTGTAAGAGTCTTTATTCAAGAGCTCACTGTAACACTGAATTGCTCAGGGCTGCGCGCCCCGTGTATATCGTGAGGCCACGCCTCTCTCCCGGGCGTGGCCCACCCCCACTTGGTGTGCGGGGTGATGTCACCACGTCAGTGCTTTCGTGTCCGCCACAACATCATCACTTGGTTTCAGTGAGCTTACTCAGAGTAAGCCAGTTCCAGAGGCAGCCATGAAAGCCCAAGCCATGACATGACCTCCACCTTGCTTTGGATCATATGCAGTTCCTTCCTTTCTCCACACTTTTGCCTTTCCATCACTTCAGTAAAGTTTTATCTTGGTTTCATGTGTCCATAAAGTTTTGTTACACAACTGACTGGCTCACCTCTGTACTTCTTGGCAAATTCTAATCTGGCTTTTCTATTTTTGGTGCTGATGAGAGGTTTGCATCTTGCGGTGCAGCCTTTGTAATTCTGCTGTTGAAATCTCCTATGAACGGTAGATTGTGATACTTTCACCCCTGCACCCTGGAGGTTGTTGATGTCACTGATAGTAGTTTTATGTTTCTTCTTCACAGATCTGATGATTTTTCTGTCATCACCTGCAGTTGTTTTTCTTAGCCGACCTGGCTATTGTCAATTGCTAAGTACACTTGTGGATACTTTTTGTTTTTCGAGATATTTCAAATTGTTGTATTTGCTATACCAATTTTTGTGCTCTGGTTCTAATTGAATTATTTTTTTCTTTCAGCTTCCAAATTGTTTGCTTTTCTTTCATAGACAGTTCTCTGGTCTTCTTGTTGGTTTATGCCGACAGACTCCCAATGCAAATGTAAACGCGCAAACCAAGACTAGACATTCACAGCTCTTGTATGTGTGAACGATCAATGCAACAAAAAACACTTGTCAATCATTTGTTCCAATACTTAAGCTTATCTAAAATGAGGGAACTGAACATAAAAAGTGCTGTTGTTCTACAATGGTAGAACATATAATACATAGAAATACCAAGAAATAAAAACTGATTTTCAGTACTCTTGCCTCATATTCATCTTTTGATCTCAAATCCAAATTTCTTGAGGATGTAGCAATCATAATAAAATACGCCATTTGTGTCTCCCTGATGATTTTTTGATGCCAATACATTCTGTCATTGCTTATCAAATCTGAACCGAACTTGACAGGATGACGAAGGGTTACACAATGAAGGTTGTAACGCATTAATTTGCCGCCCTCCCCAAGGGGGTTTTCTTCCGCCGAGCAAGTTTGCCCGCCATTGCCATCAATGGGTTGCACGTTGAGGTGTATATAAATGTTAAATTTGCTTTATCGTGGCGTTTTTCCAAAGTATATAACAAAATTAATGATAATCGCATATTGTTAATGTTATTACAAAACAATATTAATACTAATAATGTCCCATTCCCCAAGGCGTTTTCCTGCAGTGATAACGTGTATAAATAGCTTATAGTAATAATGGCCTTTCTGTGGGAGCAACGGCTTCTGTCGAAAGTAAAAATATTTCACACCACAAACACGTATGCTTAGCTTTTTAAACAGTCGTTAATGCTCTTTATAACACTAAATGAAGAAATTTGCAGGAATCCCGACATCCGTGAAGTAAGGTTAACTTACAGAACTGAGCGAAGATCTACTGTACTCTATACTAGTACCCTACTGAAAAGCCGCAATGAGCCCAAAGCCTCTTGCCACTATTTTACCCATCACTATGGCATCAGTAGGTTAGGTAGTTGGTAGTAGGTAGGTGTAGTAGTTACCGTACCTAGTTCAAAATGACAACATTTGCATTCTGGATGACATTAAAATTTATAAAATTTCCTTCTTGATTAATTCGGTGAATTCCGTCTCAACTTCGGATATTTCCGGCCGTGAAAAACTATCCCCTATGGCCGCGAGATTTATAAAAAATAATCCTTCGTCAATTTTAGAATATTTGACGCTGTTTTCAGCCTCCGAAACGCGGTAATAAGCTTTTTTGAAATAGTTTTTCAAATGCTCGAATCTCATTGGTTCCGGTGTTTGGTGATGATTTTCGTTGAAGATAACCTGGCCCGTGCGGGCCGAGGTTGGTCGTAAAGTATTTTAATTACAAATTAGAGGTGCATAAAATTGTGAATCAAAAAAAGATGGGTGAAACAAACTCCTATTGAACTTTTTCGCAATTTTTTTTGCAAACTTCCGCATCCGGAAGATGGGGGCCTCCATTGAGTGATTTGGTTTTTGAAATATTTTTTCAAATGCTCGAATCTCATTAGTTCCGGTGTGTGGTGACGATTTTCGTTGAAGATAACCAGTGCCCGTGCGGGCCCAGGGAACGAGGTTGGTCTTAAAGTATTTTAATTACAAATTAGAGGTGCATAAGATTGTGAATCAAAAAAGACGGGTGAAACAAACCCCTATTGAACTTTTTCGCAATTTTTATGCATACTTCCGCATCCGCAAGATGGCGGCCTCCATTGGGTGATTTGGTGCGTCAAAGCTTGGAATTCTCAAAGGATCCAGCAACATCTGGCTTTTCAACATAATATGTACGCGTTCATTCACAACACTGGCTTCGCCGGCTATAACATACAAATGTTGGGAAATAACATGGCCCTTTCTGCTGCTACCGTGGCATTTTTAATAGTGAACTTTTGAAACTCGCTCCTGCTGTTTCATACGAAAGTCGAAACTGAAAGGGAGAAGCTCGGGTTGTGCTCATTTACCCAGCGGCTAGCTAGCGCTTGCCAAGCCAGCCGTTCCTTAACGGTTTTGAATTGGAGTGCTTGCTCGAATGCTAAAACCACTTGGTGATCTCTCCAAAAGAAACTTGGTAAATGAACGCACACCCAATGTTCTTGAGACCCTCCCATAGATCGACTGTAATCTATATACCCCAAAGAGAAATGACCCTTCCTGCCCCTCCTGGAGTCTGCGGGTGTACTAGTAATAACAAATTTGGGTTCACTGTTGCAATGCTTATGGAGAGCATTGTATACACAGGCAGATTGGAAAACCAAAGGTGCGGGGTTTATTTACGGAAATGTATGTGGACATTCAAAGCAAAAGGGGTATTTTATGTACAGCATTGGGAGGCAATGAGAAGGATTCGTGTAGGTGCAGCAATGTACAGAGCAGAGCTAACCCATCTAATTATCTCATTAGTTCAGTCTTATTAACTAACAAAAAATTGGCGCCAATTCAGAATCACATCGTTAGCTCGTCCACCCCTCGTGCAGAACTCCACTTTCTGCCAGCTTGTGAACCGCTATTCAGACCCAGACTCCAGACCATAGACTAACTCATTGATCCCAAACCAGACAAACTAATCGCTGGCTAATCACCACCTTTTATGTGTCTGGAGAGGGGAGGGGCGAGGTGAGGGTCGGAGTTCATGCCACCCCTCTTCCAGGAGTGGCGACCAGGGGCAAAGTTCATGTGTCGCTCCGTTTGGACCTGTCACAGCACGCTCATTAGCCGAGGCAGGCCTCTTGCTGACGTCATCCTTTTCACCAGTTTGCAGCGCACCTTATCTACCGTGATTTTTGGGCTGGTCCACTGCTCAGAGCTCCGCACTTAACATAGGATGGACATATATTGCTGAGCATTCATGGCACAAAAGTATGCGAAGAACCCAAGTGGTATGGCAGGCAATCTGTACATACAAATCTGTACATACAAATATATGTACATACAATAAAATATGTACATACAAAATCTGTACATACAAATCCCAAGTGGTATGGCAAAAAAAAAAAAAAAAAAAAAAAATCTGTGAAAAGTTATGGGGAGGTTAGCGCACCTCTGCAGTATGGGCGCCATCTTGTAAAAACCGAAAAACTTTGCACCTCTATATCTCTGAAATCACTCCATGGAATTTTTTTTAAAGGTGGCTCAATATAAAACACCCCCCATGGGAAATAACATATGTTAATCATGATGTCATAGGTGCCTTCATTATGACGTCATAAATCGACAAGTAGAACACTTGATCCGATCAGTATGAAATTTCTTGAGCATCATCTAGGGATAAATTGGTCGAGAAAATGACATTGATAACGTCATCGGTCACGTGGTTTGGCAGCCATATTTTTACTGCATAACCCATAGAGCAATGCCGTCTAGAACAGCGTTTGCATATCCTGTGTATGTATGTATGTATGTCCCTGATAAACGTCCACCAATCAGAGCTGAGGATCTGGTCACATGACAGGGGAACAGCCAATCCTCCACTCAGCAGATCCAAGCCCAGTTACGCCATTGTTAGATTAATCGGTCCTGTTAATATGAAATAGGCAAAGCCTAGAAACGAACGAAACTCATTAGAATTACCCTTTAGAATTACTTTTTAGAATTACCGTTTAGAATTACCGTTTAGAATTACCCTTTAGAATTACCCATTGGAATTAGCCTTTAGAATTACCCATTAGAATTACCGTTTAGAATTACCCATTATAATTACCCATTAGAATTAACGTTTAGAATGAACGTTTAGAATTACCCTTTGGAATTACCCTTTGGAATTACCCTTTAGAATCACCCTTTTAGAATCACCCTTTAGAATTACCCATTACAATTACCGTTTAGAATTACCCTTTAGAATTACACATTACAATTACGCTTTACAATTGCCCATTAGAATTACCCATTAGAATTACTCATTAGAATTACACTTTAGAATTACCCTTTAGCATTACCCTTTCGAAGTACCCTTTAGAATTACCCCCCATTAGATTTACCTATTAGATTTAGCCTTTAGAATTACCCATTATAATTACCCATTAGAATTACCCATTAGAATTACCTATTAGAATTACTCATTAGAATTACACTTTGGAATTACCCTTTAGCATTACCCTTTAGAAGTACCCTTTGGAATTACCCCCCATTAGATGTACCTATTAGATTTACCCTTTGGAATTACCCCCCATTAGAATTACCATTTAGAATTACCCTTTAGAATTACCCCCCATTAAAATTACCATTTAGAATTACCCATTAGAATTACCTTTTAGAATTACCCCCCATTAGAATTATCATTTAGAATTACCCTTCAGAATTACCATTTAGAATATCCATTAGAATTACCCATAAGAATTACTCATTAGAATTACACTTTAGAATTACCCTTTAGCATTACCCTTTCGAAGTACCCTTTAGAATTACCCCCATTAGAATTACCATTTAGAATTACCCTTTAGAATTACCATTTAGAATTGCCCATTAGAATTACCCATTAGAATTACTCATTAGAATTACTCATTAGAATTACACTTTAGAATTACCGTTTAGCATTACCCTTTCGAAGTACCCTTTAGAATTACCCCCCATTAGATGTACCTATTAGATTTACCCTTTAGAATTACCCCCCATTACAATTACCATTTAGAATTACCCATTAGAATTACTCATTAGAATTACACTTTAGAATTACCGTTTAGCATTACCCTTTCGAAGTACCCTTTAGAATTACCCCCCATTAGATGTACCTATTAGATTTACCCTTTAGAATTACCCCCCATTATAATTACCATTTAGAATTACCGATTAGAATTACCATTTAGAATTACCCTTTAGAATTACCTTTTAGAATTACCCCCCATTAGAATTACCATTTAGAATTACCCATTAGAATTACTTTTTAGAATTACCCCCCATTAGAATTACCCATTAGAATTACCCCCCATTAGAATTACCATTTAGAATTACCCTTTAGAATTACCATTTGGAATTATCCATTAAAATTACCCTTTAGAATTACCCCCCATTAGAATTACCATTTAGAATTATCCATTAGAATTACCATTTAGAACCCTTTAGAATTAATCAAGGTGGATTAGAAATATTCTTCTTCATTTTTGACGGACAGACGGATTTTGCCAAACATTGAAGCTTCACCGATTAGAAATGGAAAATTTCTATTCATTTTTAGGATTCATCTCTCTCCGGTGATTGTACAGTCTGTGGCAGTTCCTCCTTGCTCCAAACATTCCCTCATTCTCTCCCTTCTCTTTCAAACCCTAACCCTTACCATCCCCTATCGTATCGTCCTGACCATCTTCATTGTGGCAGTCGCTCTACCCCCAACACGTACGTAATAAAAGGATGGCGCCAACAATCGTTTTGCTTCGCACTATTAACAAAATACATTTAAAGTCTCGGTTTAAAGTTGTGTTCAAGTTATTTTAACGACCTCAAGACTACACGATGGTGCGGAGGTCGCACACTTCTTACCTTTGCTGTCTAATCCAGGTTCGATTCCCACCCCGAATGTAAACTGTCAGTGTCAAATTAGTCTCTTAGAGGGGATTGCATCAAAAAATGGACCATCCATTTGATGGAAATTAAGCTGGTTGTCCCGTCTGCGTGCATTAATTGATTCATGTTAAAGATGCCATGTGCTCTTCGGTGAAAAGCAGTTGAGTTAACAACACCAGCACCCTGGACCAGCTACAACATGAAGGTGTGCTCGCAAGAAAACCCAGAGGTACTTACATTCACCTTTGAGCCGTCTCACCTTGGTTCGAATCTCGAAGCCCAGAGAACCCGTCTGCCAGCAATGGTCGCTGGTGGATGTTAAATATCCCACGGTGTCTTTTCCGAAGAGGAGGCGAGTTATCGCCAGCACCCTGAACAAATTACAAATTCCTTCCTTATTAAGTCAAGTATGCCACATCAGAAAGGTGACCTGTCCAGGAATGGTTTGATCCCTGAAACGTTTCTCGAGTAGGTAAGTCGTCACATAACTTGGAGCTCTGTAAAGAGGATTTCACGGATACAAAAGTTTGCTTTTCGTTCCTACATGATAATAGTTTCGAAGGAATGAAGTTGTCTCTGTTCAATCGAGACGGCCATAACAATCTACGTTTCTCCGACACGTTCTCAGTCTCTTCTAATTGATGGCTGATAATGGTGTCATGATCAGTTTGTTTGCCCATAAAGATGGCGGCGTGTGTGAAGCTCCCGGATGTGACGTCATGTGAAATTTATCAATAAAACCTCCACCTCCTAAACAGCGACTCGACGTCGTCTTATTACTGCGTATAAGGGTGATGTATATAACACTGCTTCAGTACAGCACTAACTTCTGGATTTATTTCATAGGGCTTGCAAAAACTCTCGTACATGATGGAACATTACAAATGGGAGTTAGCAGAGTAACAATATTAACAATATTGTTTTTCAACATATTTTTGCTTATACATCACGACTTACTGAGTTAGTGTATTTCAAACCGTTAACCATATCAAATATTACAATTTGTACAAATGCGGATGACTTGAACACTGTGCGGAGTACCGTGTTCTAAGAACTCTCTAATTCCTGCAATGCAGTGATATTGGTGGAATTACCCAGCAGAAAGAAGATGACTTAAGGCAAATTGTAGGGTGAAAAGGGAAGAGAGAGGATGTGCAAGACCAGCAGAGCAGGGTTTTAGGACAGGTGGGCTGATGCAGTCCGGTCCAGTAGCCGACTCGAGCGTTGAAATAATATTTTCCACCTTCTCAGATGCAAATGATGCAGTCCAGGACCAGATGGGTATGACAAAGGAAATTAGGCACTGAGAGTTGGGGACACAAGATATGGAAGCAAACACACAATTGAGGTATTCAGCCTTTTCATGAGCGGAGTCAGCTGAGATGCCATGTGAAGAGAGGGAAGGGATGGAGGGAAGCATACACCAGAGACAGAGTTAACAAGGTGCCACCAGATTTAAGAGGGATTCAGGTTTGAAAGGTCATTCTTGAAGTTGGACAGATGTTGTTTTCTGGCTCTCCTGAGAGCACACTTGTTGTGGACTTTTTGGAATGCATTGAGATTGCCTTCGGTGGGATTAGCTTTCCAGAAAGAGAAGGCAAGTTGTTTCAGAGCAACTGCCTCATCACATGATTCAGTGTACCATGGGTGGGAAGAAGGGAACGATAATTGAAGATCTGTCACTCAAGCTTTTGGGTCTCACTATCAGCCATAATCTTTCCTGGGAAAATCACATTTCCAAGCTGGCCTCCAAAGCCTGTCACTGACTGGGCATCCTCCGTCGTGCGAAGTCCTTCCTTGGCAAACCTGAGCTCCTCACCACATACAAGGCTTTCATCTGCAGCTCAATGGAATACTGCTCTCCCCTCTGAGCTGGTGCTCCTGCCTCACAACTAGCTCCGCTTCACGCTGTTGAAACCAAAGCTTTCAGGATCATTGGTATCTCCCGTGATGAAGCTGATTCTGAGGGCCTTTGACTCTCTCACTGCAGGCAGGTAGGTGGTCTTTCTGTCTTCTTCCGACTCCTCTCTGGCCTAGCCCGCCCCCCCCCCCAGCCCTGTCTGTGCTCTGTCCCCTAAATATTCCTGCAGGACGCACAAAAACTGCCAGCAACCCTCTTCTGGTGAAACTGCCAAAATCAAGACTCTCTGCTCACCTTCACTCTTTTATTCCTCTTTTTTCCCGCCTCTAGAACAAACTCCCACACTCTCTTCAATCCCACTCCTCCCTCCAATTGTTTAAAACATCTTTTCACCACCATCTCTTATCTTCCCCCATCCAAAACCTTCATCCTTTCTACCCCCGTTGATACAATCCAAATCCACATCTTTAAATCCCCGACTTCATTCCTGAAATTCCTTGTCGTGTCAATTTGTTTTGTACCGTGTACCCCTTACCTCCCCCTCCCACCCCCCCCCAAACCCAGTCCAGCCCTCTCCCTTCGAACAGATCTCCCGATATCCCTGTTCTCTACTGTTGTGCTTGTGTGCTTCCCTCTCTCTCCCCATCTTGTCTCTCCCTCCCTTTATTGTTTTACGTGTCCGTTTATGCTGTTTGTGTTTTATGTGCTAATATGTGTTTGATGTGCTAGCTCTTAAACGAGCTTCGATCTTGTATACAAAAAAAAAAGATGAGATGGGATGGATATGTGCATAACAGAGAGAGCAGGTTTCTGTGGAAGAATTCCCAGAATGGGTGATTATCAGGGGCAGTAGATATGGGAGACCAGTCCTGAAGAGAGATTGCTGCTCGCAGTCCCTGCCAATCTGCCAGACTGAATTGCCAGACTTTCCGGCATTGAGGGAGCTCTCTGAGAATAGACATAGAGTTGACGTTCACAAGCATATGATCAGATGAACCAATTGGAGCAAAGAAAGGGCAAGAGAGATTTGCAGGAAAGTTAGTCGTCACTAAGTCCAGAAGGGAGGAATCTGTAAACATGTCAACATTCCGGTTTTAGAACAATCATGGAAACACAAACCAAATCCGATTCTTGAAAATGAACACAGTGCTCACGCATGACAAGATCATCCCGTGAAGTGTTGACATTGCAAACAAAGCATTGTGGCTGGACATAGTGCTCAAACACAAAAAGGAAAAGGTGACATTGTTGATTGAGGTTTCAGTTCCCAATGGCTTGGGACTAAATGCTTCAGAAACCAAGAAAATGCTAAAATACCAGGAACTGAAAAATAAGGCCAAGAGGACTTGGAAATTGAACAAAGCTGCCCCCTCCCCCCCCTTCCCACGCCTCCTCCCCCCCAAGCCCTCTCCCTCCCGCACTTCTGCCTGCTCTCAAATGTTGTGGTTGTGTGCTTCCCCTTCTCTCCCCATCTTGTCTTCCGCTCCCTCTTTTTATATATTTTGTTTGTCTGGTTGATTTGTTTGTGAAATAAATGTTAGCTCTTTCTTTCACGAGCCTCGATTCAGTATACAAAAACAAAAACAAAAACAAAAACAAAACTCAAATTGTACCAGTGATAGTCGGAGCAACAGGGATGATCAGGAAAACCCTTACTGAGCACTTAAAAAACGTTCTGGGGAATATCACTACAAAGGAGCGACAAATGGAGGCTGCCAGACATTCAGTGAGAATTCTACAAAGATCCCTAGGAACAAACATATGAAAATGAAACTTCACAATATGGTTCATGAATAATAATCCTTTACCGAAAAAAGGAGGTGGATAATTTGAGTTCTGGGAGAACTTCCTCCTACCTCCTAAAACCCGCAAATGAAGATAACAACCAGAGGAATATCCATTGGAAGAAATAATCTGAAAAGTAATCCTTGTGAAGAATAAGAGACATGTATGGTGGTGATGAAGACGAGTTGGTTAGGTGACAAGAACAAGCCGATTAGATTTTGGTTCAGGTCCGAATCCAGATCCGGCCTACCAGTGGGATACAAAACATACACTGTTCAGCCTGGCGGAGGTATGCGCTCTACCGAGTGGCTGTTGTACTTACTTTTGTGATGTTATTTCCCATTAAGCATTTGTGAGAAGTTCAAAGTATTTATCCCCGACCTGCAAAAGTAAGTATTTATCCTGCAAAAGCCTGCAAAAGTATTTATCCCCGACCAATAATGTCAGATTTAGATGAATTACGAATTATGTAGAAACAATTTTTCCAAATGAACTTTTTTATTCATAACTGAAGTGATCAAACTAAACACTGTTGTAGATCATGATGGAGGTTACATGTCAGAAATACCTGCAAAAAACATATAGAAATCAAAATTCACTGGTTGCAAAAGTATTCAGCCCTTGAGGTCAGTAGTTGGTGTAAGCACCTTTTGCAGCAATGACTGCTATGGGTCTTTCTGGGTAGGTCTCGACCAGCTTTGCGAAGTGAGATGGTGAAATATTTGCCAATTCTTTTTGAGATAATTGTTCTAGATCTGCCAAGTTTGATGGGGATCGTCAATGGACTGCAATCTTCAAGTGTTGCCATAAATGTTCAATTGGGTTCAAGTGAGGACTTTGACTGGGCCTTCTATCCCGACAAGCTTGCCAGTCCCTGCTGATGAAAAACAGCCCCATAACATGATGCTGCCACCACCATGTTTGACAGTAGTTGAAGACAAGTAAAATAGTCTTACATGATCAGAAGTGTAGAGAAACACTCACTGCAGTTGGTACCAACCGGGACATTCCAAATTAAGTTTTCAACATCATTCAAGAATTCACATGTCATCTTTTCTGCCGCAACACCAAAGGGAATGAAGTCAATGAGCTGCAATGCCAACTGTTCTGCAGCAAAGGATGAGAAATCGAGTCTGGACAGCTTCCGCCATGTGAAGACACACTTCTGCAATACACACAGGTCGAGCAGAAGGGGTTTACTGTGCGGGGTAAGGGTTTATTGTGAATGGTGAGGGTTCACTGTGTGTTTACATATGAAGACAAATTGAGTCGCTCAGTTAAAATCAGGTTATCAAGAATTTAGTAAACCATCACTAAGATTTATGTATAAAGCTGCAGCAAAAATTAACCAGAGAGTGCACCACAGCAATGATTGACCAAATGGCCTTCTTTGAGGTCAGTTTCTCCTGAATCTCATGTCGTTTCTTTTCAATGATTTTCAGACAAGTGCATGCACACACACACACACACACACACACACACACACACACACACGCGCACACACACACGCACACACACACGCACACACACAAATCATTTATTTATGGGGTAGGGGTGAGTTGGGGGACCGTCTAGAACAGTGTTTGTCTGTCTGTATTTATTTATGTCTGCATGTCCCCTCAAACGTACACCAATCAGAGCTGAGGATCTCATCACATAACAGGGGTGATGTGATGTCATTACGGCGGTACGACGGCTGACTCCACACAACGCCATTTTGATTCCTATGCCATTCAGGCCGGACATATCATTGAACCTGTCATGTATCACAATCACCATGCTCTACCTTGACGTTTTTCATTCAGTGTGAAACACAAACAAACCGATTGTTAAAATGACTATCAAATATTGAAAGGATAGCTATTACAGGTCTTCTAACGACACAGTACGTATAGGCCTTAGGCTTCATGCCTGACCTTCAGGCCGCTTCGGACAAATTAGTCCAGGTTTCTTAATACAGTATTATCGTTTTCGTAATAATAATAATAATATCGTTAATAATAAAAATATACTAAATGTAATCATAAAACTGAAATCCCTTTGTCGTAACTGCAAAATTTACTGGATTGAAGCAGTGTATGGTTGGTTCGTTGTTGACACGAAATATAGAATAAACCAGTGTCTCAATGCAATCTCTTCACTTCCATGGTGACCGACAGCTTAGAGACTTAGAGTGCTTTAAAAAAATTAATACTTACATTATTTGTTAACTGGTATCTCCACCCAGGTCACCATCCTCTTCAACTAAAATATCAACCAAGCCCGGCTACGCTGCCGTTAGACTTTCAGACTTGTTTTTACTGCCAATGACCTGAGGCTGCGTAACCCCAGGCCCCAGTAAGTGTGCAAAATTTGGTTGAAAATGCCCAGGCACTTTTTTTCTGTTATTTTCATACAACGCACATAGAGAATTTCCTTTTGGGGGTGGGGTAGGGGACTCTACCTGGACTAAGGTATCCCTACCCCCCACAAACATAACAATATATATACGTGTATGTATATACGTGTACATACAGTCTGGTGTTGGCTTAGCGGTTAGGGTGCCGGCTTGGGATCCTAGGATCCTGGGTTCAGAATCCCGGTCGATTGCTAAATTAACACCAGGGGGGTTGACTCAGCCTGTCATCCTTCCGAGGTCGGCAAATTGAGTACCAGATTGCTGGGATGAATGATCCTGGTGTGTACACCGGTTTAGAATAGGTACACTGTATCCCTGCGCATCGAAGAGGCGACTAAGGGTTGGTGCCAGGAAGGGCATCCGGCCATAAAAACATTGCCTCAAACAGGGAACCATGATTGTCATGGGGCCTGCAAGGCTAACCCCTGCTCTAGCGGGGAAAATGGCCTTAAAACGATCATTCATTCATTCATTCATTCATACACATATATGAAAGGAATCCCCCCCTCCCCCACTCTCTTATTCCTTTTGTCTGTTGTGTCCTGATCCATGCATTGTTCCAGCTCTTCCACAAGCCTCGACTTTGTCCATAAAAAAGAAACAAGGTGTCTGTCTGTATGTCGATTTTTGACTGCGATACATTCAGTCGATACTTATCCAATCTCAACCAAACTTAACAGGAGGACGAGGGGTCACATTATGAAGGTTGTAGAGAATTCATTTGCCCCCCTCCCACAAGAGGGTTTTCTCCACCAAGGGAGTTTTCCCCACCAACGGGATTGCGTGTTGAGGTGTATATCCGTGTTAAGATAGTTTTATCGTGGCGTTTTTCCAAGGACGCGTCTAATAACAAAAGTAACAACAACACGAAATATAATACCATAATATTAATGTTATTACAAAACAATAGTAATACTAACAGTATCCTGTCTCTCCAAAGGGTTTTCTCCTTGAGCAAACGCCTTGTTAACGTGTATAAATAGCTTACCGTGCCATTTTGGTGGAAGCACCTCTCCCAGAAGTAAAAATATTATAAACCACAAACATGTTTGATTATCATTTTAAACAATTGCGAATGCTGTTTAACACTAAACTGAAAGGGACGACTCTCGGAGTATGTTCCCTTACCAAGCAGCTAGCTAGTGCTTGCCAAGCCAGCTGTTCATTATCAACGGTTTTTAATGGAGTGCTTACTCGAATGCTTAAGCCACTTTACAAGCGCTCAACAAGAAACTTGGTAACTGAACAACCCCGATGTTTTTGAGGCCTCACTAGATCTACTACAATATATATATATATATATATATATATATATATATATATATATATATATATATATATATATATATATATATATATATATATACATACATATATATATATATATATATATATATATATATATATATACTGTATATATATATATACTGTATATATATATATATATATATATATCCCAGAGAGGAATGACCCTTGGAGAACGGGTGTACTAGTATTCTGAAATCCGAAAAATTCTGTAATGCGAATACTGTTCGATCCCAAGGAATCCAGATTTGAGAGTTGTCCCTGTATGTATGACGTTGTCCCTCCCTGTATGTACATTGCATGCATACACATATTTGTGAATAGATCAATTCATCGGCAGGTTATTGTGAACAGCGGGCCAGCGTTTGTCGAGAAAGGCAGTGAAGATAGGAAGGATGATTTATCCGCTAAACAATCTCATTTTGTTTATAAGAATAACAAATCCCGGGTTCTTAGCTATATAGTTCGCCTTACGATTGAGTGGAACTTTCGCTCCAGCATCGGGGATGCAATCAGCGTTTCAGTCTTCCCCTAAATGCATTCTGTCCCGTTTGACTTGTGTTGCTTTAAGGATTTACAGGATAGGTTACTCGACCGCACATGCTTTTCGATTTGTTCCGTCTGCGTTGAATCACCAAAGGAATATTTGCTGCCTCCTTGCGCTTCTTGGGCTATAGGTGGGATATAGGTGGGCTAGAGGTGGCTATGGGGGGAAATAGGTGCCCCTGTTCCATCTACTAAAAATGGATTGTAGACGTTGAATGTAATTCCCATACTAATGTATATTCCGATAATATTCGCCAATTGTGTGCGAAAATCTCACAAAATGCCAAATTTAATGATCAAAATGACCTCAATGGTGCCAAAGATAAACGTCCGACTAACGAGGGATGCAGACATCCCAAACTTCCAAAGGTGAACCGCACAATGAGAGCGATGCCACTCTTTCGTTCCGAGATCGATTGATGAATTTTTTGCTTCTTCTTTTATCTTAAACAAGAAGATTATTCTCGCAGGAACAAGCCATTATATTGGCATCGTAACACGTGATTTTTCAGGTTAAAAAGTAATGGATGAAAACTGCATTTTTGCTGAAATGGAAGAGCTGAACGCATCATGAAGGGTCCGCTTGGAGCCACAGCAGTCAATCAAGCCCATCATTCATTCGCGTTATTGAGGACGGATGAAGCAAATTTTCTATTATATAGTCAACATTATACATTCGGAGGATATGTTTGGCAATCTGTCATTGACTTCTGATGAAAGTCCACCACGATGGAGGATATTCCGCAGGATTATTATCCCCGTCCCCCTGTTCCCTTGCTATCCCTCCCACCCCCCTCTCTGCCGTGTTCAGCGAGATCCGATTTTGTTATTTCAATGGGAAGTATGAAGAGGTGCAAATTTTCAGAAACTTCGACACAATGTAGTAATTTTATACGGATTTACCAAAAAGATGACCCCGGCACGTTTGACACTTTTGAACACCATGAGGCCCGGTGATTGTTCTTGGTGCCACCAGTTGGTGTATCGCAAGACCGCTGTCATGGCTTGTGACCCCATACGGAGGGCGAAACGACCTCTGTTCCCGCCGTGAACAAATTTCATTCTCTTTTCAGATTCACCCCCCCAACCCAACCCTCGAACCTCAACCCCCCCCCCCCCCCTTTCGACTCCATCGACAGCGCACGGAAGCACATTACTTACTCGGGTGTCAGGAGTCAATTTCTGCGGCAGGCGAGGAGAGAATAAATCGTCAGTGCGACTCGGCTGAAGGAGAACGGAGGGTGAGTGCCGCTGGTCAGTCATGGCGGGGACGGGCGGAAAGCAAGGGACATATATATATATATATATATATATATATATATATATATATATATATATATATATATATATGTCCTATATATACACACATACATACATACATACATACATACATACATACATACATGCTCCGCTCAAGTATATTCACCTGCGGGGCTCAGAGACTCGTTAGCCAACTCTTCCTCATGGCATTATCATCCCAGATTCCCAGTGTCATTTGAATAATCTCATTATTATCATGGAATGAGCAGCGTCATTGTGAGTTCAAATAAACCCTACAATGCACCCTCCATGTTATCTCCCATACGCCTCCATGGAGCGCTCAATATACCTATTGCACGAATACCTGCATTGCTATCAACTCCATAAAGCACTTTAGTGACCGTAATCGCACGCATTGATATACGACCTGATAGCTTGTGCGACCACTGCCCATTCCGAAAGTGTTTTCTCCAAAAAATAAATAAATAAAAGACAAACTTGCAATTCAATTTTTTTTTTTTAAAGTTCTCAAACATTTGAAAATTGAACACGATGACGTGGGCCTACATTTGGACATTTTAATTATGAAACGTTTGCCACCGCAAAGCTTCAAAAAAATAAAACCTTAGTTTTTCCACCGGAAGTGCGAAAAGGCCAGAGCATACCGCTTCGTTGATGACGTCACGTGCTCGGCAGTCAGGAGTTGTGAAACGTGATCCGCGAGTGATTTTGGAGAGTGCATCTCTCGGGGTGACTGATGCTCATTTCAGATTTTAGAAACCGAGTGTGTTCCGAACCACTGGCGAAAGAGAGCGAAAGCGATTTGTAAAAAGAAAGGTTACGTTTTTTAATCTCACGAAACCTGAAAACCTGAAACTCACCGAGCCTCGACCAAAAAATATACGCGTCTCGAAGTTTAAGCGCCGAGGGTGCGTAACATCGTTTCTCATGCTTAGGCGGGATCCAGGGATATTAAAGCGGTAAAGATATCATACATCACGTTTATAAACTATACCTGCAAATCCGGACAACACCTCCATCCGTCCACCTGCCTGTGACTGTGGCTTTTCTCCCGTGCTGCTTATCAGGGACAACGGAGACTTCCATGGAGCAAGACCGCAACTTCCTTCCTCTCTTGCCTCGAAGATTCCCAAGACGAGCTTTTTACATGTTTTGATTCATCTTCGTATGAATTACAATGTTTGAGCGATCCACTGCTGTGAGGGGGGCCTTGGACGTTGTGATACCTCTGTAGTCTTCATTTACCGGTAGATTCGGTATACGTGACAAACCATAGAGTATTAATCACCAATGAAGGACTAGTCTTGCTGTTTATGGTTACAGGTGTTGATATCCATCGGTGCACAGCATAAGAGAAGTTGCAAAGAAGCTCTTTTTCTCCGACTAGGGGGCCCGTTGGTCCATTGGACCAAATTTCCATCAGTCCTCGCCGCCTTGTAGCCTACCTACCTGCAGGACTCGAAGGTCTTTTGGGTCCTCAGAGTCTTTTGGGTCTTCTGTGCCTTTTGGGTCCTCAAGGACTTTTTGACCTTCTGGGTATTTTGGGTCCTTGGGGAACTTTGGGTCCTCTTGCTCTTTAGGTGTCTTTGGGATCTTAAAAATCTCAGGGGTCTTAAAGGTCGAAGGGGTCTCAGCAGTCTAAAGAGTTTAAAGGTCCATTTCAATAGTACGTAGTACGTCATTAACTAATACAACAACAACAACAACAACTAACTAACTAATAGACGTATGTAATTAATAGACATTAAAAAGTGTGCCTCACACACACGCACACACACAACTCTTCCACTTCAGTAGAAGAAGCGTTACGTAATGTCAGAAACATCAGCTTCTCCTTCCTTTCTTCCCACGGCTGTTAGTATATCTCGATCAACAACCTTTTGATGTCATCCATTGTAAAGTAAATTCTACTAGCAGGTAACATCTACACAAGAGTCCATTCCTTCAGCCTCAGGGTCTACCTTCTTCTTCCTCTTTTCAATGCAGCAAAAGGTTAAGAGAATCATCATTGGCTGAGGGTGCGACTGTTCCGCTGATGCATTGCCTTTGTAAGTTAGAGCAGGAATACGAAATTTGTTCAGGGTGGCTGCGATAGCTGGTCTACTCTTCATGAAGGACACCATAAGATATTTAACATCCACAAACTACTGTTGCAGGTGGGACACCCAGTTCGACGTCCATCTGAGTGATGGCACACACATTGATGAAACATCAGGATTTTTCTATCCAATATGGCTGCTAGACGACGACTACTGCTACTACTACCTCTACTACTACTCCGTATGCCCAACTAAGGGGCGTAGTGACCCCACAACTGATGGTCTTCTGCCTCTGACACTTTCACGTGCGCTAAGGCCAATCCCATTGGCACATTGACTTAACTAAGAGTCTTGGGCTTCCTCAAGGACGGCACCAGGAAAGATCGAGTTGGTGACCGTGGTAAAGGTTCATCGTAAATTCCCAGGAGAAATGGGTCGTTATATGTTCATTTAGGTGGTGGACATTTCCAAACAGGGAGTAGCACCTCCTTACAATATCGAGTGTGATTGGGCCAAGTCTAGTGATTTTACAAATGGTCCTGTTTGAGATTCCATCATATCATTGAACGTTGACATCGCATATGGAAAGCTTGCAGGGTGTCTTGATCCTTTTTTTAAATGTGTCCAGGTCTCACAACCATAGAGGAGAACAGGTAGGACGTGTGTTCTGAAAATGCGGAGCTTTCATGGTAAACTAAGATGGTGCTGTTCCCATTCCCAAACAGCGTCTAGTTGCCCCATGACAGAGCCCCCAATTCGTCTATGCACATAAGCGCCACAGTATCCAGATGAATGAATTTTGGAGCCCAGGCAGGTGAAGTGCTCCACTGACTCTATGACCACGCCAGAGGTAGGCACTGGTAAGGGGGTGAAGGAGGGATACTCTTTACCTTGGTTTATTGCCATGAGGCCTTGAAGCCTAGGCTTTTAGCAACCAATCAAAAGCGGTTGAACAGGGCTGGCTAGTGGGCAGGGTCTCTCACGAACAGGGCAGCATTATCTGCAAAGAGTAGATCATTGATGACTTCTCTACCAACATCAATTCCAAATTGATCTGCCCACCTTGATATGATCCAGTCCATGGTGCAGCAGAAGAGGGAGGGAGCAATGACGCAACCCTGATGAACTCCAGAAGAAGTGGGAAAAGGTTGTTCATATAAGTCAGTGTCCACTCTAACCAAGGCTGTTGTACCTTCCTAGAGGTTCCGGATCCTGTTGAGAAGTGATAACAGAACTCCATTGCCTCTCAACACCTTCCATTGGGATGTCCGATCAACAAAGTCAAATGCGTTCTTCGTGTCGATATAAGCCACATTTAATGGGCAATGGAATTCTCAATGAAGTTCTGACAGACCATGCATGACATGACAGACCTCAGACAGGCATATAGGATCATTGGACACAGTGACGTCATCGCCAGCTTTTGGGGCCTCTTCCTTCAGGTCAAGGAGGTGTGGAGCATGGAGAAGTGAAGAGCCTGCTCAAAATGTTCTTTCCAGCAGTTGAGTGTTTCCTCATTGGTGTGGCAGGGTGTCCCATTTGCCTTCATGATTGGAATGCTGCTTTTGTTTTTATTTGAATTCTGACCAGTATGCATGCATTGGATTGATTGAAAGGCAGGTCTAAGGTCGTTTTGATGGTCCTCAGCTTCATTGGCAAGGTGCCCACACCAAGAGTCAAGGTCTTTGTTTACCTTCGCACAATAGACTCCTCCAAGTCACCTTCTTTCTGGGATGTTCACTTGAAGTCGTGCGTGTCTCTTCATATCAATAATGACCAGGGTATTAGTCGACAACCAGGGCCGTTTCTGTGGCCTACTAAATCCCACCGTCGTGGATTCTGTAGAGAGGATAGTGTCATGGACAAGAGGCCAGGACTCAACATCGTATGAGTGTTCGTCCACAGCATCAAAACGGTTCTGGATGGAGATGTTTTCTCGGGCAGACAGCTCTGGGTCACAAACCATAGCTTCCACGTTCAAGCGTCGCCCAGGTCTTGGGCAGACGGCTTGAAACACGATGCCATTACATCTATGTGCCACTCATATCACTTGCCAGTAGTAGGGCTACTCCATGGGTGCGCTGTGACTCTCCTGAATAGATGAGGGTGTAGTTGCCCACTTGCTGCCATCCACTGCCAGGTATTCTTGCTTCTGAAAAGACTTGCTGATATTCTGAATCTTGTCATTTCATGCACCCTGGCTTCCGGATATCCTAATTGGGTTGATGATAATACGTTCCATGTAGCAAAACGTCTAGTGTGTCGAAGATCAGGAAATGGTAAAGCGGAGAACGCGCTGCATCTCAGCCTACCACCTCTCGAGAAGGGGTTTGGATGATATGTGTCATACTCACTGGAAAGACCTATACCTACATTTTTAGGGTCTAGGAATCCAATGGCAACATAAAATATTCAATAGTATATGGCAGCCATCTTGAAATCCAAGATGGCCGCCATAACAGACCTGTTTTGATGAATATCTCCATAATTAGAACAGCTATCTAAATGGTTGCAGTGCCTACACCTACATTTTTAGGGTCTAGGAATCCAATGGTAACATAAAATATTAAGCAGTCATATGAAAATATTAATTTTGCATAGTATCATGCATACTGGGAATGCATATAAATACTCTTAACAGGTTGGCATTCTTCAGTGATTAAAAGTGTCTATGACATCGCAGACTGTAACTGTGCCATCTTGTGGTTTTCTAGTCTTTGCTGCATTCTCCATCACATGCGCAGAGAGAAGTACAGGGAAGTGCAGCTTTCTTACACCGGCAACGACCAGTACATCCTTTTTTGCACCCACACTTAACAAGTTCATTGCAGATCTTTGCAGCCTCTGGAAGTGTTGTCCATATTGGTTTGAACTGGCCAGCAGACGTTTTTTGCCAACCCCATTCAGTGGGGCTTGGTAGATCAGGCTTAGCATGCAATGCTTGTTCCCAGCATAGTGCGCCTTGGTATACTGCCCGCTTTACGTGCTGCACAAGGGCATCATGTGTTGGTGGAATTAATTCCACAGGTCTGCCCTTCTTTGCAAACAGTTTCTTTCGTACAATGTTAATGTCAGTAGCAGTACTTGTGCGATCATACAACAGAATAACAAATCTCTCAATGACGTTCATGCAGGTTTCAGTTATCTCTGTGCTCTGGTGGCAAATTTCTGCTAGTACCTCTGTGAGCTCCTTACTATGCCCTCTCTGTGTCGCATCAGCAGCATGTAGGAACATCCGACAATCTGCCTCTTCCTGAGTGCACGGGGAGAGTGATTCTAGATAAATGCATGGTGGAGCAGTAAGAACCTCTGTATCAAGTGTGACAACTAGCTCCTTGCGCTGGTCTTCAAATGATTTAATTGTTTCATTGGAAAGGAAGCTGAAGAGTTCACGCTTGTTTTCATCAACTCGAAGAAAGTTCTGCCACTGTCCAGGAATTGCAACTGAGGTATCTACTCGTCGGCGAACCCCCTTGCCACGCTTTTCACGGGTCATGCTCTTAAGGCTGTCGGGTAGGTAACGGTCCTACACCAGATCAAGTCGGGTTGCAGATTTGTACTGTGAGAAAACAAATGGGATGAAGACCTTTTCAGCATATTCGCCAAATGTTTTGACTGTGCCAACATCGGGCTTTAGCTTTTGAACAATTACTGCCCCATCAAGTATGACACATGTCACCTCTGGCATCTGTGTGCTTGATGGTGAAAGTTCCTCTAAGCAGTCCAAAAGGTCGCTCTTTGTACCAGGTCGAAGCTTCCCATCCTTGGACAGAGATGGAGGGAAAGATTGATTTTGATGATGGAAAAATTCATCCAGGTTTCCTTCGCGGGTTTGACAGGCAATATAGAGGCGAGAAAACAGTTGAACATCACTCTTCAATGAGGCTACCTTGTGTTTATCTGTCAGCTGGTCTGTTACTGATGAGCTGCCAAACAGAGGTAACTTTTTGCGTGGGACGACATCATTCAAAGGCTTTGAGCGTTCAATCAGCCTCTCTTGCACAAATGACTCCAGAGCCTCCTTTCCCACTTTCTGCACGTCTTTCACACTTTGTATGACTGATGCACTTGCTATATCCTTTGTGTCAAGGACCAAAAGGTCAGCGGTTTCTTCAAGAAATGGATTACCTAGCTCCTCGATAACTGATACAAGTGATCTGACATGTTTGTCAAAGGTCATCTGGGTGCTTTTATTCTGATCATGATGCAGTGATGGCGCTTTGCTTTCATGTTGCTCCTGTGCAGTCTCAAACTCATCAATCACCCTTGAGACCTCTGGACCTGCAACCATCCATCTTTGCAGAGCATGGGCATTGTCCAGCAGACCCACAGCTCCTCCATCTCCCTTGATACGTGCATTGTTCTGTTCATGTGCATGATCTGTAGCAATTGAAGAAAATTTGCGTTGGGTCTTTTGTACCGTGAACATGCCAGCTCGGAAATTATCCAGAACTTTAGGGTGTGTCTTGTGCAAGTCCATCATATCACGCAAATGGACTGTGACCCATCTTGCATAGTGCGTATGGTCAAGAGCAAAGAACCACGGAAGAAGCTCCCATAAAGCATCTAAGTACATTTCAAAGTCAGCCTCCCTCAATGAGCGCACAAAGGTCAGGATGCTGTTCTCCAATGCCATCGTGAGACTCCAGTATTGGAACTGTGGGTGTTCCTTAGTCATTTTGCCACACCAATCAGTAAATGAAAGTTTCGTCTCAGCTTCTATTGCATAGTCATTGTATGCCCGATGCTGCAGTATGTGCAAGGCTGCAGCTGTCACCTGATGGGCATTGCGCGAGCGTGAAACATGTGCAGCTCGCAGGAAAGAATCTGCACTTCCCGCTGAGGCAATATTGGCTTGCACCAATGCTTCTACCCAGCCGCTTCCAGATAACCAGTCACCCGATGTCTTCAGTGCAGTCATTTCAAAGTGCAATCCTCCGAATAGCAGAACAAATCTGTCCTCTCCATATTGCTCATGCCATTTCCATTGAATCTGTTTTGCAATTGCAAATAATGGTTGATCAAGGGCAATGACAGGAGTCTGTCCTGGATTTAGATGTTGCACGGCACTCCCAATGACATCCATGGAGTGTTTTATCATGGCCACAGTGTGTGCACTTTCATGAAACAGCGGCATTAGAGCCGTTACAGATGTTGGTCGAGTTGACTGAGACAGGTTGTGAGCATGGTATGCAGCCCAGGAAATGTTCTCTGCACGGGAGGTTGAAGTGTCGTTTTCAATGTGTTCTCTTACGTTCTGGAGCCATTTGTCCTCATTCTCACCCGGTTTCTCCCGTGCAAGGGTCTTCAGACCTATGTCTGGAACTACAGATCCTTTTACACTCGTCTGAATAGGTGGTACGTTCGTGTAGTAATTTGGCAAAGGTTCAAGTTTCTTCATGCCGACAGCACCACCAAGTATGGCTCTTCCACGATCAGTACCCTCATCATGTTCCTTTGGATGCTGGAATAATGAGATGCCAGTTCCATGGAAATGGTCTTTTGCTGTTGTCGAGCTCTTATTGACATCTATGTTGTCAACGACAGATGTAGTGAACAGGTTCCCCTTAAGTTTAGGTGGACACACGACCTGTTCCAATCTGTATAGCCGGCAAACACTATTCCCCATTTCGGTAGATATCTGAAGAACCCTATCATACGAAATGCTGACACCAAGTTGGGATAGCTTTTCGACCAACTCTCTTTTCCTAGTTTCTGCATGCAACTTCAACCCAACATAAATTGGCACTGGGGTTTCCCGTTCCTGACTGTGTCTTACATAGGTGGATTTATCCTTTTGCTTGTGGACATGCTTTACAGCATTGAACTTAAGAAGCTGTGCTAAGCTTAGTGCAGCTGGACTGGAAGGTTGGAATGCCTGGTCCTTAATACTTGGACCCTCTAGAATCATGTTGACTAGCGATACCAGCAAATCATGCACAGATTCCTCCTGACATGTTTCACTAAATGAACCATCAAATGGCTTACACTTATCAAACAACTGTCGGCAGACGATTTCAGCTGCCCGAGCAAGGTGGATTGCATCACTATCGCTGTCCTGTTTACACACCTTCGCTAAGGCATGCCCGATGTCCTCACCAAAGACTAACAAAACATCTCTGCCCTTTTTAGTCGCTCTCATATCAGGAAAACGGGAAAGAATTCTCTGCTTGAGCTTTGTAGAATGTATGCGGCTTTCATGCTTGATACCCAGTTGTTCCAGCCGTGAAGAATACAGATTTTAAAGGTCAGCTAGCTTAAATACTGGAGCAGTGGCGGGGTCCTCAAAGCGGCTCTCTTCAATGAATGTCACAAGTTCTGCAAATGCAGTGCTGTGGCGCATGTTATCGCGATAGTCTGCTGGTGCTTGCTCTGTTTGAATGGTGGATGCACGATAATATAGAGATGCAAGGCACTTCGCATGGTATTTTGATTCCAGTGCAATCATATCTCCACCGCTGAGACGTCTTAGCAAGTCATCGTCTTCTACAAGTGCAGCACACTCCCGAACACGTCTGTCAGTCTTGAATGTGGAAACATCATGAAGCTGGTCTTTTCCAGATGACTTCTGGCAGAAAAAGCAGAGGTCTTCACAAATTGACAATGCAGAAGTCGACTGACGAGTGCGCTTAGAAACACCAGATGGACCCTCGCCTGCATCATCAGCCAATGCAGGTCTATCTTTAGAACATTTCCTTGCACGTTCCAGTTCCGTATTGTTATACTTCAGTCTGCAGGACCTATGCCAACAGCCATTATGTGCAATAAGGGCTGCCTCAATACCGTCACCTTCATCTAACGCATCAATGTTTATTGTCCTTGGTAGTAGACCGATTTTATTAAACTCACGGAGGTTTGCAGTCATTGTTTTGTAACCAGCAAGCACTGTTTCACCCTTTTCCCCTTTTCGTTTTTTTGGATGCTGAACATCCTCAGCTGTTGACTCCTGGCACAAAATGCACAGTTCCCATTGAATCTCCCGATGCCGTTCAGCAAGCGGCTGTGAAGGGTCTACGAGTTTCATCCGCTTTGACATCCTCAACCGCGGACACGGTGATAATGCATTTATTTTATATAGCGCTTTTCAGGAAGCCCAAAGACGCTTTCAAACGGGGCGGAGCGGAGTGTAGCGGAGTATAGTTAACAAATGGCAGGGTGATGGGGGAGGGTGATGGGGCCTCCCTATAGAAGTCAGTACCTCCAACGCTCCAGCGTTTTTCGGGTGACACCGTCACAATTTCGGTCTTCGAGGCCGGCCGATAGGCACAGTGTGACCGGAAGGGACGAGGTTCTCCTGACCACGTGGCCCTTGACTTGGTTTGTCCGCACAATGTGGGCGCTTTCAGGATGAACTTTAGCCGGGAGCGTTTGGGCGCCCCGGCCTGATACTGCCGCCCACGCGCAGAACAACTTGTGAGTGCACGTGGGTCCCGGCGGTCCCACTGGCCTAGCGCTACCATGTATAGACAGCGAACTCCGTCCCCGGGCACTGGCACCTACTCCCGGAAGTTTGAGAGATCAGCAGTGCCGGGCACGGTAGGATACCCGCGGAGCCCCGGCGGACCGGGGACGCGCGAGCCTACGCGTTAGCATGCTACGGCGGAATCAACGGCTTCGGCCACGGTCGGGCTGATACTCGGCCCGGTCGCCCGGAAATGAGCTGGTTCGACGCCCGCGCTAGAGAGATCGCGGGCGACTGAGATGTATTAACAAATGATTAATTAATTTGAGACGTCCGATTTCTAGTGTTTGGAAATTTGGAAGAGCTTGACCCTAGCCTTTCCCTTGCGAGGGCAAGGAGGAACTTAACACTTGACACTTAAGCTTAGTTTGAAGTACACCCTGCCAGCGCCCACGGTGGGACGGCAGGGCAACCAGAAGGGACGAGGTTCTCCTGACCACGTGGCCCTCGATCTGGGAAGCGAGAGGCGTTCCATTAGTGGACGCGCCCCTCACGCCCGACTTTTGGGCGGCCCCGGCAGGCCGTTTGTTTTGACGTTCCGTGACAGGCCCTGCACCCCCACCTCCGGGCCGACTGGGCGACCGGAATGAATCCCGGTGTCCCGATCCGAACCTTCAGAGCGGGCCGGCTGGGGAGTGCCAAGCACCCCGTACCTGCACTTTCCGTCCCTGCTGTCCCAAATACCGGAACCACCTGAATACCACTTTATTCGACAAAATGAGGTGCGGCCTACAGCCTTAGAAAACCAGCCCTATATAAGTCAATACCTCCAACGATACAGGCGCGCATTCGTGCCGCGTGACGTGGTGACGTCATCGCGCTTTCACCTTAAAAGACTTATTTGATATAAGTTAATATCCTGATATAAGCCTTAGAAAACCAACCCTATAGAAGTCAAATGGTCCAATAAAGGGTGATGGGAGGGTGATGGCAGGGTGATGGCATTTTATTTTCACCACTTCAAATCGACCGAATTTCACCAAATAAGATACCACACTCGCTGCACTGATGTCATTTTTACGGCAAAAGTGAAAACAGATTTTAATTTGGAAATAAAACGAAAGCGTGCACAATGGAATCATTTGTGCCGCGTGACACGGTGACGTCATCGCGTTTCCACCTTAAAAGACTTATTTGATATAAGTTAATCTTTTGATATAAGCCTTAGAAAACCAACCCTATAGAAGTCAAATGGTCCAATAAAGGGTGATGGGAGGGTGATGGGAGGGTGATGGCAGGGTGATGGGAGGGTGATGGCAGGGTGATGGGGGAGGGTGATGGGGGAGGGTGATGGGGCCTCCCTATAGAAGTCAGTACCTCCAACGACACAGGCGCGCATTCGTGCCGCGTGACGTGGTGGCGTCATCACACTTTCACCTCAAAAGACCCATTTGATAAAAGTTAATATTCTGATATAAGCCTTAGAAAACCAACCCTATATAAGTCAATACCTCCAACGATACAGGTGCGCATTCGTGCCGCGTGACGTGGTGACGTCATCGCGCTTTCACCTCAAAAGATTTATTTGATATAAGTTAATATTTTGAATAACTCGGTCAATATCAGTCCGAATTTCGCCAAATAAAGGTTCCCGTTATCCACAGATACCCCTGTATCCTCCTAGAGGCGAAGTCAGGATGAATTTCGCAAAAAATAAAGTCCTTACATAGGAAATACATAACTACACTCCGCCCCGTTCCCTCCCGTAAACTTTCCCGTCCCGGGTGACACCCATCACCCTCCCCCATCACCCTGCCATCACCCTCCCATCACCCTGCCATCACCCTCCCATCACCCTCCCATCACCCTTTATTGGACCATTTGACTTCTATAGGGTTGGTTTTCTAAGGCTTATATCAAGATATTAACTTATATCAAATAAGTCTTTTAAGGTGAAAGCGCGATGACGTCACCACGTCACGCGGCACGAATGCGCGCCCGTAAAAAAGAAAACAAAAATAGGTTCATCAAAGGGCATCTGAAATGAGCTTAACAATATAAATACAAATTGCATTTGGTCACGAAAGTGCAGCTTCAGAGACTTCTTGACCACTGAACCAAAACCTAGGCCTGAATATCTTACAATACTCTGATGCATTACATAATACGACGTGAATAAAAATGGTCCCTAGATGGTGGCCATCTTGTGATGCCACACATTAACCAATATTCTACATTTTCATTTGATCATTGACCCAGAAAATTGGCAGCAGCGTTAAAAAAATAATTACTTTCATAGACGCTTTAAATCACAGAAGAATGCCAACCTGGTAAGAGTATTTATGTGCTTTCCCAGTTTGCATGATACTATGCAAAATTAATATTTTCATATGGCCGCCACATACTGCTTAATATTTTTGTTACCATTGGATTCCTAGACCCTAAAAATGTAGGTGTAGGCACTGCAACCATTTAGATAGCTGTTCTAATTATGGAGATATTCATCAAAACAGGTCTGTTATGGCGGCCATCTTGGATTTCAAGATGGCTGCCATATACTATTGAATATTTTATGTTGCCATTGGATTCCTAGACCCTAAAAATGTAGGTATAGGCACTTCAACCATTTTGATATCTGTTCTAATTATGGAGATATTCATCAAAATAGGTCTTGTATGACGGCCATCTTGGATTTCAAGATTGCCGCCATATGGGGTGAAATTGGGGATGCCCCCTGGACTAAAAATCTTTCTTTTCGGGTATTCTAGCCATGTGCCAAGTTTCATGCTTTTAAGGGAAAAGGCACAATCGATCCGAATTTTTTAGCTAAGCCGCCCAGCTATTTTGTTGTCCATTCATTCCATTGATGTTTGAAATTCTACATTGCCCGACCATGATCCTCATCCCTGCAAAGAAAAACGAGAGCAATGCGACTTTGTCGCCAATGTGCGTCCACATAGTCCATGCCCATGAGAATGGGTAGATGACCTTATTTACTGTCCTAAAAATAAACAAGTTTGGTTTAAATCCCTTCAGCGGTTTTGAAGTATCGCATTATTACCATAGGACAGGTTTCACATCGATTGGTGAAGTGTTTGCGGAGAAGGTTTTATATATATCGGCTTTCAAGCTAATAAACCACGTGACATATGACATGAAAAATGTACACTCTGCATATGTATGGGGAGGGGATCACGTTTGTGAAGTTACGTGTTGATTGGATACGGTTCGTTTTTCTATCCAGGATGGCTGTCAAACCACGTGACCTACGACCTCATAATTTTCAAACTTACTGCAACAATGGTATTAGATGACATTTGTAAAATTTCCCATCGATAGCGTAAGCGTTTTCAGAGATATAATTATTTAATATTTCCTTTCAATCCAAGATGGCTGCCAAACCATATGATCTAAGTTGTCATAACTTTAATATTTTAAGACAAGTGGGTCAGAGATCATGTGCATGCAATTTCAGATTTTTAGGATAAGGCATTCGATAAATATAGATAATGCATAAACATTTATGGCTGGTGTACCACCTCACCAATGATGTCATCATTATCCTGCTTTTGTTCCCCATTGGGAGTATTTGACAATGTGCCAAGTTTCAAATTTTTCCATTCAGTGGTTTCTGAGAAGTATTTTTTAAATTATTTGTGTTTAATCCAAGATGGCTGCCATACAACATGACCTACGATGTCACAATTATCATAAAAACATTCTGCATGTGCGTCGCTCCTTCCCTGAAAGTTTTGTCTCAATCGGACATATGGTTGCTGAGAAAAACGAGGTTTAGCCCATACGGACGAACGTACAACCCGAAAACATAATGCCCCCGGCCACCTTCCTTTGAAACAAACTTGAAAGCATCTCAAAATTCAAAGCCTGTCTGCATCCATTTTGTGCGCTAACTAAACTTAACAAAAACGACAGTTAAAAAATATTGTATATTTACTCCCGCCAGGGAGTAATGCATTCGATCGTGTCCGTCCGTGTGTGTGTGTGTGCGTTTGTGTTCGTGTGTTTGTAAACAAGATATCTGGAAAAGTTCTGAACGGATTTGGATGAAAGTTTGTGGGATGATTGCCCTTGGGATAAGGAAGAATTGATTAGTTTTTGGTGAAGCTCAGGATATTATTCCGGATCCAGGAATATTTTTTGGGAATTTTTTTGGAATTTCTTTTTCTGTTTTACTGCATTAAAGCTTTTATTCTTATTCTTAAATGACGTTTTTCTCCTCTAATTCCGAGATATGTCAAAATAAATTCTCTGACAGTTAGAGCCTACTTTCTTTTTCATTTATTGTTTTGGGGAGAGGGGATGTTAAACAAAACGTATTGTTGTGGTTTTGAGGGCCCCTCACTTTGTAAATAAATAATCACTTCTTGTAAATATTACATCATGTAAAAGGTCAAAGGTCGCACCCATAGTTAGGCCATATGCAACACGTAGGACACCATAGGACTTTCAGTTATTTCCTTAGTATGTGTCTAGTTAAGGCTGTGTTCCCAATAGTTGCATCTGCGTTGCATTAATTAAATAAGATAGGCCCCATTCCGTCTGTTTTGCCAGTCTCTCTCTCCAAATTGGGTTACGCACCTCTGCTCGCCCAGCAGCGTTCGCTGCCTCGCTCCAAACGCCATTATGCACGCGGTCAAGCTTGGAGAAGAAGGGGGCGGAGCACCAAGAACGAGGCGTGGCCCTGTCAACGAGCCGTCAAGGGCGGAGCCGGTGAGCCCTCACAATCCAACCATGGCTGAGGTGAGCTCACTGGCGGGCGTGTCTCTATGAAGCGCGCATTGATTTCAAAGCGCGTCATATAAGCGCAAGCGCGAGGACTGCTTTCAGAACTGTGCAGGGGACTGTTGCTATTGGGAGAACTGCAGACTGCATGTGCGAGGACATTCTAATAAGAACTGCACAGGGAACCCTCGTTTGATACGAACTGCTGTTTGATACGGACCTTGATTGATCGGGAGAGAGAGAGCATTCGGCACGCTATACGTACGCAGCATTCGAGCCCCTCGCATATGTAAGGTCCGGTCGCACGCCAACGATACGCGAAGCTGCCTGCCGTTCTTCGCCCGCGGACCCGGAGCCTGGACCGTAGCCGGATGCCATCGCCTGGAACCATCTGCCTGGACCTTCCCCCGATACCAGCTGCCATCCCGTGTGAGTCTGTCTGTTTGTCCGGGGTTGTAAGTAAGACTGTATAGTTAAGCTTGCCCTGTGTCCTTTTGTTTCTTCTTCTTCTTGTACATGCTTTCGTATCCTCTTCTTTTGCTTGTAAATAAAATTAATAAACCCACTCTTTGTTCTTCCCTTACTCTGGTTTCCTCTTATTCGATCGCCTCCGTCCTTTCTCTCAATTGAGTACCTGTGGCACGATTTGGAAACCGCTCAGGATCGGGTTTAGTCATTTGTTAACGGCTCGGATCGCGGATTGCTAACCGCTCGGCAATATTCCATCTTATCCATGGTTCGAGTGTGAGTTATTTCCCTGCTCATGGTCGGGGTTAGTAAGTAGGTATTTGGGACTTCATTGACCAATCACCATAGCTGATTCCGACCTGGAAGAGCGTCATAATTTCCAGGATTGGGGGATGGCCAGCTTAAAAGACAAGGGGATTAAACCCCCCCCCCCCCCACCTTGATAAGGGGAGCGCCAACCCCCGAATCCACAACAATTGGTGGCTGGGTGTGGGATTGGACCCAAACCAAATTTTCTACCATCTTAAAAAAATTTGGTCAAAAATTTGAGTGGCTGAAATTTTATTATAACATCGAAATTTTAAAGTCGTGCCATGGATACCCAAGGCGATCGAATGCCGGTGGGGGGAAATGAGGAGATAGAGGAGGAATTAGGGTCGATCCAGAACCCCAGGGAACAATTGGGAGAGATGGAAGAGGAAAGCGAAGAAGGTGCGGTAGTGGGGGTTGTAGGCGCACAAAATGGCGGCGCCTCGCACATGGCGACGAGGGCCGCGCCCGCTGCGCAAATGGGGGTGGTCGAAATGCGAGCCCTCATGGCCCAATTCACGGCGGAAATGCAGAAAGAGAACGATAGTATGGACAAGGTGGGAGAACAATTGGAACGAATGGGAAACCAAATTGAGCAATTGGGAAGTCAAATTGGGGGAGTAGACAGCAAAATTGGGGGATTAGAGAACAAATTAGGAGACCAATTGGAGGACATAAATGGCCAAGCCCGATAAATGAATGAGGGGTTGGCGAGGGGGCAGGCCAGGTATGAGACAAAGGAATTTGGGAGGGAAATTGACCGCATGTCGAGCGGAAGGGTACAATTGTATGCGACGGGGTAGCGTGACTTGAGAAGCGCGGGGAAAGCAAGTTGGAGCAAAGCTAAGTCAAGTGGACGGGTATAGAAATCGCGACCCGGGGTATGGGGAAGCCGGCGACCGCCAAAGTAGAGAAAATTTTATTACCTCCAGCGATCGTCGAGGGAAAAGACATTGAAATTAAAGAAAAAGAAATAACCGAAGCAATAGTGGAAATTGGAGAGACGGCGGACTTAGAACAGCACTCGTGGAAGGAAGGAATGGAAATTGTGCAAAGTCCATGTTCACATCATGATGCCGTACTTAATAACCAAAATGAAAGTTTGCAGGTGGTGTTGGAGCGAAGAGGAGGAAGCACCAAGGTGAGTCGGGCTGTATATGGTGCTAAAAGATTTTGCGGGAAAGTGTTTAGCGCAAAAAGAATTTTCACACGCTTGGGATCCCAGCATACCCCGGGCGTTCGTGGAAGGTCCTTTGTGCGCTGTGTGAGAGAAAATGGCGCGCGTGTGCGAATGACGCCTGAGCGCCAGTGTGTTGCCGAGTGTGGAAGCGAATGCACATCGGGGTATGATAGTGACACGGAGTGTGAGTTGGTTGAGGAGAGTGTGTGGGAATGCACACCTGAGTTGGTTGTGGAGCGCGTTATTGGGTGTGCGACAGGGGATTGCACACCCATGGGTAGGTGTGCGCTGAGTGGGTATGTGCAAGAGTGCACCCCCACGAGTGGTACGGAGTACGTACCGGGAGAGTGTGCGCAAGACGGTGCGCGAGAGAGGTGTGTTACGAAGTGTGTGATAACAGAGTGTGCGAGGAGAATGAATGCGCAAGAATGTGCGCGAGAGGAATGCATTGAATGCATGGAGTGTATGGAGACACCTGGATGTGTGAGTATAGAACGGGTAGCGTATGGATGTGAGCATGCGAGTCGGGCATCGACGTTGACCGGGGCAGCGGTTAGGCCGACGTATAGCCGACGCGAGCTCTCGGTCCGTGACGGGCTTTGTGTGCTGTGGCAGCCGGCCAGGATCATGGCCGCGTCGCTCCTGCATGGAGCGCCATGCACGATTCGGGCCGGGGCCCGCCCTGTATGGTCGGTGCCGCGTCGTTCAGGCGATTGGCACGATTCCCGGGGAGAAGGGCCAGGTCGGACCTGCGCCCCCTAGCGGGGGCGGTGTTCCGACCAGGTGAGGTTGGGTCATCGGGCCGGAGACCGCAAGGCTCCGCGCCGGGATGGACCATAGAATCTCGGTCCGACAAAACCTCCCCCCCAGAATCGTAACTGCCAGACGGACCCAACCTACAGTAGACCAAACCACCCGAATTCATTGCTCGGCTTTGCGAAGCTGAACTTTGATGATGTAATGACGCACCGAGAGGCTCAGAATAGTGGACTAATAGTAGTAGTGATAGTGATGATGGCAAATGGTATCTGATGTAGTGATGGATGGTAGTTTTACCATTCACATTACTCATTTTGGGCAAAGGAGCTATAGTTTTATGGGGTGGCGGTGAAAACTAGCCCGGGTGGGTTAGGATAATGGATAGGAATTTAGAGAAATGACTATAGGTGACATGAGAGTTAAGTAGAGACATTTGTACAGGTAGTGGGGACGTAGGTAGAGTTGATGGATGATAATGACATGGGATGTGCAATAGTATAAGGGATGACAGGGAAGCACTAAGTTAGAGGGAAAACCAGGTAGATTAAATGATGCAGTGTGTTTGTAGTGAGGGTGATGAAATGTGGAATTGGTATGGAAGTTCCCGGTAGTGCTGGTGATGAAATAAGGCAATGGTTTGGAGAAGTGAAAGTGTATTGAGCAGAGTATCGAGGATGTGTGTGATTGTGCATTGAGTGATTGGCTTGCATGGTGGCAAGGGAGAATGGTTGGATGGAATAGATGGTCTGGAGTAAATGGAGTATGGAATGAATGGTGTGGAGTGAGGAGTGTGGAATACGTGTAGTGGAGTGTATGGTGTGAAGGTGTGAATGGGGGAAGGATGGACCCCTTCACGAGTAGCCGGGTAGGGTAGTTTAAAAGTAGGTAGAGGGAGTAGGTAAATTGTGGTTGGATATTGACATCTGTGGTGTTGAAAGTAGCAGAGTACTGCTTGGATGGGTGCATTAGTGGAGTGAAATGGCTGGGCGTGTGGCCTGTTAGTGAGAATGGTTGGGTGGGCACTCCACCACTATTAGTCTGTCGGCCAGGTGAGGCTGCAGGTAGGCTCTGGGAGCCAGGTTAGAGTTCAGAGTTAGAGTTCAGCGGGGCCCGAGGATCCGGAGGATGGACCCGGGTAGCCCAGTGCCAGAGAGGGCATCGAGGGGGTAAGCACCAGGGAGGGCCTTCCCCAGGTAGGTTAGGGTGAGGAGCAGGTAAGCTCAGGTGGCAACTGCAGTGGCGGAGGTATGCAGGTGAGCGGACCTGCTGGTGAGCCACACGACCCAGCCCTGAAATTGTGCAAGGGCACAGAAGGAAAAACCGGGGGAGTGAGACCCCAAATTGGAGAGCGCCACTGTATGTGCAATGGGAATTGGTTTTTAGAACCACATAGAGTAAAGTGGCCAATGGTTTTGCAGGTCAAGACCCCATGTAGTTTAAAAGTGTTAATGTCATTTAGAAGGTAGATAGGAGAAAATCTCTTTGCACCATCCGCATCCACTCACCTAGGTGAAATAACTCCACACCATGTTTTTGCAAATGTTTGGATGTAAGACGCATCATGACGGAGTGTGACATTGTATGTAATTCCATCCCTTCCTTCTTGGGAGGGATTGATGACGAATTTGGAACTAGACAGGATGGGAAGGACAAAACGTAGAGACGGAATTTGTAAATGTGTAGATTGTGTAATTATGGGGTAGGGGCAAGGGTAGAATAGGTAACATGGGGGGTGACGAACGTTAGGGACGAGTTTTCTTAGCTCGCTCTCCCGCGCCCTTCATGTCTGCATTATCTTGTATTAATGTGTACCCTTGCGTCCTTGCCCGCTGCTTTGCTTGTCCTCCTTCCCCCACTCATGGACTTGTTTTTTTGGGCCCGAGGGGAGTGCGCAGGTGACTGCAGTTGTGTGCCCGCACCTCCACTGCCTCCGGCCTGCACTGATGCACCATATGGACCACACGTTCTGTGGCCTAGCACCACCCTATGGACGACAAGTACTGTGGCCTGGCACGTCTGCTGGGACCGACCATTATTGCCAGCGGTATCTGGTTGCGGACCACTGTTCTTAAAGTGGCCTCCATGCCATGCAGTGGACCACCTACATTGGCCCTGCTGGCCACAAATAACAAAAAGTGGATGCGGTGTGTGCCCTTTTATTATAAATAACATTAAGTAAGAAGAGGAAGATCAACCAGAAACATCGGCCCAGCAGAGAAGAAGAAGACACCATCATTGCTTATTATTTTAAAAATGTGTGTTTTGTGAATTTTTTTCATGATGGTGCTTTTTGGTGCTTTTGGTGCATTTTTATTATTGGTGCATATGGTATGGTGTAGTATAGTATCAGTGCAGTGCAGTGTGGTATTTTTCCTCTTTTCAAAAAGATCTTTTTCTCTTCCCACAAAAGACAGGTCCTGGGTTGTAGTTGTAAATAATCAAAATATTAGTGTTTTTGTAAATAATGCTCCCCACCGGCTAAATGTGTAGTTTTGAGAATAATTCCGCAATTCGGTTAGTCTGTGGGCATGAGTCAGTTAGGTAGGATGCAACGCAGCAGGCGGGACATATTTAGTGTTAAAACTGTCGCACTCAGGGTGAGGTTAAAAGTAGAGGGTAACCACACCTAATTGTCACACTAAGTTAAAGTTGTTTCGGCCCGGATCATGCCTGGAGGAAAGGAGGGTGCAGTGTTGCGGTTTTTAGAACCCTCACTTTTATAAATAATACTTGTAAATAATATTCCATCATTTAAAAGGTTAAAGGTCGCAACCATAGTTAGGCCATATGCAACACGTAGGACACCATAGGACTTTCAGTTATTTCCTTAGTATGTGTCTAGTTAAGGCTGTGTTCCCAATAGTTGCATCTGCGTTGCAATAATTAAATAAGATAGGCCCCATTCCGTCCATTTTGCCAGTCTCTCTCTCCAAATTGGGTTACGCGCCTCTGCTCGCCCAGCAGCTTACGCTGCCTTGCTCCAAACGCCATTATGCACGCAGTCAAGCTTGGAGAAGAAGGGGGCGGAGCGCCAAGAACGAGGTGTGGCCCTGTCAACGAGCCGTCAAGGGCGGAGCCGCTGAACCCTCGCTATCCAAACAGGGCTGAGGTGAGCTCACTGGCGGGCATGTCTCTATGAAGCGTGCATTGATTTCAAAGCGCGTTATATAAGTGCAAGCGTGAGGACTGCTTTCAGAACTGTGCAGGAGACCGTTGCTATTGGGAGAACTGCAGACTGCGTGAGCGAAGACATTCTAATAAGAACTGCGCAGGGAACCCTCATTTGATACGAACTGCCGTTTGATACGGACCTTGATTGATCGGGAGAGAGAGAGCGTTCGGCACGCTAAACGTATGCAGCATTTGAGCCCCTCGCATATGTAAGGTCCTGTCGCGCGCAAACGATACGCGAAGCTGCCTGCCGTTCTTCGCCCGTGGACCGGGAGCCTGGACCGGAGCCGGATCCCATCGCCTGGAAACATCTGCCTGGACCTTCCCCCCCTACCAGCTGCCATCCCGTGTGAGTCTGTCTGTTTGTCCGGGATTGTAAGTAAGACTGTATAGTTAAGCTTGCCCTGTGTCCTTTTGTTTCTTCTTCTTCTTGTACATGCTTTCGTTTACTCTTCTTTTGCTTGTAAATAATTAATAAACCCACTCTTTGTTCTTCCCTTACTCTGGTTTCCTCTTATTCGATCGCCTGTCCTTTCTCTCAATTGAGTACCTGTGGCACGATTTGGAAACCGCTCAGGATCTGGTTTAGTCATTTGTTAACGGCTCAGATCGCGGATTGCTAACCGCTTGGCAATATTCCATCTTATCCGTGGTTCAAGCGGGAGTTTTTTCCCTGCTCGCGGTCGGGGTTAGGAAGTAGGTATTTGGGACTTCATTGACCAATCACCCTAGCTGATTCCGACCGGGAGGAGCGTCATAATTTCCAGGATTGGGGGACGGCCAGCTTAAAAGACAAGGGGATTAACCCCCCCCCCCCCCCTTGATAAGGGGAGCGCCGACCCCCGAATCCAGAACAGTATTATTCCAACTTGACCCACGGCGGGAGTATGTGCTCTACTGAGTGGCGTTCTAGTATTTATTTGTGTTCTCCATATTCCCATAATAAAACAAAACCCCAATTGGTAAAAATGGCATGGTATAGATAGACACACTGAAGCTCAATCTAAAATAATAAATGTCAGTTTGTGTGTGTGTGTTTGTGTGTGTGTTTGTGTGTGTGTGTGTGTGTGTGTGTGTGTGTGTGTGTGTGTGTGTGTGTGTGTGTGTGTGGGTGTGTGTGTATGTATGTGTGTGCCTCCTCCATAACTCCATAACCATGAAACCTAGCAGCCCCAAACGTTGCAAGCACACTAAGGGAACTCTAAGGGATAGTTAGGCGGATATGTGGCCAAATATAGGAGGATTGTGGCTTTGGTGGTAAAAGCACCAAAATTGGCACATTTGAAGGTTATTATATACTAATCGATTTCAGATATAGGGCCAAGCTCAATCTTTTCCCTGGATGCCCAGAAATGGCAAAATCCAATTTGGCCGCCGTTCAAATTGTGAGAAATTATGAAGTCTAATATCTTCGCCAATAAATGACATAACAAGACGAATATAGTATCTATTTATATGTTTTCAGCTATGATGAATTCAATGGAATCATCGTTTTGATGATAATATGTACACAAATCAATATGTCAGACAAAATATGTAAATTAGTTCACGAAAAAATGGGAAATGCAGCAATTTTTCAAGGTTTAGAAAATAATTTAACACATGTACAAACAATCACAATCACAATTGTCAAAGAATATGACACCATAATATATAACCATGTGTGTATACCTTATCACATACATGTATATCGTTATTCAAAACACTAACATAGAAATGAACAATATTTTTTTAATGTGACCAGACGAGGAACAAAACAGCATATCAACAAAATAAGCAAAACAAAATGTTGAATAGACCATATATATCAAAGAAAAAATCTAGCACTGAGTGGCACACTTATTGACACATTTACTGTATAAAAGAACGTAATTTTTGTGTACAATTATAACTGATACCAATAATTGGACAAAACCTACACTACGAATCATTTGGTAATTACATACGTGTAGATCTACGTGTCCACACAAATCAAGAATAGTTAGCAACGGAACAACTAAACAACACAACTTAATGGCTATCATTATGATCACAATTACCAGCGCAGTTGCAGAGTGACGTGCACTTCAGATCAGCTTTGACACATTTGCAGAGTCCCCTGCATCCCTTCTTACAGCCACACCATAGCAACTCTGAACAGGACACTGCTGCTTCTGGCAACAATGTCCACAATGGCTCCCATCCTCGTGAAGTATTCTTTTTCCATCCCCATGACTCTGGCGAAGGAACATCTGGAGCTCGTATGTGTGCCTGCTCCCAAACATGTCCTCCCTGGTAAATGGCACGTTTTGCGTGCTGCAAAAGCGCTGCGCTAGTTGGTGGGATGGCATCGATGGATCTTGCTTTGGTAGTGAATAGATGTCTCCTGGCTGAGTCAGCAGTAGCTTCAAAACTCGTTCTGTCATATAGCAGCACTACGTACGACTCTAGTACTGACATACAATCATCATTGAAGCTTGCTGGCATTGCAACAAGTTTCGCAAATACTGCAGTAACTGCATTGAATGATTTCCATGTGTCAAAGGCAGTTGTCTTGCCCCTTCCAGCAAAGGAAGAGACCGTGTCACAACCGGTGAATGTGTGGAACATGGGAAGAGTTCGTGCCTTTTCTGCACCCAAAGATGTGGCGATTTGATGAGCTGGGATGTATCGAAGGTGTTTGCCAGTACCAAACGCTATCCAAAGTTGCGTGTTCTCGAGTTGCACAACAGTCGAGACAGCCAGGATGACGACATCCGTGTCCACTGTATGCAGCATCAGCCTGCGATAACCTTTCTCTGCTGCATCCATGACATGCAGAAACATTCTGGTGTCGGCCTCTTCGTGAGTACAAGGTGCCAACGATGAGACATCCTGATGAACACGAGAACAAAGCACATTCTTGCCGCATGTTGAGAACACTTCCTTCTCTGTCGAAAGATTTTCCACCACTTGATGTGCCAAGAAATCAAAGAGCTCAGTCTTGTTGTCATCTATTCTCAGAAACTCCTGCCAGTTTCCTGGGATTGAGTTGGCTGTTGTGACACGCCTTCTGACGCCATTTCCTCATTTCTCTTTTGTTGTATACTTTAGACTATCTTGGCGATACACATCCCAAATAATGTCAACTCTGTTGGATTTTGCCAACTGTGCCTTGATGTACGGCAGGAACACTAGTGTGGCGTAGTCTTGGAAGGTTTTTGCTCCCACTGGCCTCAGCATATTGACGATAGCAGCTCCATCCAGTATGATGACGTCGACTGTTGGCGCCTCGCCTTCAGATGTACAAAGCTTCTCTAGACAGTCGGTTAGAACCGCTTTGGTACCAAGCCGTAGTTTTCCCAACTGAGACAAGGCTGGCGGGTATGCATGGTTTTCATGCTTGAAAAAGTTTTCCAAATCACCATCACGTGTTTGGCATGCGATGTAAAGCCTGGAGAACAGTGCACAGTCACTCTTGAGCGATGCTACCATCTGTGTCGCTTTGGATGGAGTCCTTGTGGGTGGCCGGCTGAACAAGGCCAATCTGTTTTTGGGAATCGTATCTGATACAGGTGTTGTTCGCTCAATTAACCGCTGAGTGACATAGCTGTCATATTGGTCCTGACCCAGCTTCTCTATCCCACGAAAAGTTTTAGCTACAACTTGATCTGGGATGTCTCTGGTATCTAGAACCAGAAGGTCGCCACTGTCTTCCATGAATGGATTACTGAGGTCTTTGATTACTTGCACAAGAGCCCTGATCTCGCTGGCAAAGGAGACTTGTGCGGATGGTGTATGCTCATGATGCCTGACTTGGTCTTTCCCAGTGTTGTTATCCGAGCAAACTGTTTCGAAACTGTCTATAGCCCTCGCGATTTCTGGTCCAGCTACCATCCACCTCAGTAGAGCTCTAGGATTTTGCATCAACCCGATTGCCTCACCATCTCCCTTGACGATTTTGTTGTTTTGTTCATGTGCCTGGTCGATAGCCATGGCTGAGAAGGGGCGAGTCGTCTTATGAACAATGAAGCTGCCTTGATCGAACTCCTTTGCTACTTGGGGAAGTCGTTGGTGTAGTGTTGTCATATCACGTATGTGCACGGGAACCCATCGAGCATAGTGAGTGTGGTCCAAGGCAAAGAACCAAGAAGCTAATGCCTTCAGCACAGGAACGTAGAGTGAAAAGTTACCATCACGAAGTGACCGGACATAGACCAGGAGGAGACATTCCAGGTGCATGACCATATACCAGTAGTGGAACTGTGGAGAAACCTCAGCTTGCTTCACACACCAATCATCAAACGACAGTGGTGCACTTGTTTCCATGCTATACACATCATAAGCTGTGTGGAGCAAAATTGATAATGCACAGGAGGTGACTTGGTGTGCATGTCTAGTGCGCTTGACATGGGCACCTTTGAGAAAGGAGTCAGCCGTTCCTGCTGTCGCAATACCTGCTTGGGTAAGAACATTTGTCCAGCCACTGCCATCCAGCAAATCCCCGAGAGTGGTCAAAGCAGCCATTTCTATATGCAACCCTCCAAGTAGGATGACAAAGTTCTCTTCGCCGTACACTTCTGGCCAGTTCCATTGGATGAGCTTTGCGATCGCGAACAAAGGCTAATCTACTGTGAGCACAGGAATCTGCCCAGGGTTCAGATGTTCGACAGCTTGTTTGATAACATCCATCGAATGACGAATCATGGCCACTGACTTTGAGTCGTCCGGGAACAATGGCAGAAGTGATGTGATGGTGACATCGAAGTTACGTGATTGGTTTTTATTCGAGTGGAATGCAGCCCAAGCAATCGGATCATCAATATTTTGGACCTGTTGATTTATGAGTCGCTGTGTGTTTTTCTGCCATTTCGTCTCGTCTTCAAGAGCAGTCTCCAGAGGAGCAGTGTTACTTGTGAGTGGACCTGTCGTCTCTGGGATTTCTGGATCTTTCTTTCTAACTGCCACTGGAGTCAGGATCGTGTAGGTTTCCGGAAGTTGTGGTATCTTCTTGTTTGTTGTCCCTGGTTGTAAGTTAGCTCTTTCTCGCTTGGTGCCATCAGTCTCTTTTTTACGATTTTGGAACAGCGATATGCCAGTGCCATGAAAGGAATCACGAGCAGTGTTCGAGCTGGGATTGTGGTCAATGTTATCCACCGCCGCAGTCGTGAAGAGACCATCTCGAAGAATGAGGGGGCATACAACACCATCATTTTCATATTGGCTGGCTGCTTCGTTGGCCATATCCATGGATATATCCATAACCCTGTCATATGATATTGATAGTCCGAGATGGAACAAGGTATCAACAAGTTCACGTTTTCGTGTGTGTGCATGAATCATCATACCGAGGTATATTGGCAGTGGCGTCTCTCTGTTCTTATTGTGATGAGTACCAGTGGAACCTCGGCATCTTTTCACGTAGCTGTTGTACTGCAGCAATTGTGCCATACTGAGCGTTGCTTGTCTCACCTTCTCAGTTTCTTTATTCATAATGTTTGGGCCGTCCATTATCATGCTAACTAGTGCCACCAGTGACTTGGGAACAGCCTGTTCTTGGCAGCCTTTGCTAAAGGACCCATCAAATGTTGCTTCCATTTCCAACATATCTCGACGAATGAGTTGTGCTGCCTTAGCTAAACATATAGCTTCGTCGTCGCAGTTATCCACACTCGAATTCATCAGTGCAAATCCGACATCATCATCAAAACTGAGTAGAACGTCTCGGCCTTGCTTGTAGGCCTGGATTCCAGGGACATTAGCAAGTATTCGATCTTTTAAGTCTGAAGAGTGGATACGGCCAGTTACCTCAACCCCCAGGTGTCTCAGTCGATCAGTGTATAGCTTGAGAAGATCTGACAACTTGAACATTGGGGCAACCGATTGCTCTACCATCTTTGTGTCTTCTATGTAGCCTAAGAGTTCCGCCAATGTTATGCCATGAGATACTCCATCTGTGTTCCTTTGTCGATCTACAGCTGTTTTCCTACTGGCTGCGTTGTACAATTTCACAAGGCATAGTGCATGATATTTGGCATCCTGTGCCACCAGGTCGCCGGAGCTAAGTTTTGCAATGAGTTCTTGATCTTGAAGCTTCAGGGTGCATTGCTTAACTCGATAGGTCAGTTTGGGCATCATGGCATCATGCAGAGAGGCACGTTCCGTTGCAACTTCATCACAGAAGAAACATACATCACCTTGAGAAGGTAGGTCTTTTCGTGAAAACTGTCGCCGCGTGTAAGGGCGATCTTGGGTGTCACTTTCACATGGAGGTATTGCAGCTGTCTGAAGTCGTGCTAGACGACTTGAAGAACACTTCAAATGGCAAGATGAGTGCCACTGAGCGCTATGTTTGGCAAGTGTCTGAGGGATACCATCGCCATAATCTAATTGTGCTATGTCCACGCCAACTGGCTGTTCACCTAATTCTCGAAACGTTGTTAAATTGTCACCCACACGGTCATACCCAGCCCCAACATCTGTCCTCTTCGATTTTGCTGGGCACTGGAGAGGCTCTGAAGAATGTTCTTGGCAAAGGGCATAACGACTCCAATCGATGGGAGGATAGCCAACTGCCTATGTAGATGGTTGCAGACTGACATCTTGTACGATCTTACATCGCTTCTTCGCCGGCATGGTGGATTCTACTTCTGATCAGTCACCTGAAATAAGAGAAGTATTATATTAATATATATTATATTATATATATATATGTTATATATATTATATATATATTATTAATATATATTATATATATATTGTTACGGTCCGCGGTTAAGGATGTTGTTTGCCGAGCGGAGGCGCCGCGGCCGAACAGTTTTTTTCCCCGACTCACCCGATTCACCCAGACGTTGGCCGTATCGCGCCACAGCTATTCAATGGGGGAAAACTCTAAAGCGACCGAATGCAAAGAGGAAGAAGAAGAAGAAGACGTACAGAAGAGTAACGGGGTTTATTATTTACACACACACAAGCAAAAAAGAGCAGTCATGGTTATTTACAGGGGACATGAAAAATAGCAGGTGACACAGTGCAAATTACTAGCTTATACAGACTTAATTGACTACCCAGGACAGCACAAACAGAACAAACTCACGTACGCAAATGGGGAACTTGCAGGCAGGAATGGCTGGAAAGGAGAGGAAGGTCCGGAGCTGGCAGCACGATCCGCGCGTTGGGCAGCCGCCGTTCCTTCGCGGCCCTGCTCCAAACTGCCGTCCAGGCCCCAAACGGCTGTCGAGTGTTGCTGCTGGGGACGCTGCCGCTGGCGAGCAAGGTGACGAATAGCAGGCTTTTGCGCTTCCCTGGATGATCTCTGCTTTTGGACCTCACAACTCAGCTCTTGTCATAGCTCATCTCTCTTCTCAGCTCATCTCATAAAAGCTCATCTCCCTTCTCAGCTCATCTGCTTTGCACCACCACGCAGCTCAGCTCAGCCTTGGACCTTTTTGCCACTCTCTTCTCTCATAGCTCATCTGCTTGTCTCGCAGCTTTGCCTTGGGGAACGTCCCGCGGCGGTTTATATAGGCCCCGCCCCTCAACCTTTGCGAACCTCCTGGATGTTTCTCTCCACACCCTCCCCAGGTCCAACCCCTTGTTCGTGGTTGGTTGAGTGGGGCTGACTCACTCCTCCCCTCTATGACGAGGTGGGGACCCGCCTTTCTTCCCCAACCCTGCCTCGTGGTCAATGGCGGCAATTGGAGGGGATGTAATTGCCAAATTGAGGCTTGGCCATTACGAAAGGGGAAATGGAGGTTTTTTGGGAATGGGAATGAAGGGAATCTATCTCTTTTACTTGGTGCAATGGAGTGTCATGTTACTGGAAGACAAGGCCTTACTCTAAAACACATAATAAAGATATAAGCTACTGAACAAGGGTTTTATCGTGTCCTTCAATGTGTGTGCTTTATGGAATTAACTACCGGGACGCCCTTTTAACCTTTACACAACACTGGAGGCCGGAGGGCCAGAATAAAGCAATAATCTATCTATAATTCCAGTAATCTCTGTGTGTGTGTATGTGTGTGTGTATGTGTGTGTGTATGTGTGTGTGTATGTGTGTGTGTATGTGTGTGTGTATGTGTGTCTGTGACCGCTGTTTCTCGACAACCACGGGTCCGATATACTTGAAACTTGCCAGGTATATTGCTGGGGACCTGAGGATGTGCCTTTTCAAGGTTTCATATTAATCGGAGAAGTAGTTACCGAGCTATGTCCAAAAAACGATTCAACCAATCAGAGAGCAGCGAGCTATCACGTGTGCCGAACGTGGCGAACAGACTCTGCCTCGGACGGCACATTTGAGAGCGTATTCATTTATTTCACGTTGGCAAACTATGTTGGCGCTATGTTGGCGTTAAACTATGTTTTAAAACTAATTAAAACTAATTTGCGATTCGTCGTAACTGCGATATGCGACCTTCCGGACAGTCAAATGAGGACGTCACTTCCGGACTTACGGATAGTCATAGTGACGACGTACTGATGCTGAACGTGGCGAGCAGACGCTGTAAGGTACGATCGATTGTAGTACACGTTTATAATAACTCTGCCGATACAGGCCCGATTAACTGCAGCGCCATCCGAGCTGCGGCGTCGGGACGATACATTCATTGTACGGTCACATCACGCACTTACGGGCACGCCCATGGGCCCATGGGCACGCCCATGCATGCATGGGCGAAGACATTTTTTATTTTTTTTTTGGCAAGGAACGGGCACCCACGTACGGGCACGTCCTAGTAATAATAAAGCACACAATAAAAAAAATACAATCCTCATATCCGCAACAATATATTATAATATATAATGTATATTCTATCTGAAAGCATGTACAACAAGTCGTACAACATGATAAATTGTCATATTTATGCATCGGCCACGACATATTTATCATGAATATCAGCTTAATCGGGATTTTAATGCCTTTTAGCGACAAATGAGTGGTGCCATTGGCTTCCTTATGTGTGAAAACATATAAAACGATATATTATTCATGTCTATGTGATATATATTCAGAAAGATATGACGTAAAATAGATTTTCACGATTCAGATGGCGGCCATCTTGGATTTTCCCACTTTATGGGTGTAAAAGGAAAACATGTGCTTGGCCCTATATCTGAAATCATTTAGTATGTCATGATCATCAACTTTGCCAATTTTGGTGCTTTTACCACAAAAGCCACAATCATATCACATAACTGCCTTACTAGGAGTATTTTAATGAAAACTGGGTGTTTGGGTAAATTAAAACACCCCTTTTGAAGATAATCAAAGATGCTCATATGAAAAAAGGCTTATCCTTGGTCAACCTGCAGTCACCTTGATGGGGTCTTAAGCCGCCATTTTGTTTCAGCCAATTCAAAAATGCCTTGGAGATTTTCCAGATGGCCTCTCACAGACTAATATGTCATCAGAAGTATATAATCGAAATATGTCTTCAGATTTGAGGATCGGTGCTGGTAGACTAAATAAATAACTGTCTAAATTTGGAGTGAAATCTGAAAATTCAAACAAATTCCCGATTCTTATAACTAAGTGTATATCTTACAACTAAGCTTTAAGCAAGTCCGTTCTCCCTCCTTCTCGATATTTACAGAAGAAAGTGTGAAATTGTCAAAGCATTAAAGTTAATTTTTCTACTGTTCCAACAATTATATTGAGTGAAAACAAGATTATAAACAGTGTAGCTTCAATGCTTCATCGAGTGCAACAAAAATAATTAACCAGCAGGAACGCCGTGAAGGCTCCCACAGCCAGGCATGTGCTCTACATGGAGGAAATCTTCAGGGTTCGGAAGGCAAAACAAGTTAAATTAAAGATCAAATTAAAAGAACGATTAACATAATGGGAGGATTATAATGAGTAAAGCAATGGGACAATTTGTTGTTACCTATGCAGCCTGCTGGTTGCATCATTTTATTCTGACAGTGCAGCTATGCCGCTGGTGCAGTGCCCCTGATACCAATAAGCTGATAATCATTTTGCTGACTTGGGAAGGATGACAGACTGAGTCAACCCACCTTGTGTTTGTTCAATGGTACAATAGGGGCTCAAACTCAAGACCCAGCATCTTAAGCCGGCCACCTTAACCATTAACCCAACACCAGGCTAACAGAACAAGTTAGCTCTGAATTCAAGAGAGAATGGAAAATATTGTAATAATATTTCAATTAACTTACTCTTTCAAAATTTTCTACTCAATTTTTGAGGCGTCGCACTCCCTCTTCCCCACTCCTCTACCTCTCTCTACCCCCTTACATGCTCCCACCCCACTCCTCTTACTCCCTCCATCCTAAAGTCTATAGCGACGTGTGGTGTGGTGTCATTCTCCCCTCCTTCCTCGATCTCTCCCCTTCCTCACCCCCCTCCTGATGACTCCACTCCTCCTCGCTCCCTCCTCCCTCCTCTCTCTCCCCTCCTCAATCTTCCCCCATTCTCTCACCCCTCTTTTAGTATTCCCATCAGCGAAGTGACGGGTTGTATTTGCTCGTGGTAAATAAAGAAAGAAACATGGAAGCGATTTAAAAACTGGGACGTCTCCTGCTTGACACGCTGCGGCGGGACTAAGAAGAGCTATTTATAATTACTAGGGCATGCCCGTACTATATATATATCTAAAATTATATCCCCCCCCCTCTATTTACATGAAATGGTTTGGTCCATTCGCAAAGCCAAAGCGAACGGCTTGCGAGTACGGTGACAATCCCCCCCCTCTATTTACATGAAATGGTTTGGTCCATTCGCAAAGCCAAAGCGAACGGCTTGCGAGTACGGTGACAATCCCCCCCCTCTATTTACATGAAATGGTTTGGTCCATTCGCAAAGCCAAAGCGAACGGCTTGCGGAGTTTGGTAAATAAATCGCCATAGCTCGGTAACTACTTCTCCGATTAATATGAAACCTTGAAAAGGCACATCCTCGGGTCCCCAGCAATATACCTGGCAAGTTTCAAGTATATCGGACCCGTGGTTGTCGAGAAACAGCGGTCACAGACAAACACACACACACACAGACACACACACACAAAGAGATTACTGGAATTATAGATAGACTAGGACGTGCCCGTACGTGGGTGCCCGTTCCTTGCCAAAAAAAAAAAAAAAAAATGTCTTCGCCCATGCATGCATGGGCGTGCCCATGGGCCCATGGGCGTGCCCGTAAGTGCGTGATGTGACCGTACAATGAATGTATCGTCCCGACGCCGCAGCTCGGATGGCGCTGCAGTTAATCGGGCCTGTATCGGCAGAGTTATTATAAACGTGTACTACAATCGATCGTACCTTACAGCGTCTGCTCGCCACGTTCAGCATCAGTACGTCGTCACTATGACTATCCGTAAGTCCGGAAGTGACGTCCTCATTTGACTGTCCGGAAGGTCGCATATCGCAGTTACGACGAATCGCAAATTAGTTTTAATTAGTTTTAAAACATAGTTTAACGCCAACATAGCGCCAACATAGTTTGCCAACGTGAAATAAATGAATACGCTCTCAAATGTGCCGTCCGAGGCAGAGTCTGTTCGCCACGTTCGGCACACGTGATAGCTCGCTGCTCTCTGATTGGTTGAATCGTTTTTTGGACATAGCTCGGTAACTACTTCTCCGATTAATATGAAACCTTGAAAAGGCACATCCTCAGGTCCCCAGCAATATACCTGGCAAGTTTCAAGTATATCGGACCCGTGGTTGTCGAGAAACAGCGGTCACAGACACACATACACACACACATACACACACACATACACACACACATACACACACACATACACACACACAGAGATTACTGGAATTATAGATAGATGATGACTTTGCCCTTCCAAATTTTGACCCAATTTATAATTATTTTCTCCATATTATTATAATAGCCTGGTGTTGGCTTAGCGGTTAGGGTGCCGGCTTGGGATCCTAGGATCCTGGGTGCTAAATCCCAGTTGATTGCTGAATTAACACCAGGAGGGTTGACTCAGCCCGTCATCCTTCTGAGGTCGGCAAATTGAGTACCAGTTCACTGGTAATTCCCTGTGTGTCGCAAGAGGCAACTAACAGGGTTGGTGGCAAGAGGCAACTAACAGGGTTGGCGGCATGAAGGGCATCCGGCCATAAAACATTGCTTCAAAAAGGGGACCACGGTGCCCAAAAAAGGCCAACCCCTGCTCTGCGGGGAAAAATGGCCTCTGAAGGTGGTTCGTATTCTCATAATAAAGATTTGTTGATAAATGTGATGACAACAAACACATTAAATGGTAAAAAGGTCATGGCCTGGAACCACACACACACAAAATTCTTCCTACATAGTGTAAATAATTTTAACATTCTACTGTAGTGCCTGGACTGTGATTTGAGATTTAAGAAGTCAAATATCTTCTGCCGTTTTCTCACCAAACTGAATCTTATTGACTTCACTCCTGTTTTGTTGAATCCCAACAAACATGTCATTGCTCGTGAATGTGACATCTACAGTTGTGCCCATAAAAAGAGCACATTCAAGGCTTTTCTAACCTCAATTTGCACACTGTGTTCAAACGATTTCACTATTTCATCCTCAGGAGTTGCGTTGGTGATCTGCATGGCAATCTCTTCATCAGTTTGGAATTGGCATCAGGGAGGGGTTGGGAAGCACATGCCTTAACACAGGAGAGCATGAAGTTGTCCTTAGATTCCACGCTTTCTGGGAGATGCACTTAATCCTTGCTTACCTGTGTTCAGTGTAAAGATTTCAGTAAAACTGACCTTGTTAAAAGAGATTGACTCAGCGGAACAATCAACGCGCAACCCGTAGCCAATGGAAGACTCGAATAACAGGGTTGGATTTGGAGGCAATAACAGCACATGGAGAAAATAACTTCTTCCTGTGTATTCCAATGATTTCAGTCACAGGTTGGGTGGAGGCAGGAGGGGGAAGGAGTGGACAGAGAAGATGTGATGGCCTGGAAGATTCTGGAGTTCTAGCCCAATGGAACTCCACCCTTCTGACCATGTTTTGGCTTCAGATTGGCTATCACAAATGGGAATTAATTGGAGTTGGCTATGTTTTCCTATAGAATCCATAGAGTGAGAGCGTTCATTGAGTGCGCTAGGCCTGAGTAGGTTCCAGTGAACATTCGAGCCAAAGTCAGAACTGTAATATGAGAACCCCTGAATCAGGAACATCACTGTGAAGCCACCCAAAGTCAGGAGAGTGAATGGGTGATTCTTGCGGACGACAGCCGGAGCGAAGTTCTTTCCTCTATTCAGCTTCACCCTCCTCATGACTCTTTGAAGACAGCAAGCTTGCATCACATGCACTGGGGTCAAATAGTTGCCAGAAATAGGCAAATATTAAATTAGAAATATTAGAAAAATATTAGAAATAGGCAAATTTGTGCTCTGCCCCCAAATATTCCTGCAGGTCGCACAAGATCTGCCTGCAACCCTCTTATGGTTAAACTGCCAAAATCAAGACTCTCTGCTCACCTTCACTCTTTCATTCCTCTTTTCTCCCGCCTCTGGAACAAACTCCCACACTCTATTCAATCCCACTCCTCCCTCCAGGTCTTTAAAACAGCTGTTCACCACCATCTCTTATCTTCCCCCATCCAAAACCTTGATCTTTTCTACCCCCGTTAATTCACCCCAGATCCACTTTTTTGAAATTCCGACTTCTTTCCTCGAAGTCCTGGCAGTGTCCACGTGTTTTATACCTCTCCCATCCCACCCCCACCCTTTCCCGTGCATCCTCCCCCCTAAGCCCTCCCCCTCCCACAGATCTCCCGATGTCCCTGATCTCAAATATTGTGCTTGTGTGCTTCCCTTTCTCTCCCAATATTGTCTCCCGCTCCCTTTATCTTATGTTTTATGTGTCAGTTTGTCTTTTTGTGATTAATGTTAGCTCTTACACGAGCCTCGATCTTGTATACAAAAAAAGAAAAAGAAAAAGAAAAACTTGCTATATTTTGCTGGAGGTGTCACACATTGCCAGCTTGATAGTAAATAGAAAATTGTGACACAAAGCAGCTCTGGACATCGTTCTCCCTTGAGTATTTGTCTATCTGTGTCTTTTGGATTTTACTATCCTTATTTATCAGTGCAAAGGCTCGAGAAACACTACGTTTTCTTTACTAGCAACGGCACCTGCCCTATGGGCGGGGCTTCAATTGGGAGGCCCAAATGAAAAGGCAAAATATCAGAAATTGAAGGCTTTTTTATTTAAAACGATTCATATAAACATCCGTTCATATCACACGCAAATCATCAAATCACAGTGATGTGGTATTTTGTGATGTGGTTGTGGTCCAAAAATACTGTTTAGATTTTGATGATTTGCGTGTGATATTTAACGGATGTTAAAATAAATCGCGCCTCCCAATTGAAGCCCCGCCTTTAGGGCGGGTACCGTTTCTCGTCATATATGTCTGGTTGAAGGCTTTGGGTGGTGAGGGAGTTTGAAGCCAGATTTTAATCTTACAGCCGCCATATTGGTGCTCGCCGTCACTGCGATGCCAAGTGAAAGACGCCTCAGAGCTGTCACATTCACAATCGCTATGTCGTATGTACTCCCGATGCGTGTAGGCCTACCAAATTACCGATACGTGTACCTGTACCAAATCAACAGTTAAAAGGATTTTGAGCTGATAGGTGTTACGGCCTTGGAAAGATCGATGGAGACAACAACAACAACAACAACAACAACATGCATTTTAAGGCCATTTTCCCTGCTAGAGCGGGGGTTAGCCTTGCGGTCCCCATGACAATCTTCTCCATCTTGCCCTATTTTCTGCATCTCTCCTTGTTAACCCCCTTGCCCGCATTTCTTCTTCCACCATCTTTAGCCAAGTCTTTCTCGGTCTTCCCCGTCCTCTACTTCCTTCTACATTAATTTCCATCACTCTTCTCAACCAGTCACTTTCATCCTTCCTCAACACATGACCAAACCATCTCAACCTGTTCCTCTTCACAGCATCAATCACAGGCAATATTCCCATCATCTTTCGCAATTCATCATTTGTCTTCCTCTCTCTCAACGATACACCGCACATCCATCGAACCATTCGCATTTCCACCCTTTCCAGCCTTCGTTGCTGCTCTACGTTCATTACCCATGTCTCGCTCCCATAAATCATAACACTTCTCACACATGCAGCATACACCTTTCCCTTCAGCTTCAGCGACACTCTCCTCCTCATCGGCACGCCACTCAGTTCCCGAAACTTCTTCCATGCACATCTCACTCGAGCAACCGTTGCCGAGTCTGATCCACCTTCTCCATTCAGCATGTCTCCGAGGTAGCAAAATGTTTTCACACCTTCCAGCTTCACGCCGGCTCCAAGATCCAACTCAACATTTCCTCCATCTGCAGCTCCCTCTGTGCACACCTTACATTTGAATGTAGCTGCCACACTGGTAAATGACCCTCTTAGACCACTACATTTTTGATGAACCCACTCAGCGCACATTGTACATTGAATGGAGGTCACTCCGACACCCTTCCTGCACACAGCACACGGCCACTTCCCAGTTCTTTCCACCTCACCACATGCTTTACCACTTGCCATCATCTTCGTCTTTCCGATATTCACCTTCAGACCTTTTGTCTCCATACATTCCTTCCACTTGTTCATCTTTTCCTTCAGTCCATCCATACTTTCCGCAATCAACACCAGATCATCTGCATACAACAACTCCCACGGTAAACCCTCCTTTACGTTCTGAGCCAGCACCTCCATCACAGCTACAAATAGTAGTGGACTTAGTACCGACCCCTGATGCACTCCCACCTTCACCTCAAACTCACCACTGTTCCCATCCTTCGTCCTTACAGCTGTGCACGCTCTTTTGTACATTGCCATCACTACTCTGATCAACCATTCCTCCACTCCTAACTTCCTCAATGCCCATGTCAATACTTTGCGTGGAACCCTATCGAATGCTTTCTCCAGATCAACAAACCCAAAAAACAACTTCTTCCTCTTCTCCATGTACTTCTCCTGCAACTGCCTCACAATGAAAAGCGCATCTGTCGTTCCTCTTCCTGGCATGAATCCAAACTGCATTTCGTCGATCTTCACTTTCTTCCTTATCCTCCTCTCCAACACCCTTTCCAATACCTTCATTCCATGCTCCAATAACTTTATCGCTCGGTACGAGCCACACTCCAGAGGGTCACCTTTCCCCTTGTATAGAGGGACGAAGGTACTCAGTTCCCAACCCACTGGAATGCGGCCTTCTTTCACAACCACATTACAGATCTCTGTCATTCTCTTCACACCCCAACTTCCTGCTGCCTTCAACATATCTCCCACAACTCCCGTCGGCCCTCCCGCTTTTCCACTCTTCATTGCTTTTATCGCTTCCTCAACTTCCTTCTCAGTTATCTTCTCTGCCGGTCCTAAAACTGGGTTACTCTCTATGTTGCCATCCCATTCATTCTCTGTATTCAACAGCATTTCCATATATCTTTTCCATCTTCCTTTAATTCCATCTGGGTCGACAACGATTTGTCCCACTTCATCCTTCAAGCAACTCACCCCCATCACACCACACCTCTCTTTCGCTATGTGCTTTGCAATCCTGAATACTGCTTTCTGACCCTCTTCCGAATCCAAGCGTTCTCCGAACATTTTCCTACATGCCTCCTGCGCCTTTGCTACCTCTTTCTTTGCAGCCTTCCTGGCTGCCTTATAACTTTCATGCTCTGCTGTTTCTGCTCCCGTACCCTTCGCCTTCTGCCACTCCTTGAACTTCTTCCTCTTCTCGTCAATCCTCTTTCCAACTTCATCATCCCACCACCATGTTTCCGAGTCATCCCACCAGTTTCTGAGTCGGTCCTTTTGGCCATCCACATACCTCACCAACGGCTCCCAACAGACTAGCTTTCATTGACATCCAACCACTTTCAAGCTCAACCACATCATCCTCTACCCTACTCAGCCTCTCTTTTATTGCCTCCCTTACTGTCACCTCTTTCAACCTCCACACCTTCATTCTCGGTTGGTACTTCACCCGCCGAGCTCTCCTCGCACCTTTCACCCTTATGTCGCAGACAACCAAGTGGTGCTGTGAAACAGCCTCCTCCCCCGGGATCACCTTTGTGTCCCGGAGGTGCCCCCTATCTCGCCTACGCACCATCAGGTAGTCAACGATTGTCGTCGACCCACCTGACGTGTATGTAACAAGCTTATTATCCTCTTTCTGGAACTGAGTATTACAAATCAACAAATCAGCTCCATCAGCAAACTCCAAAATCCTTTCACCTTCTCCATTTCTCACACCATATCCGTAACCCCCATGAACTCCCTCAAAACCATCCATACTCCTTCCCACATGTCCATTCAGGTCTCCTCCCACCACAACAACTTCCTCATGTTTCACGTTTTCCATCAGCTTCTCTATCGCACACCAGAACTTGTCCTTCTCTTCAACGCTTCGACCAATCTGCGGAGCATATCCCGAGATGACGTTCACCAAGTGCTTTCCAATCATCATTTTCACTATCATCAACCTATCACTCACTCTAGTCACACTCACCACACTGTCTACAAACTCCTCAGAAAACAGGACACCAACACCTTTCACGCCCTCCGGGCACCCTTGCCACACAAACTTGTATTTCTGTCCCTGCCTACCCTTCACCATTCTCACACCACTTCCCTTCCATCTCGTCTCTTGCACACAACATATGTCCACTCTTCTTCTGACCAATACTTCCACCACTTCTCCTGATCTCCGTCATTGTCCCTACATTCCATGTCCCAAACCTCAGAAACCAATCTGCACTTCGAGCTGCACCCTGCCCAAATGTAGTTGTAATTGTCATGGTTTTCTTTTTGAGGCAATGTTTTTATGGCCAGATGCCCTTCCTGACGCCAACCCTCTTAGTCGTCTCTTACGACACGCAGGGATACGGTGTACCTATTCTGACCAGGGTACACACTGGGAAACGTTTAAAACATGGAAATTCGGTGGGGGGGGGGGGGGGCGGCGTCAGCATCACGGCTGCGGTTTAAACATATTCCAACAATATCCAAACAGAACCATGAAAACCATGAAAAACAATCTGGGAAAAGTCTCCAAGCGAGAACGTGGATTTGAGAAAGAAGGAGCAGAGGCGGAAGAAAAACGAGATACAGGGGGCGGGGCACAAGTCGAGACGAGGAGGAGAGCGAACAAGCACGTGTCCGGAAGGAGAGAAAGAATCAATATATAATTATTTGTCTAGGGAGGTGAGGTGAGGGCGAGAAAATAAAAGAAAAGAAACAAGTAATACAGCAAAGGAAATAACTTAAATTGACAAAACACCGACGGGGGGAGGGAAGCCTCAAGTTACCAGGCCGCACACGAGGTACGACCCAGAAAACGATTAATTACACACAAGTTTGTACGAATTACAAACCAAAACTAACTAGAAACACACAATAACACGTACACAGCAAAATAACCAGTCGAAATTTGACAAAGACAAGAATGGGAAAATACTTAAACTTTGATGCCGTGGAGAGCTCGAAGTACGCTTCACTCATCCGAGGAACCGGAAGCGGTCTTCGATGGAGACAGCGATCTGTTAATGCATTCACCGCCCAAATAGCTATGTGGAATTCTCTCATGTAGAGATTAAACGTCGTTTGAACTTTGGCCGGTGTCATTATTTACTTTTAATGATGTTTATATACGAATGATGTTTAATGATGTTTATATTGGTTTTGGGTCGTCCTTTTCGCATATCTCATGGGATTGTGAGTTGGAGAGACGGCCGTGATGGCGGGGAGGGGGTTGGAATTATCTTAAGCAGGGATTCAACCCGTGTCCTTATAAAAGGTCTTTGTCCGAGGTCACCGAGTCCGATCGGTGCAGCCGTTTAGCAGCTCTGTCTGTGAAAAAAACTTTAGTTTTAATAAAATAACAGTATTAAAGATAGTTTTAAAAAATCCGGAAGTTTAGCGCCACTGAAGGAGACTTATACATCAGCCACCATTATGGCCTTATATACTGTAATAAGACGACGTTTAGTTGCAGTTTAGTCTCGTTGAGTCTAGTACAGTACTTACATAGCCATATTGGCAGAGTCTTCTGCACCCCGATATTGTCCCTCTCACATGCCACACCCTCTCATATTATATATCGATATACAGTATGGAAGAATTATGAAGTTCTTGGAAGAATTATGAAGGCGATTTGTGTCATATAGTGTTCAGATATGTAATTCAATTTGATTAAAGTTTTGGGAAGGTGTAACCTTATATAGGTATACCCCTCAGTATACCCATCCATACAGCATGGGTATACCTAGGGATTCAATGAATTAATGCAAAAATAGTCAAATACATCACCTTATCTAACACGCTACATTAATAATTTGTGCTTGTTCTTTGTGTCCTTTATAACATGCTTACAAACAGTACGTTTTCTGATTGGAATGATTTTCAATTTTGTTTCACTGCCAGGCAGGCAGATAGAGAAAAATATAATGTCACTCTTCCATGCGCTTGTGCATTCGGGACGAATTCAAAACCAAAGTACGTTAACACGAGAAATTTGTCTTCCTATTCATGTTCGAAATCGAGTTCAAAATATAATATTCGTTTTAAATACGTTGTTCCTCAATCATAAACTGACGATCATAAGATGATCAAAGGGACGAATGGCCAGACCGACATGAACCAATTATTGCTTCATCCCGCTTTTTGCTTCGCATGGACGGAGTAAATACTCATGATGGTAACACCACATTTGTAGCACCCACCTCGAGTGGCCTTAAAGGCTTGGTGGCAGGCAATATCTCATTAAAAATAAATAAATAATAAATAAATAAATAAGTTAAAAAAATTAAATAACATATACATATTGTTGCGGTTATGAGGACTGTATTTTTTTTATTGTGTGCTTTATTATTATTATGGTTTATTCTGCGCCTCCTGCCTCCGGAGCTGTGTAAAGGTCAAAGGGCATCCCATAATTAGTCCAAAAGCATGCACGTCAGCCAATCATAGAATACCCCTGTTCAATAGTTATATCTTATTATGTGTTTTAGGGTAAGGCTGTGTCTCCCATTAATTGAAATACTCCATTGCACCAGTGAAAGAGATAGATTCCCTTCATTCCCATTCTCAAAACTTTCATTTCCCCTTTCGTCATTGCCAGGCCTCGAGTGCCATTGCCAAGAACCTCCCCTCCAATTGCCGCCATTGACCACGAGGCAGGGTCGGAGAATAAAGGCATGTCTCCACCTCGTAATAGAGGGGAGGAGTGAGCCAGCCCCACTCGACCAACCATGAGCCAGGGGTTTGGCTAGAGAGGGCGGAGGAAGAGCGATTGGGGAGGTTCGCAACGGTTGAGGGGCGGGTCCTATATAACCCACGCCAGGGCGTTTCCCAAGAGAGATGAGCTTTTACAGAGAGACGAGAGGGAGTCCAAGCAGTTGGATCCAAGAGAGGCGCTTTGAGTTGAGTCCGAGAGAAGTCCAGAGTTGAGCTGCAGCTCGAGCCACCGAAACTGCACTTACTGCAGCTCGAGCCACCGAAACTGCACTTACTGCAGCTCGAGCCACCGAAACTGCACTTACTGCAGCTCGAGCCACCGAAACTGCATTTACTGCAGCTTGAGCCACCGAAACTGCATTTACTGCAGCTGGAGCCACCAAAACTGCAGCCACAGCAGCGTGAGATCTGGACGGCAGTTTGGAGCAGGGCCGCGAAGGAGCGGCGGCTGCCCAACGAGTCGATCGGCTGCAGGACCAGTTGGACCTCCCTATCCCGCCAGCCATCCATCTCCCGCCAGTCCTATCATCATTCCCCGTGTGAGTCTGTCCTTGTTTGTTCTGTCCCTGGGTTAATTAAGCTTGTATAAGCTAAGGATTTCACTGTGTCACCTGCGTCTCATGTGCCTGTAAATAAACGTGACTGCTTTCTTCTTGATTATATGTGTAAATAATAAACCCAGTTACTCTTCTGTACGTCTTCTTCCTCTTTGCATTCGGTCGCTTTAGAGTTTTCCATATTGAGCAGCTGCGGTGCGATACGGCCAACGTTTGGGGTGAATCGGGTTAGTCGGGGAATAACTGTTCGGCCGCGGTTACACCACCGCTCGGTCAAAATAACATCTTAACCGCGTCCGTAACAATTGGTGTCAGGGAGTGAGATACGAGGCCCGAAGCGCGCTTAACGCGCTCAAAATTACAAGCTGTTGGAAATTTGTGTTTTAAAGCAAAACCCGAATTTTGAAATCGCGCCATGGCTGGTCAAGGCGACGGGATGCCGGTGGGAGAGATAGACGGGGTGGAATCGACCCAGGACCTCGGGGAAATGTATGTGGATAAAAGAGAGGAGGAGAACATTGGCAATGTGGTTGAGGGGGTATCAGATGCACAAAATGGCGCCCTCGCGCACGAGGTTTCAGGCACGCAAAATGGCGCCTTTGCGCACACGGTTACAGCGGCACCAAATCTAGCCGCACCCGCGACCGTAGCAGCGCCACCGGTGGATTTGAACCTTTTTATGATGCAAATGAAGGCCCTTATGGAAAAGAATAGTGAGCAATTGGGAGACCAAATTAGAGGTTTGAAAAGCAGTATGGGACAAATGGGGAACCGGATGGATGCTCAGAGTGAGCAAATGGGGGCAATGAGGGACGAATTGGGGGGCAAAATGGGGAAATGGTGGGCGAAATGGGGGGCAAAATGGGAGAAATGGGGGAACGGCTAGAAGCTAAATTTGAGGGGTTAGACAATAATCTTAAGGAATTAGACAAGAAATTTGAGGGGTTAGACAATGGGATAGAAGGGGTGAAACATGGGTTAACGGGGGTGGAAAATAGAATGGCTGCCCAGGAGAATCAGTTAGAGGGGGTGAAAAATGGGTTAATGGGGTTAGAAAATAGGATGGAAGACAAATTGCAGGAAATAGGGGAGCAATCCGCCCGGGAAATCGAACAGATGGGGAACCAGATAGAGGAGGTGAGAATCGGGGTAGAAACCAAACTGGATGCTCAGAGGGAAGAATTGGGACAGATGAGGGTGGCATCTACAAAAGAGAGGGAGGAGATGAAAGAGGAGATACGACGAGGTGTAAGTGAGGAGGTCTCGGGGGTACGCGAGGAGGTAAAGCGAGGTGAAAAGCGTATAGAGAAAGAGGTGAGGAATAATACGGCAAAGTTACAAGGGGGAATAGAAGATCTGACGGAGGAGGTGGAACAGCTGACAGAGGGACAAACGGAGTTAGTGGAGCAGGTTCAAAGGAACACTGCAGTACTAGGAGGGTTAAAGGCGACACAAAAAGAAATTAAAAATGACTTGATAGCGACACAGAGGCAATGTCAGATGGTACGTGAGGGACTGACAATGAGGTTGGACGAGGTGACAGAGGTAATGGAGACAAAGGACCGGCAGGTGAGGATGCACATAGAGACGGTCACGGTAGCCTTCGAGGACGAACTTGAGGAGACGCACCGGGAAATAAAAGAGGTGAAGCAAAAGTTAAAGGAGGTGTTAGAGGGGGTGAGTGAAATTAAGAAGAGACGGACAGAAACTAAAAGAGAAATCCAGGAGGAGGTGATGGAATATGTACAAGGTCGGTGCTCAACTCATAATGATGTGCTCACTAACCAAATAAAGAGTTTGCAGGTGGCAGAAGAGGTGCGACGAAGAGGTGCCAAGGTGAGTGGCGATATAATCGGAAATGTACATGATGTGAGGGGAGCTTCAGTCGGCTTGGGGGTTGTTGTGGACCCGGGTGTTCGTGAGAGGCCGTTGGTGAAGTGTGCGACAGGTACGGTGTGCGAAAAAAGAGGTGTGCGAGAATGTCCGACCATGGGGTGTGTGAGGAAAAAGTGCGCGCCGAGGAATGAGTGTGCTGTCGAGAGTGAGTCGGTCATAGCGCGTGTGCGAGGGAGCACATGGAAGCGCGTAGTGAGGAGTGTTACAGAGGATGTAACGGAAGCATGCACGCCTGTGGTGAGTGTTACGGAGGAAGTAACGAAAGAGTGTGCGCAAGAGGATGCGCGAGAAAGGTGTGTAACGGACGGGTGCATGAGGAAAGAGTGCGCTGTCAAAAGTAAGGAAGAATGCACACCTGTGGTGAGTGTTACAGAGGGTGTAACGGGAGAGTGTGCGCGAGAAAGGTGTGTAACGGACAGGGGCATGAGGAAAGAGTGCGCTGTCGAGAGTAAGGGTGAGTGCGCTGTCAAGAATGGAGGTGAAAGTAGTGAGAGTGACACGGAGCGTGAGTTGGTTGTGACAGGTGAGCGAGGATGTACACCTGGAATGGAAGGATGCACACCTGGAATGGTAGAGCGTGTGTGGGAATGCGCACTCGAGTTGGTAGTGAGGCACGTGGTTGGGTGTGCGAGTGAGAGCACACCTGTGATTGTCACAGAGGAGGTGACCGAGAAGGGGGCGCGAAGAGGTGTGTTGGTGAGGTGTGCGAGCGACGAATGTGTGCCAAGGTGTTCGGTGGTCAGGTGTGTGACCAAGTCTGTGAGCGAAAGAACGAATGCAATGACGAAGTATGCGGGGTGTACGGGCGGCGTTGGAACACCGAGCTCGGTGAGGGTGAAAGGGGTAGCGTATGCGTGTAAGCATGCAGGTGAGGCATCGACGGTAACCGGGTTAGCGGTTAGAGCGACTTATAGCCGAATCGGGCCCTCGGTGCGTGCCGGGCTTCGCGTGCCGCAAGAACCAGCGGGGATCCGAACCGCGGCGGGTCCGAAAGGACCACCGTACGCGATCCACGCTGGGCCGCGCTTGGAACGGCCGCGTCCGTGCTCCGCTAGGCGGAACGGGCAGCCCGAAAGGAAGGGTCGTCATGGCGACCACTTTTTATTGAGACGTTCCGGCAGGTCGAGATCGGGAAATTGGATGGCTCCGTGCCGAGGTGGTGCGTGGGATCTCGGCCCGGGTAAACCTCCTTCCCTGCAACGAATGTCGGACGCATCCAACCGCCGGTACCAAAGAACCCGCATTCATTGCTCGGCTGTACGAAGCCGGGCTGTAGACGTGAATTAGCGCACCGAGAGTATCTAATAAGTAGACGGGTGATGAGGTTAGTGTTTTGGACCCAAAATTAGAAAAAGGCAAAATTTGATGATTGGTACGGTGATTGGCAGATGATTGGCAAATTTTTGATTGGCTGAAATTTGGTGAGCAAAATTGATAGTGGGACCTCCCCGATGTGGTGGGATGGCCAATCCACCATCCCTCACAGAAGGGGGGCAAAGGAGCACTAGCTTATGGGGTTAATGGCAGTGTAAGCTCGCCGAGGGAAGGTTTGGATAATGTGTAGGGACCTAGAAGATGACATTAGGTAACGTTAAGGTTAGTTAGTGACTGATACCTGTAGTGGGGACGCAGGTAGAGTAGAGTGGATGATAATGACGTGGTATGTGCTTAGTTTAAAGGGAAGACGGGGAGCACTAAGTTAGCAGGGCAACAGGTAGTTCAGATGATGCCGTGTGAGTGTTGGAGGTGTATTCAGGTGTATTGAGCAGTGTGTGAGGAACAGGTGTGACTGAACAGGTGTGATTGCACAGGTGTGCAACTGAACAGGTGAATGGAGCAGTGTATGAGGGAGTGATAGTGATAAGTCGTGCTGACCAAATGGTCCAGGAAGAGGAGGAGGGTGCAGGTGGCACCAGGTGTGAGTGCACAGGTGTGCAACAACAGGTATGGAGAATGGTTGTGTGGAATAAATGGTAGTGTGGTATATCTGGAGTATTGGGATGGATGGTCGTGGAGTGAGTATGGTGGAAACTATGGAGTGGAGTGGATGGTGCGAAGGTGTGAATGGGGGAAGGATGGACCCCATCACGAATACCCAGGGAGGGTAGTTTAAGAGTTAGGTAGCGGGTACAGGTAAATTGTGGTTGGATATTGGCATCTGTGGTGCGAGGTGAAAGAATGGTATTTGGATGGGTGCATTAGTGTTGTGGAAATGGCTGGGCGTGTAGCCTGTTAGTGTGTGTAGTTGGTTTGGGCACTCCACCACTGTGAGGATGTCGGCCAGGTGAGGCCGCAGGTGGGCTCTGGGAGCCGGTAGTAGTTGTTGTGGATGGGGCCCGAGGATCCGGAGGACGGACCCGTGTAGCCCAGTGCCAGAGGGCACCGAGTGGGGTGACAGAGCCAGGAGGGGCCTTCCCCAGTTAATTAGGTTAGGGTGAGGAGCTAGGTAAGCTTGGGTGGCAACTACAGTGGTGGAGGTGTGCAGGTGGGTAGACCTGCTGGGAGAGCTACACGTCACAGCCCAGAAATTGTGCAAGGGCACCGGGAGATGAATCGGGGGAGTGAGACCCCAAATTGAGAAGCACCACAGTTTGGTCAATGGGAATTGGTTTTTAGAACCCATAGTGTAAGTGGCCAATGGATTGGCAGGGAGAGACCCCGGGTAGTGTAAAGTGTGTTAAAGTCATTTAGAGGATAGTTAGGATGAAGAAGTCTCCTCGCACCATCTACATCCACTCACCTGAGGTGACAGGTACTCCACACCATGCCATGTTTTGATTATTTTTTATGATGCAAATGTTTGGATTGTGAGGCGCATCATGACGTGGGTGTGACATTGTGCTTTGTGTTCCATCTCTTCCTCCTTATGAGGATTGATGATGAATTGATGATGGCAAATATTGGATAGTGGGATTGTGGTGATGAATTTGGTCTAAGGGAAATATGGGGAAGACGAGACATTAGCGACGAATTTGTAAATGTGTAGATTTTGTAAATATGGGGTAAGGGCAAGGGTAGTGTAGGTGACAGGGGGGGTGACGTACGGTAGGGACGAGCTTTCTCATTTCGCTCTCCGTACGCATTTCGCCTTGCATTGCCTTATTGATGTGTACCCTTGTGACCTTACCCCTCGCTCATTTGTCTTCCCCCTTTTGTCTCCCACATGACCTGTGCGCCATTGGGCGCCGAGGGGAGCGTGCGTGAGTCCTCCATTGTGCGCCCGGAATTCCCAGAACCAGCTGTCTGCATCGATGCACCACATTATGGACCACATGTCGGTGGCCGAGCACCACTTATGGACCCCATGGGTTGGGGCATGGCCCCTCTGCTGGAACCGGCCATGAGGGCCCAAAATCTTGCTGGCGGACCTTGGCCACAGGGCACCGATGCCCCACAGGTGAACCACACGTAGTCGGCCCTGTGGGCCATAAATAAAATAAATAAAATGGACACGTTTGGGCAAGCTTTATTGCAAATAGGCCGCCAGTAAGAAAATGGAAGAAAGACAACAACTGGAAGAAATAGTAATAGCCAGCAGAGGGAGCCGAAGAGCAAGAGATCACCTGCAGGGTTAGGGGTTGTTTGGTTATTTTTATTGTTGAACATTGATGAACAGTAATGACTGCACCGATTGGTGCTTTAGGGTGCTTGTATTGGGGCGTTTTTAGGTGCTTTCATGGTGCGTCGATGCAGAGCAGACTGTCTCCCCCCAGAAAGAACAATTACAGGTCCTGGGTTAGTCTTGTAAATAAAAGTAGTGTCAATTGTAAATAATGCTCCCCACCGTCAGTGTGTAGTTTGAAGACCATTCCGCAATTCGGTTAACTGTGGGCGTAAGTCTGTTAGGCAGGGTGCAATGGAGCAGCGGGACACATTTATTTATGTTTTAAAACTGTCGCACTCAGGGTCAGGTTAAAAGTAGAGGGAACTACACCTACGTGTCACACTAAATAAAAAGTTGTAGGCCCGGGTCGTGCCTAAGAGGAGGAGGGTGCAGTGTTGCAGATATGAGGACTGTATTTTTTTTATTGTGTGCTTTATTATTATTATGGTTTATTCTGCGCCTCCTGCCTCCGGAGCTGTGTAAAGGTCAAAGGGTGTCCCATAATTAGTCCAAAAGCATGCACGTCAGCCAATCATAGAATACCCCTGTTCAATAGTTATATCTTATTATGTGTTTTAGGGTAAGGCTGTGTCTCCCATTAATTGAAATACTCCATTGCACCAGCGAAAGAGATAGATTCCCTTCATTCCCATTCCCAAAACTTTCATTTCCCCTTTCGTCATTGCCAGGCCTCGAGTGCCATTGCCAAGAACCTCCCCTCCAATTGCCGCCATTGACCACGAGGCAGGGTTGGAGAATAAAGGCGTGTCTCCACCTCATAATAGAGGGGAGGAGTGAGCCAGCCCCACTCGACCAACCATGAGCCAGGGGTTTGGCTCGAGAGGGCGGAGGAAGAGCGATCGGGGAGGTTCGCAAAGGTTGAGGGGCGGGGCCTATATAACCCACGGCAGGGCGTTTCCCAAGAGAGATGAGCTTTTACAGAGAGACGAGAGGGAGTCCAAGCAGTTGGGTCCAAGAGAGGCGCTTTGAGTTGAGTCCGAGAGAAGTCCAGAGTTGAGCTGCAGCTCGAGCCACCGAAACTGCACTTACTGCAGCTCGAGCCACCGAAACTGCACTTACTGCAGCTCGAGCCACCGAAACTGCACTTACTGCAGCTCGAGCCACCGAAACTGCATTTACTGCAGCTCGAGCCACCGAAACTGCATTTTCTGCAGCTGGAGCCACCGAAACTGCAGCCACAGCAGCGTGAGACCTGGACGGCAGTTTGGAGCAGGGCCGCGAAGGAGCGGCGGCTGCCCAACGAGTCGATCGGCTGCAGGACCAGTTGGACCTCCCTATCCCGCCAGCCATCCATCTCCCGCCAGTCCTATCATCATTCCCCGCGTGAGTCTGTCCTTGTTTGTTCTGTCCCTGGGTTAATTAAGCTTGTATAAGCTAAGGATTTCACTGTGTCACCTGCGTCTCATGTGCCTGTAAATAAACGTGACTGCTTTCTTCTTGATTATATGTGTAAATAATAAACCCAGTTACTCTTCTATACGTCTTCTTCCTCTTTGCATTTGGTCGCTTTAGAGTTTTCCATATTGAGCAGCTGCGGTGCGATACGGCCAACGTTTGGAGTGAATCGGGTTAGTCGGGGAATAACTGTTCGGCCGCGGTTACACCACCGCTCGGTCAAAATAACATCTTAACCGCGTCCGTAACAATATATAGTGTTGCGGTTTTGGGAAACCTTTAAAAAGCAATGACAACCACCATATGGGTCTCTTAGAATAGTAATTTCATAGCAGACCATTATCTTAGCCCCTTCCCCTTATTTCGGGTTAGTATGCCATGCGTTGGGGAAGGGAAAGATAGGCCCTCCACTCATAACGGATAATTTACCAAGCAGATGCACAAGGATTGCATCCACAGATTGATTTAAAGTCTTGAAGGCCAGAAGACAGACCAAAGACCATTGGGATATGCACCAATCAGGGCCTGAGTCCCTTCGAGAGAGCTAGCAGGGGCGGAGTGACGGTCTCCCAGACACCCTCGAACAGCAGCTCCACCCCTAGCCAGAGCCCTGACAAAATGCCTTGTGCACGTTTTTTTTTTTTTTTTTTTCTCTCTTTTCTCTTCTCTCTTCTCTCTTCTCTCTCTACATTCAGCACATGCCTACATGACTACTCTCTCCCTCTTTGCTGGTTTCACTGAGCACGTGTGCATCCACTCTAGGACGGACCCTCTCGCAGGCCTCTACACGTGTTTTTCTCTCTCCTGGCCAGACTCTCCTTGCTCCCTCTCACTACACATGTACACGACAAAAAGGCTTTGGACTCTGCTCGTTTTTCACATGTTCATTGCTCTCTGTTGGCTGCCGGACTCCCACTCGGTGCACGTGTGCATGACACTCACTTTCCGCATGAGGCCAAGATGTACTCTTTACCCTGCACGAGATCACGACGTGCTTCCTCCACGTCTCCTTGGCACTTTTCCTGCATGGTTCCCGACGCACTCACTCTGACGAGCTCCCGGCGTTTTTTACCAGCTCGTGTTCGCGCTGGGACTACCTGCTCGTGTTCTTGCTGGGAAGCACCTTTACCTGCTCATGTTCATGCTGGGATCACCTTAACCTGCTCGACGCTCATGTTCAGGAATGCCGTTTGCCGGGCAGGTGCTCGTTGGTGAGGTCAAGACAAAAGGCGTCGCAAGGAGAAGCATCTGGTAATATCGTGGCCATTTCGATAACAGGTTCCCAACGTTCGCAGGGGGAGGGAGCCGCTCCCCTCCCCCATGAATGTGTGCTGGCGCCTTGTTGTGTTTATTAGTAGTGATCATAATAAGGCGTAGGATAAGCTAAGCTCCTGCTTCTCATCCTTTTTTCTTTCGTATTGAAAAAATACACTGTAAATACTTGTAAATAAATCAAATCGTCAAACGTTTCCTTTCTCTCTGTCTGTGAATGTCTTTTCTTTCATTCGTCCGCCATTGCTCGCACCAAGCGTAGCGATCGGCTGTAACAAAATTAGCATTAGCCCGGCAGTTACCAATGGTTGCTCGGCCGTATAAATTTCCATCCAGGAACAAAAGAAAGTGGTACACCGCCCGAGGGTAGGTACGGTGCGTTCCCGGATTGAAACCGTCACGTGGTACAGGTAAGTGGTTTTAGACGATTGGACCCTGCTATCGCATCATGGACCAATTGGCGTTCATAGTTTCTGGTTCGCAACCTGCCGAAGTACGAAGTTATTCGTGCGCGGCAGTCGCAGGTCCAGTAAGTTCCGGAGGGAACGGAGATTAACCCCCTCATCGTGGACCTGAACCCTGGTAGTAGAACCTCATAGTAGAACCGTAACAATATTTAAAAAAAACACAACTTTAATTTATGTGTTATAGCCCACTTCTTTCAGTAACATTCAGACGTTCTTCTGTTACAAACTGAATCACTAACATCCAATAGCTGTCTGAAAAAGAAAATTTGTATATTTGTCACAAACTCAAAACATTCAGTTCCTTTAGTGTTGGGATTATCTTCGCCAAGGAAAAAATAACTGCTCAGTCTGTTTTGCCTTACTTCAGCACCAGACACCGACTTTCTTAGCATTAAGCTTCATTCTGAACCAATCTGTCATTTCACGATCTATATTCAGCACAATTAAACAGAAAGTTGTATCCTCTGACTCTTTCATCAGGTTTAAGTCACACACGTAAGCCCTCAGTGGTGGCATCGGCTGTCATTCAGTTGTTATCCTCACTCCTCCACCAATGGAAATTACAAGACAAACGAGAGCAGCACTCAGTAGAGAGCATACCTCCAACTGGTTTGCCATATCACTCAATGGTGAAGAATCACTTAAAAAATCAAATAATTCTCATATCCGAATCCATATACAGATCTTCACCAAAATCTAATCGATTCTTCCTTGTCACACACACAACCGGTCCACCAAGTTTCGTCCAAATCCGTCCACAAGCTTTTGAGATATCCTGCTATGTATAGTTTTTGGCCCTATCTCCCAATGGTGAAGAATCACTTAAACAATTCTAGTAGCCGGATCCGAATCCGCATGTTCGCCAAAATCTAATCATTTCATCGGTGTCACCTTTAGGTAATTGTCATCTGGGTAATTATGAATAATATCACCTCTAGGATACGCTACATCTCTGCCAAATTTCGTCCGAATCTGTCCACAACTCTTTGAGATCTTTTGTTCACAAACAAACAAACAAACAAACGGACAAACGGACAAACAGACAGGGGTGAAAACATAACCTCCATCCACCTTTGGTGGCAGAGGTAACTAGAAAGCATCCCAAAATGCAAAGTGAGTCCGCGTTCGCTTTCTACTCAAACTGACCTTGACAAACAACAGCTAAAAATTATTTTTGTTATTAATTAGTACAGTATTCTCCATATTCTTATCATAAAGGGTTGTTGAAAATTTGATGACAAAAGCTCAAACAGTAAAAATGTTATGGCCTGGACAGACACACTGAAGCTCAATGGTAAATAATTAAAGAAACAAGGAAGCGATTTATAAAACGGCCATCTCGCACTGACCCATGGCAGACAAGCTAATAAAGCAGCCTATTTGTACATACTGTGACTTTGCCCTTTGACCTTTCGACCCAATTATTCATTTAGATTTGATTTTATGTGGCATAATTTGACACCAAAAAGTTATGCCCTGGACACAGATACACACAGGCGACTGCAAAACAACCCTATCTCCCGCTGTGCGGATGGACGGGCTAATTACCTACTGCAATACCTTTTCCCAGTCTTCACTGACACTTGATTTAATTTGATGTTTTAAATCACACAATAAAATTTTCAAAATACTACATTGAGAGGAAAATACTGCAAGAGTCTTGTCTCCTGCATAGACATGCTTATAAATGGATACTTATAAATATATATGGATGTATGGTTGTGTTGCATTGTAATTCTCATGTATGTACTACCTGCAAATGTCAGCAGCAGTAGAGGAACTCAGGTAGGATTTGAAACAGCAAAGGCCTTATATTTTGTAGTTTTTCTTGATTGCTTTATGCAGCTTTCTTTAGTTGGAAGAGCATGGGTGTTAATTTATTGAAACCCTATCCACCTGGGGTCATTGATAAGGTGAGAGCTGATTGGTTATGCCCTCCAATTACAGGTGAGAGATGCGTGATTGGGTCATATACATACATACATATTTGCAAGATAAGAAGAGGTCATAAATTTCAGGTCTGGCCAGGTATGAAATATGTAGGTCAATCATACATGCTGCATAAGCTTGATCCTGACCCTAAAACTAATGGGACGTGGAATATGATGACAACACCTCCGTCATTTCACTTCCCCCCCCCCCCCCCCCCCCCAAAAAGTGAAAAAAGTAAAATTTGATAGTTGACATTGGATTTTTTTCATGAAGATAGGGTGATTACATATAAATACAAGACCTAAAATAAGGAACAAAAATGGACGTGGTGTTTGGATCCGTGAGTCAAATGGATAGCTTGCTAAATTGTTCTTGATATACCCCTCAATGTATACCAAATTATGGCTGTGTACTTGCTATTCGTGGTTTACTTTGGACAGGCTACTAGCTCTGATCTCAACTAGAATGTTATTACGGACTGTCACCTTGGCCAAGGTGGCCGAGGTTGGGTTACCAAACTTATTAAGTCGCTTGATGCATATCAATCCACTTTTTTGTCCATTTGTTTTCCCATTTTTATCATCCATTTTAGAATCGTTAAACAAGGGGCCAATGCGTGTCTGTCTGTCTGCGCAGTGGAGCAGTGCGCCCTTTCAGCACCTTACCCTGTGCACTCTATTTGTCTTGCATCCCAGAATGTTTTACTGACCAATCCATGCTCTTTGGCTTCTTCCTTCATCCTGCATCCAGTAATCTCTACGTCAAGCATTCTCCTCCTCCCAGCACACCCACCTACAAACACATCCACTCTTTTTTACTCTTCCTCTCTTCTCTGCCTCTTCGTTTCACAAATCACGTTTAGCCGGCGTCAGGCAGAGCGAGCCCTCTCGGTCCATAACTCGAGCCTCGCTGTCATCTCCCGTGGATGGAAAACTGCTGTGATGTATGGTGCGAGGCGACCCTGCGCACTGCCAGAGAAATGGCCTCATTTTCCCTGCTGACACATGCTTCGTTCGCCAGGCAGCAGCCCTAGTTGGACAGAAACAACCGGGAAGAAACCCCCACCCCAGGGCCCCCCACCTCCACAAAGCTGCATCGTAAAAAATCCTATCTCCCTTCCGTCTGTCCTTCCACGAAATCCTTTTGAGCTGCAGCGCCACACCATCACCATCATGTTTTTCTCAATATCACAACGCCTCCTCCACCCTCCTGTCCTGCGTTCACCAACCCCATTCCATTTCTCTTCACAACAGAGAAGCTCGAATTTGCCATTTGCTCGAACTTATATGATGTCAATTTCTTTGCTCATGACATAATCATTACTTTAATTGGATCGCTTGCATTAAATATAAGCCATTGGTGGCACAGAACTATTTCACAAACAATTAATAAGAGTGCCAGTCGATAACTAATAGTCGATAACTAACTCAAATAATCAATAAGAAAAGACAAATATATAGTAACTCAAAATGAAAGAGCATCATGAACTTATTGCCTCCTTTGCATAATTTGTCAAACATCATCATCTGGTCCAGAATGTGCTCCTTGTTCCGAGGACGTACGTTTTTACACGGCCTTAGGCTCATGGAGTAGCATGGATACATAAATGCAGAAAAAAAGAGACAACGGTAGATATCATGGTGGAACATTGCGGAAATTGAGTCGATAAACTGCAACAATTAATGAATGTGGTGTTTATGTAGCACAGGCATGATGGTCCAAATGTCCAACTCCTGCGTTAAAGGTCCTTGTCGTACCGTTTTTTTTGGTATAAATTGAAAAATGAATGCAGAATTAAAAAAAAAAATATGAAAGATCTTTGCAATAATTCCAATAATTGCAGTTTATTATTTTTTTCAATACATAAGTACAAATGATTTGGAGTAAATATTTTTATTACCAATTCATATGTCTCTCATACATTCATATGTTTCAATACATACATACATATGAATTCAATTCATATGTACAAATGATTATTCATATGCCGCATTGAAACAATAAAAATTGTTGGCATTTCTTGGACGAATGTTAGCATCTCATTCCGCTAACTTTATGAATGCTTTTAAGTGTCTGTGTTTTGAATGTGGGATCCAATTCATCCTGAACTATGTACTTGTATGGAAATTTCAAAGATGCCACGCTAAGAAAGAAGGGTAAAGGAACGGTTTCATCAAGGCCGTCTGGGGGTATTACACCAGAAATGTTAGCTTTCCTTTGCTTGCCGGATCTAAATCCCCCGCGCAGTGGAACATGGGGTTTTGCAATCACTTCTGTGTGTCTGACTGTCTGTCCGAACTTTTTTTTTTTCAACCATTTGAGCTTTTGCCATCAAATTTTCAAGTTTTATTATGAGAATATGGAGAAGTCAAATTAATAATTTAGTCAAAAGGTCAAAAGGTCAAAGGTCACCGACACCTAAAATCATCAATTTTCATCCAATTGACCTGAAATTTCAATTCACCATTTGAGTTTCGTCATCAAATTTTCAACAAAGTTTATTTTGAGAATATGGAGAAGGCAAATTATTAATTTTGTCAAAAGGTCAAAGGTCAGCGTCAACCTAAATTCGTCAATTTTCATCCAATTGATGTGAAAATTTAATAATTTGCATATTAACACTGAATTGGTTTATCAATCAAAAGGTTTTTTTTTTGTTTTTGTTTTTTTGGATTAAAGGGTCAAAGGCCAACGTTGCATAAAATCACTAATTTTCAACCAAATGTGTGTGTGTGTGTGTGTGTGTGATGGAATGTGTGTGTTAACTGAATGGCGAGTGCAGTAACCAACTGATTACGGAATATTCTAACCTGGTGTTGGAGTAATGGATAAGGTTGCTGGCTTGAGGCATTAGGGTCCTGAGTTCAAGCACCTATGATGTCGTTGAATTAACACTCCGTGGGATGACTCACCCTGTCATCCTTCCGAGGTTGGCAAATGAGTACCAGCTGACTGGTAATGGGGGGCACTGCATCAGTGGCAGAGCCTTTCCCCCAGAAAATGATGCGGCCAAGCAGAAAAATACCTGGTGTTGTCCTAATGGTCAGGGTGGCGGGCTTGGGATCCTAAGGTCCTGAGTTCGAATCCCATTCAGCTGTTGAATAAATACCAGGTGGGGTTGACTCAGCCTGTCATCCTTCCGAGGACGGCGAAATGAGTACCAGGGTCATGGGTCCTCTTTCAAGGAGGTTGGTGGCAGCATTTTGCGATCCGGCCGCCGTAAAACACCTCATTCCGTAACACACATAGTGGTGTGTGTGGGGATGGTGCTGAGGAGTCGTCCAAGGACGCAGCGACGTATTGATCCAGCGTACGCTCCTATATATATACAGTCACGTGAAAAAGTAAGTACACCCCATGTAAAGTTTTGACTTTTTCAACATATTTCAACAATATTGATAGATAAAGGTGATATTGTGGCGGGCACAAGGGACAATAATTCCGCGCACCAGTGGGTGGCGCGAGCGTCCAGGCGGGGAACGAAAGCGCATGCCCCGCCTTTCGACCGATCGGCCACGCCCGGGGACAAGGCGTGGCCTCGGGACATATATGCGGGCTCTAAGCTCGAGCCCGCCCAGTGCTGAAGTGCGAGCTCTTAATAAAGACTCTTTGTTTGTACCAACGCATTGTGGCCTACCTCTCTGGCAATCGAGTCGGGTGTGCACAGCACCACACTGGTGACCCCGATTGGTTCAGCCGTTGCTGACCCCCGAACGCGCCATGGCTACCAATGCCATCAAACTCCCAGAGTTTTGGGAAGCGCAAGCCGACGTCTGGTTTGTGGAGGCCGAAGCTCAATTTCAGCTCCGGGGCATCACGGCGGATGAGACCCGGTACTACCACGTGGTCGCCGCCCTCGGGCCCGGCACTGCCGCCTGAGTCGTGTCCATCCTTCGGCGCCCGCCGGGCAACAACAAGTACGAGGCGCTCAAACGTCTCCTCCTCGCCACGTTCGGGCTCACGGAGATCGAACGGGCTGACCGCCTCCTGGACCCTCCCGCCCTCGGCGACACACGACCATCCGTCCGGATGGATTTCATGCTGTCGCTGCTTGGAGACCAGCGCCCGGATTTCTTGTTCCGCGCACTTTTCCTCCGCCAGCTACCTGCACAGGTGCGCCTCGCGCTGGCCGGTTCCAAACAAACGAAACCCCACGCCCTGGCTGGAGAGGCCGACAAGTATTTCGCGGCCTGCGACACACGGTCGGTGTACGGTGCTGCCGTAGTGGCTCCCTGTGCGGAGGCTGCAGCGCCCCCTGCTTCCCTCGTGGCCGCTGCTACGCCCCGCCCACTACTGCCGCCGCCACCACCACCGCCGCCGACACGGCCGCCACGGGGGCCACCGCCGCAAACCTGGTGCTACTACCATGCCAGGTTCGGCCGCAAGGCTAAAACGTGCCGCCCGCCGTGTTCTTTTGACAGGTCAGGAAACGACCGGCGCTCACTTGCGGCCATGAGCGTCGGCCATTCCGGCAGCCTCCTGTTCATCACGGACACCTTGTCCGGGCGCCGTTTTCTTTGCGACACAGGAGCGCAGGTAAGCGTCCTCCCCGCCTCCACGTCCGACAAGCAAGCCGCGGGCCGGGGCCTCGCTTTGCTTGCCGCCAACGGTACACCCATCCGCACATTCGGGAAGCGTTACCTCTCACTGCGGTTTGGAGGGCAGTGCTTTCAATGGTCGTTCGTGACGGCCAGCGTGCCAATGGCCCTGCTGGACGCGGACGTCCTATGTGCGCATGGGCTGTTGGTCGACGTGAAGCGCAGACGTCTCGTCCAGGCCGAAACCTTCAGCTCGCTCGCTTGTTCGCTGAGCGGCTCGTTGAGCTGCTCACTGAGCGGCTCACCGAGCGGCTTGCCAAGCGGCTTGCTGGAAGGTTCCGTCCCGGCGAGTTTAGTTTGCACGCTTCCGGCAGCGGATAACTTTACCCGCCTCCTAGCCAGTTTCCCGGCCCTCACGTGGCCCACCTTCTCAGCGGTGGCCGTTAAACATGGGGTGGAGCACCATATACCCACGGTCGGGCCGCCGGTCTATGCCCGGGCACGCCGACTCGAACCCACGAAGCTCGCCGTGGCGAAAGCGGAGTTCGCCACGCTGGAGCGGCTGGGGATCGTACGGCGCTCCAACAGCGCTTGGGCTTCTCCTCTGCACATTGTGCCGAAGCCCGGTGGGGGATGGCGGCCGTGTGGGGACTACCGCCGGCTCATTGATGCCGCCACCCCCGACCGCTACCCGGTCCCGCATATCCAGGACTTTTCCGCCCGGTTGGCAAACACGACCGTGTTTTCCAAGGTGGACCTCATCCGGGGCTACCACCAGGTCCCCGTACAACCGGGCGATGTCCCGAAGATGGCCATCATCACCCCTTTCGGCCTCTTCGAGTTCCTGCGAATGCCTTTCGGGTTGAAGAATGCGGCCCAGGCGTTCCAATGGCTTATGGACAGCGTCTTGCGCGACTTACCTTTCATCTTTGTCTACCTGGACGACATCCTAGTCGCGAGCGCGTCCCGGGAGGAACACCTGCTCCACCTCCGCACGCTTTTCGAATGCCTGGGACAGCATGGCCTAATCATCAACCCCGCCAAGTGCCGTTTCGGCGTCGCCACCATCGACTTCTTGGGGCACCGCATCACCAGGCACGGGGCTGTCCCTTTACCAGCCAAGGTGGAGGCGGTCAGGGATTTCCTGTGACCCCGCACGATCAAGGGGCTCCAGGAGTTCCTGGGCATTGAAAATTTTTACCACCGCTTCGTGCCCCATGTCGCCCAGCTCCTCCGCCCCTTGCATGAGGCCCTCCGGGGCAAGCCGGGCAAAGGTGACATCGCCTGGTCGGAGCCGATGGCCACGGCGTTTGCGGGCACAAAGCTGGCCCTGGCCAACGCCACCATGCTGGCGCACCCAACGCCCGATGCGCCGATCGCCCTCACCACCGATGCGTCGGACTATGCGGAGGGCGCGGTGCACGAGCAGTGGGTGCGTGGTGCTTGGCAACTGCTGGCGTTTTTTAGCCGGCAGCTTCGCCCGCACGAACGCCGCTACAGCACCTTCGATCGCGAGCTGCTCGGGCTCCACCTGGCGGTCCGACACTTCTGCCATCTGCTGGAGGGACGCCCGTTCACGGCTTTCGTCGACCACAAGCCCCTTGTGTTTGCGATGGCCAAGGTCGCCGAGCCATGGTCGGCACGGCAGCAGCGTCACCTCTCTGCCGTGTCTGAGTATACGATGGACATCCGTCAGGTGGCGGGTAAAGACAACCCGGTGGCGGATTGCCTTTCCCGGTCCGTCGCGCACGCGGTCCACCTCAGGATCGACTATGCCCGGATGGCGGAGGACCAGACCGCCGACCCCGGCGTCCAGGCCTTGCGGACCGCCGTCACGGGCCTCCGCGTCACCGAGGTGCTGTTCGACGCCGCGGGCACGGCCCTCCTGTGCGACGTCTCCCTCGGCCGGCCTCGCCCCATCGTGCCCGCTGGCTGGCAGCGCCCAGTGTTCGACGCCATCCACGGCCTGTCCCACCCAGGCACGAAGGCCTCCCAGAAGCTTGTCGCGGCGAAGTTCGTCTGGCATGGCCTCAGGAAGGACGTCCGCGACTGGGCCAGGACGTGCCTCGCGTGCCAGCGCGCAAAGGTCCACCGCCACACCCAGGCCCCGTTGGCCCCGTTTGCGATGCCCGAGCGTCGGTTCGACCACGTGCACGTCGACTTGGTGGGACCTCTGCCCCCCTCGCGGGGGTTCACCCACCTCCTCACCATGGTGGACCGCACCACATGGTGGCCGGAGGCCGTCCCATTGGTGGCGACGTCTGCGTCTGATGTGGCGCAAGCCTTCATCGCCACTTTGGTTGCCCGGTTCGGTGCCCCCTCGGACATCTCGTCCGACCGCGGCCCCCAGTTCACCTCGGAGTTCTGGGCCACGGTGGCGCAAGGGCTCGGCGTGAAACTACACCGCACCACGGCCTACCACCCCCAGGCCAATGGCCTGTGCGAGCGCTTTCATCGCTCGATGAAGGCTGCGCTCCGGGCCAGCCTCCGCGACGGCAGCTGGGCCGACAGGCTCCCCTGGGTCCTGCTGGGCCTCAGGACGGCACCCAAGGACGACCTGCGCGCGTCCTCGGCGGAGCTGGTCTTCGGGCAACCACTGCGGGTACCGGGCGAATTTATCCCCGACTCCACGGCTCCTTGGTCCGCGGCGCAACAGCGCTCCGCCCTTCAGGAGACCGCCCAGAGGTTCGCCCCGGTGCCGACGGCACACCACGGTTGCCCGTCTTCCCACGTCGCCCCAGAGCTTCGCACGGCGGAGTATGTCTTCGTCCGGCACGACGCCCACTGGGCACCGCTACGGCCCCCGTACGATGGGCCCTTCCGCGTGCTGGAGACCGGGGACAAATATTTCACCATCGACATCGGCGGTGCCCTGGATCGCATCTCCCTGGACCGCCTCAAGCCGGCCCACCTCGATCTGGACCACCCCCCGCCAGCAGCTCTGCCTCCGCGTCGAGGCCGCCCCCCGGCGGTCGGACCCCCGGCACCCCCCAGCCCCGCTACCCCCCAGCCCTGCACCCATCGCCAGGGGGCGTTTCGGCCGGTTCATCCGGCTTCCCCGCAAACTCACCCTTCAGGTGCGCGGGAATTCTGGGGGGAGCGCATGTGGCGGGCACAAGGGACAATAATTCCGCGCACCAGTGGGTGGCGCGAGCATCCAGGTGGGGAACAAAAGCGCATGCCCCGCCTTTCGACCGATCGGCCACGCACGGGGACAAGGCATGGCCTCGGGACATATATGCAGGCTCTAAGCTCGAGCCCGCCCAGTGCTGAAGTGCGAGCTCTTAATAAAGACTCTTTGTTTGTACCAACGCGTTGTGGCCTACCTCTCTGGCAATCGAGTCGTGTGTGCACCGCACCACAATATAATATAACAAATATCATGAAACATTTACATTTTGTAGTCCATTGTATAATTTAAATAAACATAAATGCAAATTTCGCATGTGGAAAAATTAAGTTCACTCCATGAAGTGTTTTTTTAAATCTTTTTAACATATGTGGACATATCAATATTTGATCTTCATTTAAACAGTATCTATAGATAAAGGTGATCTAATTGAACAAACAACAATGAAAAATTGACTTTGCAATAATGTATTCAACAAAAAATTGTTGCACAGCATGCACAGCTCGTTTCGAATCCCCCCACAATGTCTCGATGGGATTTAGATCCGGGCTTTGACTTGGCCATTCCAGAACCCTCCATTTCTTTCTTTTCAGCCATTCCTTGGTGGATCTACTGGTATGTTTAGGGTCATTGTCATGTTGCAAGGTCCACCCTCGGTTGAGCTTCAACTTTCCGACAGATGGCCTCACATTATCCTCAAGCACCCTCTGATACAATGAAGAATTCATAGTGGATTCTATGATGGTGAGCTGCCCAGGCCCTGATGCAGCAAAGCCGCCCCAAACCATAATATTTCCACCACCATGCTTTTCAGTTGGTATCAGGTTCTTGTGGTAAAATGCAGTCTTTGGATTTTGCCAAACATGTCTTCTGATACTGTGGCCAAATAGCTCTACCTTTGACTCATCTGTCCAGAGCACATTGTTCCAGAAGTGCTGGTCTTTGCCTAGGTGTTCATTGGCAAACTTTCGTCTTGGCCTGATGTTCTTTCTGGACAGCAAAGGTTTCCTCCTGGCACACCTCCCATGTAGATCAAATTTGTGGAGCCTCTTTCTAAAGGTGGACTCGTGCACTTTGACATCAAGTGGCAAGAGCTACCTGTAGTTTCCGTGATGACATTCTGAGGTTCTTAGAGACTTCTTTCAGCATCTTTCGGTCTGCTCTCGGGCTGAACTTGCTGGGGCGGCCTGGCCTGAACAAGTTAGCAGTTGTTTGCAATCTTCTCCACTTGTAGATGATCTTCCGGACAGTCGAATGATTGATTTCAAATTGTTTGGAGATCTTTTTAAATCCCTTCCCACACTCGTAGACATTTATAACCTTCTTTCTGAATGCCTCAGAGAGCTCTTTTGATCGAGGCATGGTGACACCGCACACTTCAACAACAAAGAGCAAACCAAACTAAATGTCTGAGGTTTAAATAAGACAGGTTCCTCCAAGATCCTCTCTAACGATGTTCTAATCCTTTGCACCTGAGCTGGTGCACCTGATTCTAATTTTAGGTATTTGAAGTAGTGATAAATGTAGGGGTGTACTTACTTTTTCCACATGCAAAATTTGCATTTATGTTTATTTAAATTACACAATGGACTACAAAATGTAAATGTTTCATGATATTTGTTATATTATATCACCTTTATCTTTCAATATTGTTGAAATGAAGATCAAATAGCTGTATGTTGAAATATGTTGAAAAAGTCAAAACTTTACATGGGGTGTACTTACGTTTTCACGTGACTGTATATATATATATATATATATATATCAGTCACTATGCGACCTTCATATCATCAGTGGAGAACCGCCAGCAAGGTGTCCCATACAGCTGCTGCTGCACCTTGCTGGGAGCGATACGCACCGCCTGCCACGCGGTGACGTTATCTCTGGTATCCACTCATCATATGGAGTCGACCTCTATCGACCCCACGATCGACTCTATCGATGGAGTCGACCATATGGATATATATATATATATATATATATATATATATATATATATATATATATATATATATATATATATATATATATATATATATATATATATATATATATAATGGTATCTGTAATCTGGTTCTCCAACCTAATGAGCGGACAACATGACGTCATCGCCATGCACGTCCGCCTTGCCTGCAAAGTTCCAGAGGAACCATCTAGCAGTGCGTCATTACGGATTATAAATACATATAGCATATAAATACATATATATATATATATATATATGAAATGTTCATAAACGTTTATGTTTTAATGAACATATATTTTGTGACTAAAAGCACTAATATATATTTTTAATTCCCTTTGTCGTGTGTCATCTAAAGCAAAGAATGTTTCACTATTTGGTGAAAATAAAACATCCAATATAAAACAAATCTATATAATATATAAAACACAGTTTGTGTGAGTGTGTGTGTATAATGTTACCGATAGACTCCTAAACGGAGAGGCTTACGTGCTTGATATTTGGCATAGACATGGCCATTGAGCCTGGGACGAACATGGCCGAACTCAAAATATTTGACGATCCATATTTTTTATTCATAGTTACCCCAGCGCATTTCAGCGCACGGAATCAACGGAATCAGGGCAGGTGGGCGCTGATTCGCTCAGAGCGATCACGTGATGACGCTACGAACGCTATGACGCTACGAACGATATGACGCTATGACGCTATGAAAAAAAAAATCGCTATGACGCTATGACGCTATGAAACGCTATGAACAATATGGACGCTATGACGCTATGACGCTATGAAACGCTATGAACAATATGGACGCTATGACGCTATGACGCTATGACGCTATGAAAAAAAAATCGCTATGACGCTATGAAAAAAAAATCGCCATGACGCTATGACGCTATGAAAAAAAAAATCGCTCGCTTTACCAAGGGGCTCGCTCTCCCCCGTTCCCCTCCCCTCCCCTTCCCCCTCCCCCTCCCTCCCCCGCCCGGCAATGCCGGGTACTTCTGCTAGTAGTAAATAAAATATTTTGAATAGTAATGGGTCCACCGTGAATAAAAGTGAAGCCGTTTCGGATCTTGAGCTTAGTCAGAGCAAAGGAGGACAATCTCCTGGCAAAATACAAAAACTTTTAAACGTTGTACAAGCAATGCAGTGATACCAATAGTATTGAAACAACAAATACACAAGGCATCTTGAAATTCATAGTCAAGAACACACCGGAGTGTGTTTACGCCAATTATATAAGACTATCGCATTGTGGGGGCGCTGCCAATTGATTCAGCTGCAGCTACAGCTGAACAGTCATTCAGCAGGATGAAACTGATCAAGAATCAAATTCGCTCCGCAATGACTGCAGAACAGATTTCTGGGCTGGCATTGCTCAGTATAGAAAAGGATTTTCCATCAAGACGAGATTAACTCATCGGTGATTTATAGGTTTGCCAAAACACACATAAGGTGCAAATTTTTGATGGAAACGTCATTTCAAAGTTGATTTTGTATTTGCCGTATCAATAATGCCATACAATACATCAAAAGATTGTTCATTAATGGAAAATTTAGATCGACAGAAAAATTAATGTATTCATGTGGTGAGTGTGGTGAGTGTGACGAGAGTGAGTAAAAGGTTGATGATGGTGAAAATGATGATTGGAAAGCTCTTGGTGAACGTCATCTCGGGATATGCTCCGCAAGTTGGTCGAGCGATGAAGAGAAGGACAAGTTCTGGTGTGAAATAGAGAATCTGATGGAAAACGTGAAAGATAAGGAAGTTGTTGTGGTAGGAGGAGACCTAAATGGGCTTGTGGGAAGGAGTATGGACGGTTTTGAGGGAGTTCATGGGGGTTACGGATATGGTGTGAGAAATGGAGAAGGTGAAAGGATTTTGGAGTTTGCTGAAGGAGCTGATTTGTTGATTTGTAATACTCAGTTCCAGAAAGAGGATAATAAGCTTGTTACATACACGTCAGGTGGGTCGACGTCAACCGTTGACTACCGGCTGGTGCGTAGGCGAGATAGGGGGCACCTCCGGGACACAAAGGCGATCCCGGGGGAGGAGGCTGTTTCACAGCACCACTTGGTTGTCTGCGACATAAGGGTGAAAGGTGCGAGGAGAGCTCGGCGGGTGAAGTACCAACCGAGAATGAAGGTGTAGAGGTTGAAAGAGGTGACACTGAAGGAGGCATTAAAACAGGCTGAGTATGGTAGAGGATGATGTGGTTGAGCTTGAAAGTGGTTGGATGTCAATGAAAGATAGTCTGTTGTGGGCTGTTGGTGAGGTATGTGGATGGACAAAAGGACCACCGAGGCACTTGGAAACATGGTGGTGGGATGATGAAGTTGGAAAGAAGATTGACGAGAAGAGCAAGAAGTTCAAGGAGTGGCAGAAGGCGAAGGGTATGGGTGCAGAAAAGACACAGCATGAAAGTTATAAGGCAGCCAAGAAGGCTGCAAAGAAAGAGGAAGCAAAGGCGCAGGAGGCATGTCGGAAAATGTTCAGAGAACGCTTGGATTTGGAAGAGGGTCAGAGAGCGGTATTCAGGATTGCAAAGCAGATAGCGAAAGAGAGGTGTGATGTGATGGGGGTGAGTTGCTTGAAGGATGAAGAGGGACAAATCGTTGTGGATTCAGATGGAATTAAAGGAAGATGGAAGAGATATATGGAAATACTGTTGAATGCAGAGAATGAATGGGATGGCAACATAGAGAGTAACCCAGTTTTAGGACCGAATGGGACCAGTTTAGGTTATTTTAGGATGATAACCGAGAAGGAAGTTGAGGAAGCGATAAAAGCAATGAAGAGTAGAAAAGTGGGAAGGCCGACGGGAGTTGTGGGAGATATGTTGAAGGCAGCAGGAAGTTGGGGTGTGAAGAGAATGACATAGATCTGTAATCTGGTGGTGAAAGAACACCGCATTCCAGTGGCTTGGGAACTGAGTACCCTCATCCCTCTACACAAGGGGAAAGGTGACCCTCTGGAGTGTGGCTCGTATCGAGCGATAATGTTATTGGAGCATGGAATGAAGGTATTGTAAAGGGTGTTGGAGAGGAGGATAAGGAAGAAAGTGAAGATTGACGAAATGCAGTTTGGATTTATGCCAGGAAGAGGAACGACAGACGTGCTTTTTATTGTGAGGCAGTTGCAGGAGAAGTACATGAAGAAGAGGAAGAAGTTGTTTCTTGGGTTTGTTGATCTGGAGAAAGCATTCGATAGGGTTCCACGTGAAGTAGTGACATGGGCATTGAGGAAATTAGGAGTGGAGGAATGGTTCATCAGAGTAGTGATGGCAATGTACAAAAGAGCGCGCACAGCTGTAAGGACAAAGGACGGGAACAGTGGTAAGTTTGAGGTGTTGGTGGGAGTGCATCAGGGGTCGGTACTAAGTCCACTACTATTTGTAGCTGTGATGGAGGTGCTGGCTCGGAACGTAAAGGAGGGTTTAGCGTGGGAGTTGTTGTATGCAGATGATCTGGTGTTGATTGCAGAAAGTATGGATGGACTGAAGGAGAAGATGAACAAGTGGAAGGAATGTATGGAGACAAAAAGTCTGAAGGTGAATATCGCAAAAACGAAGGTGATGGTAAGTGGTAAAGCATGTGGTGAGGTGGAAAGAACTGGGAAGTGGCCGTGTGCTGTGTGCAGGAATGGTGTCGGAGTGAATTCCATTCAATGTACAATGTGCACTGAGTGAGTTCATCAAAAATGTAGTGGTTTGAGAGGGTCATTAACCAGTGTGGCAGCTATATTCAAGTGTAAGGTGTGCACAGAGGGAGCTGCAGATGGAGGAAATGTTGAGTTGGATCTTGGAGATGGCATGTCGCTGGAAGGTGTGAAAACATTTTGTTACCTCAGAGACATGCTGAATTGAGAAGGTGGATCAGACTTGGCAACGGTTGCTGGAGTGAGATGTGCATGGAAGAAGTTTCGGGAACTGAGTGGCATGCTGACGAGGAGGGGAGTGTCGTTGAAGCTGAAGGGAAAGGTGTATGCTGCATGTGTGAAAAGTGTTATGATTTATGGGAGCGAGACATGGGTAATGAACGTAGACCAGCAACGAAGGCTGGAAAGGGTGGAAATGTGAATGGTTCGGTGGATGTGTGGAGTATCGTTTAGAGAGAGGAAGACAAATGATGAATTGCGAAAGATGATGGGAATAGAGCCTGTGATGGATGATGTGAAGAGAAACATGTTGAAATGGTTTGGTCATGTGTTGAGGAAGGATGAAAGTGACTGGTTGAGAAGAGTGATGGAAATGAATGTAGAAGGAAGTAGAGGACGGGGAAGACCGAGAAAGACTTGGCTAAAGATGGTGGAAGAAGAAATGCGGGCAAGGGGGTTAACAAGGAGAGATGCAGAAAATAGGGCAAGATGGAGAAGATTGTCATGGGGACTGCAAGGCTAACCACCGCTCTTGCAGGGAAAATGGCCTTAAAATGCCTGTTGTTTGTGTTGTATTCCATACTGGTTTTATTTTGCCGGAACTTAGGTGGTTCATGGTTGAGAACAACAAGGGTAACTTCTGACCAAAGGAACATGTGATATATTCTTCCCTGCTAAGATGTATAATTTGGCAGGATTTAGCCCCCCTTGATGTCAAGGTCTGGATATGCCACTGGTCACTTTGTTGTCTCTTCCAGTAATATTTAAAATCAACATTAACATCTGGATTAAAGTAGATTTAATGCAGATCTTCAGAGATTAACACAATTTAAAACAGCTATATTTTGCCCTCTTTTTAGACCAATTCAACCTCCTCTACCCGATGTGGCACCACCATTTCACGGTGGGCGGTATAAGTATCTCAGAGCTTTGCTTTGAGTGAAACTGAGTGCAACACAATTAACCCTTTTCCATGAAATTCCATGAAATAATTTAAATTAATAAATTAATTGAAACTTTTCCCATCACTGGGGATGGGCATTTTCACTTGCTTTTCCTGTTACTGGAGACAGGGATTTTTACTCGTGCGATATAAGGAAACAGATGGAATGCCCATCTTTACAGAACAGGTGAATACCACCGGTCTTCCATACATGACCACGTGCCGTTTTCAGAAAGTACTTTGGGACTTCCTGTCCATCGCGCCAATCAGAGACACTCCAGCCCATCAAACACCAGATCACACATCACATTGAGATCACGGAACCACCTGTTTTCGCGCCTGCTTGCAGACTATCACCCGATAAATTATCTATTGCCCGCCAGGAGTGACTCTATCTTACAACGGGGGATCATAAGACCATCGTCCACAAGTACCGCTTCACCGCTACACATGGCATCCAAAAAGACACCCGGGGATTTGCATCCTTGCGGGGATTACCGGTCCTTAAACAACGCGACTATTCAGACCTCATTCCACACATTTAGAATTTTACTGCAACATTCCATGGCGCGACAATCTTCTCCAAGGTCGACCTCATTCGTGTGTACCATCAGATTCCTGTGGATCCAGATGACATCCTGAAGACAGCAGTCACCACACCTTTCGGCCTGTTTGAATTCCTTCTTCAAACATGCCAAAACATGCCACTTGGCATACGCAATCTGCATAAGCCATTCAAAGTTGACGTGTACTGTATATATGTTGGAACCCATCTGTGGATCAGTCCCATCGGTCGATGGGTCTGACCCATCTGTGGATGCACGAGAAATGACAATGCAGACCCATCGGCCGATGGGTCTGCGCCATCTGCGGATGTGTTGTTCACCTTGAAGGAATGTGTATGCATCATAATTCATCTCTGTTAAATTCTGTTTAACGTATTGTATCCGTATTCCGTAAATTGTATCCGTAATTGTATCCGTAAATTCTGTTTAACGTATTGTATTGTTTGTGTTAAAAATCATCTCTGTTAAATTCCTACCACATGTAATTCCAATGACTGTGTACCTGATTGAAGAGCACCATTCTGTCAACACATTCCTTCAAGGTGAACAACACATCCGCAGATGGCGCAGACCCATCGGCCGATGGGTCTGCATTGTCATTTCTCGTGCATCCACAGATGGGTCAGACCCATCGGCCGATGGGACCGATCCACAGATGGGTTCCAACATCTAGATGATATTCTAATCACCAGCACAACAGCAGAATAACGTCAGGAACACCTTAGTCTCCTCTTCACCTGTTTGCAGGAGTCAGGCATCGTAATAAATCCCACAAAGTAGATATACGGCATTCAAGTTGGATTTCCTCAGCCACTGTGTTAACCACTCAGACATCTGTACGCTCGAGGAGAAGATGCAGATTATTTGGGATTTCCCGTTACCGTCATCTCAACGCAAACTGCCAGAGATTTTGGGCCTCGTCGAACATTTACCATGGATTTATTCCCAATGCAGCTGCAACACTGCAGTCGCTATACGAGTTACTCACAACTGGTAAGCATCCTGAAGTTTTCAAATAGTCAGGGACCAACCTTTTCAGCATTCCACACTATCAAAGACACATCCGCCAACACCTCAGTCATTATTCATCCAAAGCCAGAGGCTCCAAAATGCCTGATAGTAGACGTGTCCAAGTTGGTGGTGGGTGCAGCCCTTCACTAGTTCCTGGTGTCCACTGGCCTTCTCTAAAACGCTCAAACCAACAGAGAGCAAGTGCAGCACCTTCCTTTGGGAATTACTCAATGTACACCCCACCATCAAGCACTCTCGCCACTTCTTAGAGGCCAGACAATTCTCTGTCCTGACTGACCACAAACCTTTAACTTTAACTCTAACCACCCATTTAGACTTTCACGCTCCTCGCATACTTCGCCAACTCAGTTATATCTCGCAATTCACCACCGCCATCTGGCACATCAATGGAATCGAGACCTCGGCGGCCGACACTCTCTCACACATTGAGGTACTAAATTTGTCTTCTGCCAACACACTGGCCATCAATTTTAATGCACTTGCAGTAGCACAACGGGAGGACATGGAGCTGCACCGTCTGCAGCCGGTTCACTTACATTTCGCAAAGTTTCAGTCCTAGGGAAAAACACTACCCTCATGGACGGGACAGTAATGCCGTTTAGTTCCTGCAGCATTCTGTCATACAGTCTTTGACAATTTTCACCCTCTCGAGCACCCGGGTATTTGAGAAACCCATCGACTCATCACCACAGCTACGTCTGGCCAAGCATCAACGCCAACGTGTGCTATTTGGACAACCAATGTCTTCAATGTCAACACTCCTAGATCCAATGTCATACTGTCGCAACACTTTACAACATGGTCCATCAGGATCTTGTTGGTCCCCTACCACCTTTAAGTGGGCACCTCTATTTACTGACTTGTGATGTCGGCTTCACCTGTTGGCTGGAATATACACCAATAGATGACATCACCACACCTACCATCACCAGGGTCCTTGTCCACACCTGGATCGTCACACGTTTTGGTGTTCCATAAACCATCACTATGGATCCTGGTAGCCAGTTTGAATCAGCTATATTTCATGAGCTGACTCAACTCCTGGGTACTGACAGTGTGAACCACTGCTTACCATCTAGCAGTGAATGGTATGGTGCAGCGTTTCCACCATCAACTTAAGTCTTCCCTGAAAGCACATGATAACTCCATGCACTGGACAGACATCGTACCGATGGTCCTGCCTGGCATGCAAACTGCTCTAGAAGATTAACTTGGATGCTCCACTGCAGAGCTAGTATATGGTGCACTGCTTCATCTCCCAGGAGAATTATTCTCAGAGGCCGATGGCACCTTGCCCGATGGCACTAACTTTGCCATTCACCTTCATACGGCCATGCAGGGCTGCCGTGTGACACCAACACGTACGCTGTCATCATGCCAAGTTTTATTCCCGACGAATTTTATATGTGCACCCACATATTCCTACGGCTTGATGCTGTTCGGAAGCACTTGCAGCCACCTTATGGCAGACCTTACAAAGTTCTACAATGCTCCGAGAAGACCTTCATTCTCAATATTCATGGTGGCCATGCGACAGTCTACATCGATCACTCGAAGACAGCTTTTCTTGACGCAGCACCTGAGCCGACCCTCCCAATGACCAACGGGACAACCCCTACTACACCAATACCCATACCGTCGGAAGCACTTGCAGCCACCTTATGACAGACCATACAAAGTTCTACAATGCTCCGAGAAGACCTTCATTCTCAATATTCATGGTGGCCATGCGACAGTCTACATAGATCACTCGAAGACAGCTTTTCTTGACGTAGTACCAGAGCCGACCCTCCCACTGATCAACGGGTCAACACCAACTACACCAATACCCATACCGTCGTGTACGACTGACTCTGGGTATCATGTACACATCCCAGCACGATATTTACGAGAGTACATTTTGCTGTTGACCATTTCTCTTGGCTGTGACTTTTATTTTATATTTTACATGGATAATCTATTTTGCTTCTCCCTCACCATATTGTATTTTGTTTTTATCTTCCGTTCGACCAACATGCTCGGAAGCAGAGTAATGTGGCGTCTTCATTTTCCTTGGATTTTATAATATGTAAATAAGCTTGAGCTCTGCTTTATCAGGGTATTTCCGGTTCCCGTTTCCCCAAAAGAAGGGTTGGACGGTGGCAGTTGATTAAAATAATTGCCTTGGAATCCGAATGTCTCGGCCGTCTTTTCTTCCACGCCAAAGGGATATTAAAAGTCACACAAAATTCACCAATCATGGCTGTGGATTAAAGATATTAATATTAAATATTTGGCAATTATTCCATCCATAAGGAGGGTTCACCATCGTGTTTATAACTACAAGTAAATACATCAATGGAGATTTATTTATTGGTCCATTAAATCTTTTTTTTGGTCTCTCTCCATGACTTTCAAGGCAAATCCACCACCAAACGTTCGCAAATCGAAAATATTTCCCAGGTCCTACATCAAATCGAAAATCAAATCGAAAAAATAAATTTCATAAGCCCAGTCCTCCAGACAAGACACAATGGCTTCTGGATATTTTCTTTAAAAAATTTCTTTCTTTGCACCTTCGTTTGGGAATTACTCCCATGAAAACGGCACAATATTTATAAATGTCTATTTATAAACGTTAACACAGTGTTTACTCAAGGAGGAGTAAGGAACCCATTGGGGAGACGGGATATTATTAGTATTAATATTGTTTTGTAATAATATTAATATTATAGTGTTAACATTGTTTTGTTATAACATTGATGTTATGCTATTATCATTAGCGTTGTTATTAGAAACAGCCTAAGAAAAACGCCACGATAAAGCTATCTTAACACGGATATACAGTCACGTGAAAAAGTAAGTACACCCCATGTAAAGTTTTGACTTTTTCAACATATTTCAACATACAGCTATTTTGATCTTCATTTCAACAATATTGATAGATAAAGGTGATATAATATAACAAATATCATGAAACATTTACATTTTGTAGTCCATTGTATAATTTAAATAAACATAAATGCAAATTTCGCATGTGGAAAAAGTAAGTACACCCCTACATTTATCACTACTTCAAATACCTAAAATTAGAATCAGGTGCACCAGCTCAGGTGCAAATGATTAGAACATCGTTAGAGAGGATCTTGGAGGAACCTGTCTTATTTAAACCTCAGACATTTAGTTTGGGTTGCTCTTTGTTGTTGAAGTGTGCGACGTCACCATGCCTAGATCAGAAAGAGCTCTCTGAGGCCTTCAGAAAGAAGGTTATAGATGCCTACGAGTCTGGGAAGGGATTTAAAAAGATCTCCAAACAATTTGAAATCAATCAATCGACTGACTGTCTGGAAGATCATCTGCAAGTGGAGAAGATTCCAAACAACTGCCAACTTGTTCAGGCCAGGCCGTCCCAGCAAGTTTAGCCCAAGAGCAGACCGCCAGGTGCTCAAAGAAGTCTCTAAGAACCCCAGAATGTCATCACGGGAAGTACCGGTAGCTCTTGCCACTGTTGATGTCAAAGTGCACGAGTCTACCATTAGAAAGAGGCTGCACAAATTTGATCTACATGGGAGGTGTGCCAGGAGGAAACCTTTGCTGTCCAGAAAGAACATCAGGGCAAGACTAAAGTTTGCCAATGAACACCTCGGCAAAGAGCAGCACTTCTGGAACAATGTGCTCTGGACAGATGAGTCAAAGGTAGTGCTATTTGGGCACAGTACCAGCAGACCTGTTTGGCGAAAACCAAAGACAGCATTTGACCGCAAGAACCTAATACCAACTGTAAAGCATGGTGGTGGAAATATTATGGTTTGGGGCAGCTTTGCTGCATCAGGGCCTGGGCAGCTCACCATCATAGAATCCACTTTGAATTCTTCATTGTACCACAGGTTGCTTGAGGATAATGTGAGGCCATCTGTCGGAAAGTTGAAGCTCAACCGAAAGTGGACCTTGCAACATGACAATGACCCTAAACATACCAGTAAATCCACCAAGGAATGGCTGAAAAGAAAGAAATGGAGGGTTCTGGAATGGCCAAGTCAAAGCCCGGATCTAAATCCCATCGATATGTTGTGGGGGGATTTGAAACGAGCTGTGCATGCAAGAAACCCCTCAAACATCGCACAGCTGAAAGAATTCTGCATGGAGGAGTGGGCAAAAATTTCTCCCAGTCGATGTCAGAGACTGGTAGACAGTTATAAGAAACGCCTACTTGAGGTTGTTTCTGCCAAAGGGGGCAATACCACATATTAGAGCCAAGGGTGTACTTACTTTTTCCACATGCGAAATTTGCATTAATATTTATTTAACATATACAATGACTACAAAATGTAAATGTTTCATGATATTTGTTCTATTATATCACCTTAATCTATCAATATTGTTGAAATGAAGATCAAATCGCTGTATGTTGAAATATGTTGAAAAAGTCAAAAGTTTACATGGGGTGTACTTACTTTTTCACGTGACTGTACACCTCAACACGCATCCCCCTTGGCAGAGAAAGCGCCCTTGGGGAGTGGGGTCAATTAATTTGCTACTACCTTCATTGTGTGACCCTTTGTCCTCCTGTCAAATTTGGTTGAGATTCGAGAAGTAACGACCGAATCTATCGTGGTCAAAAATCATCAGACTTCAGAAAAATCTTCGACAGACAGACACGGCATTGCATATTTTAGTATGCATTGACAAAGTTGTTGATCTTTGGCCTATGTTGACCTTTTGACCTCAAAATCAGCACACTTCTTGCTTATGACGAACTCTACCATTTGGTGAAGTTTCGTAAAGATCAGTTTAAAATTGTGACCTGTAGGCGATTGCCATACAGACAGACAAACAAACAGACAGACAGAATTATGCACAAGCCCAACCAATATACTTGAAAAATCTTCGATTTTCACAAGTAACAAACAATAAATATGTCATGCATCGCACAATACTTGTGAAATCACTAAAAATAAGTTTTTGCCAATTTTGGCTTATGTTGACCTTTTGGCCTATGTTGACCTTTCGGCTGAGGTTGACCTCAAAATAATTGGTGGTTGAACTTTCTTCTCCAATGGCTTGATCTCAGATCATCAATTTGGATTTAGACCAGGTCACTCTCCTCTGGACATGCTGCTTCTACTGTCTGAACAATGGAGGGAGGCCCTCAATGCCAAACAGGAAATCAGCGCTGTATCCCTCGGCATTTCATGTGCCTTCGATACGGTCTGGCACCCCACTCTGCTCACCAAACTCTCCTCTTATGGTATCCATGGAAATCTCCATGCATGGCTTGCAGACTTCCTATCCTGTCGCAGTCAACGTGTGGCCCTGAATGGAATTCTCTCATCTCCCCCTTCCTGTTCAGGCTGGGTTTCTCAAGGCAATGTTCTGGGCCTTGTGCTTTTTCTGGTCTTCATCAATGATCTCTCCGACTCTCTGGAAAATCCTCTCTATCTCTTTGCTGATGACTCCACTCTCTGCCGCTCCACATCTCAACCCTCAGATCGGCTGGTAGCAGCCTCTTCACTCTCTGCAGACCTGGTCAAAATCACAGACTGGTCAAACAAGTGGAACATGTCTTTCAATCCTGACAAATCTCACACTCTTACTGTGTCTCTCCGAAAAGACCGTCTGGAAAACCCTCCCATCTACTTTCTCAACAATCCTCTCCAAGAAGTTCTCTCACTCAAGCTTTTGGGTCTCACTATCTGCCATGATCTTTCCTGGGGAAACCACATTTCCAAGCTGGCCTCCAAAGCCAGTCGCCGTCTGGGCATCCTCCGTCGTGCAAAGACCTTCCTTGGCACACCTGAGCTCCTCACCACATACAAAGCTTTCATCCACAGCTTGATGGAATACTGCTCTGCCCTCTGACCTGTAGCTCGGCTTCACGCTGTCGAAACCAAAGCATTTAGAATCATTGGAATCTCCCACGATGAAGTTGATTCTGAGGGCCTTTTTCTCTCTCACCGCAGGCAGGTTGGTGGTCTTTTTGTCTTCTACTGACTCCTCTCTGGCCTAGCTCCCCCAGCTCTGTCTGTGCTCTGTCCCTCAAATATTCCTGCAGGACGCACACGATCTGTCCGCAACCCTCTTCTGGAGAAACTGCCAAAATCAAGACTCTCCTCTCACCTTCACTTTCATTCCTCTTTTCTCCCTCCTCTGGAACAAACTCCTTCACTCTCTTCAATCACTCTCCTTCCTCCAGGTATTCAAAACAGCTGTTCACCACCATCTCTTATCTTCCCACATCCAAAACCTTGATCTTTTCTACCCCCATTAAAACACCCCAAGTCCACCTTTTTCATTTCCATTTTTCTTTCCTGAAACTCCAAGTAGTGTCCATTTGTTTTATACCGTCCACCACTCCCCACTCAGCCCCCAGCCCTCTCCCTTCCACAGATCTCCCAATGTCCCTGTTCTCTACTGTTGATGTGCTTCCCTCTCTCTCCCCTCGTGTCTCTTGCCACTTCCTTTATTTTATGTTTTATGTGTTTTCTGTTTATGCCTTCGTATTTTGTTTGTTGCTGTTACACGAGCCTCGACTTTGTATTCACAAAAAGTGATCTGTTATGCACTTCCTCTTTAAATTTCAAGTCAATCGAATGAAAATTGAGGATTTTCGAAATTTCACCTAAGTTTTTGACCTTTGGCCTTTGTCGACCTTTTGACCTCAAAATCAATAAACCTTTTCCTTATGGCAAACTATACCATTTGGTGTAGTTTCATAAAGATCAGTTTAAAATTGTGACCTGTAGGTGATTGATATACAATCAGACAGGCAGACAGACAGACAGCCAAACAGACAGACAGAAAGACAGACAGAATAATGCACCAGACCAACCAATATACTCGTACTTGAAAAAATCTTCGATTTTTGCAAGTAACAAACAGACAGACAAACAGGGGTGAAAACATAACCTCCATCCACCTTCGGTGGCGGAGGTAAAAAGATCGTCGAAACACCACTGAAGGAAAGTTGGATATCACAAGTAAAGAAGCAGTGAAAGAGCCAAGTAATGTCAAGCTAAATTATTTATCTATTCACAACCTGCACGTTATAATTCAGTTTAGATGAAGCAATGGCAGATACGATGACATATTCAGCTCAGTTATCATCATTGTCAAGGTGATTACTTTATATAAGAAAACTCAGGGGATGGCACAGCGCTCGCATGGAGCATTTCCCACAACGTGGATCATTCAACTTCAATCGGATACGTCACAATGGCTGCGCCCCTTTCACTCGTCGTCCAATGAGCTAATTGTGAGTAAATCCTTGTCGGTATGCCACACGCTTGCATCACAATAACCGCGTAGATCGTCTCACACCGATGATAAACTTGACGGACTGGCACGAGACTCAGTAATGAAGTGTTCTTACCCAAGTGAAATCCCTTCTATACAACGGTCCCCTGGGAGGTGTGAGGTCCTCTTACACCCGCATTGCCCTTGGTGAAAATGTCTGCCCGCGGGGCAATAAGTTACCAGGCAAGAGAAGGCACGACGCAGTATTACCCGGGGTTCCTGTCTTGCTTCCAATCTGATTTACAGCCGAACGCTTTATAAGCCATTGGCTGCTAAAGTGGTTGTGCTTTCGGCAAATTACTGCAACTCCATCCCCCCTCCCTCCCTCCCTCTACACCTCCACCCCCGCTCATGGCAATAAATAGCGGTGCAGACAGCGGAGCGGTGCGCGAGCAACACGAGTAATCAGTGAGAGCAACGCGCCGGGATGTGTCACGGACGAGCGGCCTGCTAAGTGTCGCGAACGGCCGGAACGACATCGAGGGCCCGTACCTTACGTTATGTGCTCAGTGCACCCCGGGCAATTGGCGAAAACCAAGGGCCCTGCTTTCGAATGCGCACAGTGCAACATTGGTCTCTGAAAGCAGGTCCACAAAAAAAAAAAGTTTTTTTTTTTTTTTACTCTTCTATGCCACCTGTGCTGTTTTGTTTTCCTTTTTCTGCTCTCTGTCAATTAATGGATCGATACAATTCTGCTTCGGCTACCATTGGTGAACCACAGATACTCCTCTGAAGCTGTTAAAAATCCATTACATCGACAAACACAGAAATGCATTTGGATCGAAATATAACTACAGGGGTACCATAACTCAATCCGGCAGTTTATCAACTTAATTTCACTGGCTGTGGGTGGAGTTGGAGTGGAGAGGCACAGGGACGTCACCAGGGGTGGCAATTTGGGGTCGTGGGGTGAAGATGTTTAGCGGGAGGGGTATGAACAAACACCGACACACACTCACCTTTTGACAAGAAGATGCGAGACTCAGACGTCACAATCACGATGCAGGTGTACAATCACCGATCCACACCTGGGCTGCACACAAATCCTGCCAATAGTACGATATAGTACACGCAATAGTATATTTGGGTGTTTCGTGAAGTCCGTTTCGTCATGACATGATGATGTAACACTATTTACATTGTATTCGCGATGGAGGCAGCAGGACCTGGAATTCGTTTCGTATGTCACACTCGGGGAAGACATTTCACTGAGGGGCCAAGAACAAACTTTCTTACAGATAAACCTGACACAATGACACGAAATGTAAGAGATGAAAAACAAAATCTCAGCAAATTACAATGGAAATGTACGCTTTTACAAAGAATACACGTGACGATATTTTAAAATTTCATGCTCAAGTTTTAGCAAAGTTTATCACACTATCACACACACACATACAGACACACAGACACACACATACATACACACACATACATACATACATACACACAAACAGAAACACACATACACACACAGACACAGACACAGACAGACACAGTGTGTGTGGGTGTGTGCATGTGTGTGTGTATGTGTGTGTGTGTGTGTGTATGTGTGTGTGTGTGTGTGTTTGTGTGTGTGTGTGTGTGTGTGTGTGTGTGTATATGTGTCTGTGTATGTGTGTTTATGTGTGTGTGTGTTTATGTGTGTGTGTGTGTGTGTGTGTGTGTGTGTGTCTGTGTGTACGTGTGTGTCTGTGTGTGTCTGTGTGTGTGTGTGTGTGTGTGTGTGTGTGTGTGTGTGTGTGTGTGTGTGTGTGTGTGTGTGTGTGTGTGTGTGTGTGTGTGTGTGTGTGTGTTGTAAAATCTAATCATCGAGACTGATATGCTCATGAATCCACCATCCAACGCTTCAGTGAAAATGCACAATACTGTTTCTTCTTGTATCTATCTATAATTCCAGTAATCTCTGTACGTCTGTACGTCTGTTTGTCTGTGACCGCTGTTTCTCGACAACCACGGGTCCGATATACTTTTAACTTGCCAGGTATATTGCTGGGGACCCGAGGATGTGCCTTTTCAAGGTTTCATATTAATCGGACAATTACTTACCGAGCTATGTCCAAAAAACGATTCAACCAATCAGAGAGCAGCGAACGATCGCGTGTGCCGAACGTGGAGGACACACTCTGCCTCGGATGGCACATTTGAGAGCGTATTCATTTATTTCACGTTTGCAAACTATGTTGGCGTTAAACTATGTTTTAAAACTAATAAAACCGAATTTGCGATTCATTCGCTTTCCTGCGCGTTTGTGCACGCGATGGCGATTTCTTTACCAAACTCCGGAAGCCGTTCGCTTTGGACCAAACCATTGCATGTAAATAGAGGGGGGGGATTGTCACCGTACTCGCAAGCCGTTCGCTTTGGACCAAACCATTTCATGTAAATAGAGGGGGGGGGATATAATTTTAGATATAGATATAGTACGGGCAATGCCCAAGTATTTCAAATGAATAAAAATGAAGCTTTTAAACAAAATGGAGGTTGAATCAGGCTCGTCCCTCGCTAAACTTAACCATTCACATCGGCCTACGATTTGTGTTCGTCAACAAGGTGCTGCTGTAGTTAACTCAGATAACTAACTATAGGTCGTAGGACATCGTCCTGCCGAGTTGACCAATGGGGGGCATTTGTCCGAACTTGGGGTGTGTAAATATGGTATTTACATAAACATATAAGCATATCCTATTTTTATCCCAAACCACATATAATTCCCAGTAGCACCTGCAGTATGGGACCAGTGAAAGGATGCAGATGTGTAATTTGACCAAGAGTAGGCCTACTAGCTCGACGAGGCTAACACAAACAAAACATTCACATTGTGACACAAGCATGAAACCTGGCAGTGAAATTTATTTTTACTCAGATAAATTAAAAATTTTAACAACCTCTTATAGATAATATGTAGTTCTGCGATTTTGTATTGATACTCGTAGATCCTAAATTCAATATTAAAAAGTTTATGGCACATTTTAGCAATTTTGGCGGCCATTTTGAAAAACATCGCCGCCATGTTGAATTTCGAGTTATTTCATCGACTGGATTTAAAGAGTATGAAGGAGCTGCGCTCCAACGCGAGTCGAAAGAAGTGACGCGACCAAAGACGGAATTCGTCCGAGTTGCTTTATTGAAACAAAACAGCTCAGGTATTCTGACAAAAGCCCGTTTATCGGGCAGCAATATATATACACATTTATGTCGGGAAGTTTGCCCGGCAAAAGCTATACCGGGCATGCCCGGGTGTCAAGGGCGAGCCTTGGAAAGGCGAGTCTGGACCTGCCCGGGCGTGTTTGGCTGCGGCCTGGCAAGTCGAGGCTGGGCGTGCCCGGGTGCTCTGGACGAGCACTGGAAAGGCGAGAGCGGGCATGCCCGGACGCTCTGGGCGAGCCCTGGAAAGGCGATAGCGGGCATGCCCGGACGCTCTGGGCGAGTCCTGGAAAGGCGATAGCGGGCATGCCCGGACGCTCTGGGCGAGCCCTGGAAAGGCGAGAGCGGGCATGCCCGGGAAAGACGAGACCGGGCGTGCCCGGGAGGTTCGGGCGTGCCCGGGAACAGTGAGTCCGGGCATGCCCGGGAGAGGCGCGTCTGGCCGTGTTCTGGCCGGTGCAAGGCGATTGTGTGCATCCAGCGGTAACCGCTACACACGCCCCTCCAGAATCGACCTGCACCGGCAGGGTCAATTTAAGGGGGGTCCGGATGACCCGGCCAAAGCGACCCCTGGAGGGTCGTGGGGAGGGGTCCGACGTGGTGGTGGGTGGTCGAGCGGGGGGAACTGTGGACGGGGGGCGGCCTCGCCGCGGAGGAAGGGCCAACCGTGGTGGTCGGTCGACGCCCATGTGCGCCGGTTTGAGGCGGTCCACAGAGATCCGGTCCGACCGGCCGCCAACGTCGACGACAAAGGACTTGTCGCCCCGTCGCAGGACCCGGAAGGGCCCGTCGTACGGCGGCCGGAGTGGCCCCCGGTGCGCGTCATGACGCACAAAGACGTACTCCGCTGTGCGAAGCGCCGGGGGGACATAGGACTGGGGGCCACCGTGGCGGGACGTTGGCACGGGGGCAAATCGGTGGGCGGCCACCTGGAGGTCCGAGCGCTGGTGTGCGGCGGACCAGGGACTGGTAGCGTCGGGCACGAACTCGCCCGGGACGCGGAGCGGCTGGCCGTAGACGAGCTCGGCGGCGGATGCCCGGAGGTCCTCCTTGGGGGCCGTGCGGAGGCCCAAAAGGACCCACGGCAGCCGGTCGGTCCAACCGTCGTCCTGAAGGCCGGCCATGAGTGCGGCCTTCATGGAGTGGTGAAACCGCTCGCACAACCCGTTGGCTTGGGGGTGGTAGGCCGTGGTGCGGTGCAGCGTGACCCCCAACGAGCGGGTGACCGCGCCCCAAAGTTCGGACGTGGACTGTGGGCCGCGGTCGGACGAGATGTCCGCCGGTGCGCCAAAGCGCGCGACCCAGGTGGCGATGAACGCCTGCGCCATGTCGGCGGTGGTGGTGGAGGTGAGGGGCACGGCCTCCGGCCACCTGGTGGTCCTGTCCACCATGGTGAGCAGGTGGGTGAACCCCCGCGATGGGGGCAGGGGACCCACCAGGTCCACGTGGACGTGGTCGAAACGCCGTGCAGGCACAGTGAAAGGTGCCAGCGGGGCCTGGGTGTGGCGGTGGACCTTGGCCCGCTGGCAGGCCGTGCAGGCATTGGCCCAGTCGCGGACATTCCGTCGAAGGCCGTGCCAGACGAAACGCGCCGACACCAGCTTCTGAGAAGCTTTCTGGCCCGGGTGAGAAAGGCCGTGGATGGAGGCGAAGATGCGGCGCTGCCAGGAAACGGGCACGATGGGGTGAGGCTGGCCCTGGGAGACGTCGCAGAGCAGGACGGTGCCCGCGAAGGGGATGTCGGCCAGGCGGAGGCCCGTGTCCGCCACCCGGAGGGCCTGCACCGAGGTGTCGGTGGTCTGGTCGGCCGCCATGAGCGCGAAGTCCACGCCGAGGTGGACCACGTTCGCGCTGGCCCGAGAAAGACAGTCGGCCACAGCGTTGTCTTTGCCGGCGACGTGCCGGATGTCCGTGGTGAATTCCGACACGGCGGAGAAGTGGCGCTGCTGGCGGGCCGACCACGGCTCCGTGACTTTGGCCATTGCGTAGACCAACGGCTTGTGGTCGACGAAAGCCGTGAACGGGCGGCCCTCCAGGAGGTGTCGGAAATGGCGAACGGCCAGGAATAGACCGAGCAGCTCGCGGTCGAACGTGCTGTATTTTAACTCGTTCGGCCGGAGCTGCCGGCTGAAAAAAGCGAGTGGCTGCCAAACCCCGTCCACCCATTGTTCATGGACGGCGCCCACCGCGTAGTTGGAGGCGTCCGTAGTGAGGGCGATGGGCGCGTTGAGCACCGGGTGAGCCAGCAGCGTTGCATCGGCGAGGGCCCGTTTTGCGCTCGCGAAGGCCGCGTCCATGGCCGCGGACCAAGCGATGTCATGCTTGGCCGGCTTGCCCCGGAGGGCCTCGTAAAGGGGCCGCCTGAGCTGAGCAGCGCGGGGCACGAATTGGTGATAAAAATTCACCATGCCGAGGAACTCTTGTAGGGCCTTGATGGAACAGGGACGCGGGAACGTGGTGATGGCCTCGACCTTGGTCGGCAGCGGCACGGCCCCGGTCTTGGTGATGCGGTGGCCCAAAAAGTCAACGGTCGTCGTGCCGAAGTGGCATTTGGCCGGGTTGACAATTAAGCCGTGCTCGCTGAGGCGACCGAACAGTGTTCGGAGGTGGAGGAGGTGCTCGGCGCGGGACGTGCTGGCGACGAGGATGTCGTCCAGATAGACGAAAAGAAATGGCAGGTCGCGCAGAACGCCGTCCATTAAGCGCTGGAACACCTGGGCCGCGTTCTTGAGGCCAAACGGCATCCTCAAAAATTCGAACAGGCCGAACGGCGTGATGACGGCCGTCTTCGGGATGTCGGCCGCCCGGACAGGTACCTGGTGGTATCCCCGTATCAGGTCAATTTTGGAAAATATGACCCGTCCCGCCAAACGGGCGGAAAAGTCCTGGATGTGCGGGATCGGGTACCTGTCAGGGGTGGTAGCGTCGTTGAGGCGGCGGTAGTCACCACACGGGCGCCATCCGCCCCCCCGGCTTTGGCACGATGTGCAGTGGTGAGGCCCACGCGCTATTGGAGCGCCGCACGATGCCGAGGTGCTCCAACGCGTCGAACTCGGCCTTTGCCACGGCGAGCTTGGCCGGGTCGTGGCGGCGGGCCCTGGCGTAGACCGGCGGGCCTGTAGTGGGTATGTGGTGCTCGATCCCATGCCGCACTGCGACGGCCGAAAACGTCGGCCGTGTGAGGGCCGGGAATTCCGCGAGCAGGCAAGCGAACTCGTTTGCCGTCGGGAGGGCGCACGCCAGTTCGGTCGGCGCGGAGCTGCTCATCGTGCATGCCAGGGAGCTGAAGGTCTCGACGTTGACAAGGCGACGACGTTTGACGTCAACCAGCAGCCCGTGCGCGCAGAGGAAGTTGGCGCCCAGCAAAGCCATGGGGACGCAGGCGGTCACAAAGGTCCACTGAAAGTGCTGGCTGCCGAAGCAGAGGGTGACGTTGTGCGGGCCGAAAGTGCGTATGGCCGAGCCATTAGCAGCGACCAAAGAGGGGCCGCAAACGGCGTCCCGCCTGTCCTGCTCGGAGGCGGGTATGACGCTCAGTTGGGCGCCGGTGTCACAAAGGAAACGCCGCCCGGACGCTTTGTCCCGAATAAAAAGCAAGTTGCCCGAGTGGCCGGTGCTCATGGCTGGGAATGAACGCCGGCCCGGCCGTTTCCCGACTTGCCGAAAGTGCACGGGGGTCGGCACGTCCGAGCCTTGTGTCCGAACCTGGCGTGGTAATAACACCATGCCTGGTCAGGTGGAGGCCCCGGCCGTCGTGTCGGAAGTGGTCGGTGCGGCGTGGCGGCCGCCAGTTTCACCGGCAGTTCGGCCTCCAACCGCGCAGGGCGCTCGGGCGTCGTGGGCGTCGCCTCGGACGGCGGCAGGCTCCAGGTAGCCGCGCCGATGTGTTGGCCCGCCGAGGAGATCTTATCGGCTTCCCTGGCGAGGGCGCGGGGATCGGTGATCGACGTGCCAGCCAGGGCGAGGCGTACCGGGTGAGGCAGCTGGTGAAGGAACAACTCGCGGAACAGAAAATCCGGAGAGTGCTCACCGAGCAACGAGAGCATATAGTCCATGCGCTCGGACGGGCGCGTGTCGCCGAGCTCGGGCAGGTCGAGCAGGCGCCGTGCGCGTGCCGCCGGTGAGAGGGCGAAAGCGTCGAGGAGGAGTGTCTTCAGCGCGTCATACTTGTCGGCAGCCGGCGGGTGCTCGAGGAGGCTCAGGGCGCGGGCCGCGGTGGCGGAACCGAGCGCTGCCACGACGTGGTGGAAGCGGGTGTCGTCCGCGGTGATGCCTCGCAGGGCGAACTGGGAGTCCGCCTGGGCGAACCAAACAGCCGCGTGAGCCTCCCAGAAGGTAGGCAGTTTAAGAGTCACTGCCGTGTCCATGTCGGTAGGTCACCAGTGAAGGAGCTGCGCTCCAACGCAAGTCGAAAGAAGTGACGCGACCAAAGACGGAATTCGTCCGAGTTGCTTTATTGAAACAAAACAGCTCAGGTATTCTGACAAAAGCCCGTTTATCGGGCAGCAATATATATACACATTTATGTCGGGAAGTTTGCCCGGCAAAAGCTATACCGGGCATGCCCGGGTGTCAAGGGCGAGCCTTGGAAAGGCGAGTCTGGACCTGCCCGGGCGTGTTTGGCTGCGGCCTGGCAAGTCGAGGATGGGCGTGCCCGGGCCCTCTGGACGAGCACTGGAAAGGCGAGAGCGGGCATGCCCGGATGCTCTGGCCGAGCCCTGGAAAGGCGATAGCGGGCATGCCCGGACGCTCTGGGCGAGCCCTGGAAAGGCGATAGCGGGCATGCCCGGACGCTCTGGGCAAGCCCTGGAAAGGCGATAGCGGGCATGCCCGGATGCTCTGTGCGAGCCCTGGAAAGGCGATAGCGGGCATGCCCGGACGCTCTGGGCGAGCCCTGGAAAGGCGATAGCGGGCATGCTCGGACGCTCTGGGCGAGCCCTGGAAAGGCGAGAGCGGGCATGCCCGGGAAAGACGAGACTGGGCGTGCCCGGGAGGTTCGGGCGTGCCCGGGAACAGTGAGTCCGGGCATGCCCGGGAGAGGCGCGTCTGGCCGTGTTCTGGCCGGTGCAAGGTGATTGTGTGCATCCAGCGGTAACCGCTACAAGTATCTATATAAGAGCATAACTGCCAAATTTCATGTTTGAATCACAATGAGAATGATTCAACCTAATAACGGGTGTTAGCCACCGAGCTTTACACATCGGGGTGGCACGATAAACCCAGATATGGGTACTGGATGTCCATTACTATGAATGGTTAAATACCCGCAAAACGACTATCTCGGGTTTAAATATTTTTTTGGTCTTGCACCCTCTGCTCTTTCTGCCGTTTGTCCCCCGCAGGTTCCTGCAGGTCCTACATTGTCCACCATCAACCCTTCTGATGAGACTTCCAAAAAACAGGAGGCTCACCACCACTCATCTGTCCTCTTTTTTCCTGCTTGTGCAACCGAATTCCACATTCTCTTCAATATCTAATCCTCCCCTCCAAGTCTTCAAGACGGCTGTTCACCCCCATCTCATATCATACCCAATTGCCAACCATGATCTTTTCTGCTCTCATCAACCCCCCCCCCCCCCGCCTCCCCCCCCCCCACACACACACACACACACACACACACACACACACCTACCTCAAGCATTACCAGCCTAAAATTTGAGGGTAAAAGTTGTCCTTTTTATTCTGTAGTTGTGCAATTTCATTTGAAAACGGCTGGTCATGATCTATGGTATGGGGGCCATTCATACATTACATAACACACAAGGGGGGGAGGGGTTGGGGGTTTATACCCAGGCATTACAGAGTGGTACGGAGTGGTACAGGAGGAGCAGAGATGTTTCCAGTGCCATTAGATAACGCTAAATCATTCAATGACATCTTTGTTCCAATCACCCATTATTTTAAAATGCAAACAGTTAATGATGCACGTATGCAATACATTGATAATGATAAGGCAAATCGCTGTGTTTAAATTCCATCATTGCTTTTTCCACAGCCACATAGTCTCATTTGTAAATGAAGTCAATTTAATATATTTAGAAACGATTACATCACTGAGCGATTATTCCTATGACGTCATTACAGGGACTGCTGCCCACTGCTGCATGGTCTTATTGACATACACTGTACCACCTTTACTTTTTCACATATAGTTCGTACTGACTGAAAAAACAACGGGATAAATAACATCCCAGGATTAAAGTATGAAATAGGCAGAGGGATGGTGTCTCATCGAGCGTTACGAGCGTTACGTAATATTTTAGGGGGTGTCTCGTTACAGAGTTAGCGTTACAGAGGGATGCCAGATTTCAGCAGAAAATGCATTACATAATTTTTTTAATGGCCCCATATTTATGGTCCTGTCTATTTAGCAAAGAAATTGCCAAATCTAGGACAAATTGCAAAGTGCATGAGATTTTTTATGGACATTACCCCAAAGCCCTTCCTGAACAATATATATATTCAGGAAGGGCTATATATATTTATTGTTATGTCTGGGGGTAGAGCAAAATCTAGAGCCAAGTAGACCTGTATAGGTAGGTATTCGACTGTCGCGATAGGGAATCTACCTGCAATAAGTTCTGTGTTTTAGTCCGGTTTGTCGGGTTAAGATGTCTGCTTGTGAACATACCAGGATGTTCGGGTGTTAGATAGTGTAGGGATCAAGAATAAACCCCTGTGTGTCACACCTGGTAATCAAACCTTTGTCCCTTATGGCAATGCACACCAACATAAACACTTATGCAGGCCCTTTCGTGCACACATTAATTAAATTCCCTTCCCTGACAAGGACTTTGGAAGAAAACGGACAGGAAACCAGGCCAGGACACCACCGATGATAGCTACTGCCAGACGCCTCACGAACTTGCATTGCAACATGCCAAGGAGGTTGTGATTAGAGGGAAGGAGCTGGGAGGTTCGGTGGAAGGCGCTGATTGGGTGGCGCGCCAAGGCTGATGTTGTAACCCAGGTTATACAAGGGCGCGCCGAACGACATTTTCCCTCTTGCACGTCGAGCTGGAACTCTTGCGCAGCTCTAGTTTTTGGGTTCTTCGCTGCCTCTTGGGCTGCACGTCCCTCCCTGGCTGTCTTGATGCTGCACGACGTCTTGTGCTCTCTGCGCTTCCCTTCTTGGTCTTGAGAGGTCCTGGTGGTCGTTGGTTCACCATCTGAGCGGTGCTCGGTGCTCGGTGCTTTGGAGCTTGGAGCGAGGGACCTCGTGGTGTGCAGCGGAGCGAGGCCTAGTGGCACGCGAGCAGGGCCGAATGGAGCCGTGTTTGGATGGCAGACAATACAAGATGACAGACAAGATAAGGCCGCACCCACAGAACATTTAGCATTACACGACGAGACAATTCTTTTCGTAATTCCTTCTGGTGTCTCGTTTCTGAAGTGAGGTGTGTGGGATCCCAACTTAGGACTTTTATTTAGTATTGCTTTTTCCTGTTCCGACCTTTGCAAATAAACCCTTGTATTATTTTCCATTCCCTGCAAATCTTGTGCCGTGTGAGTTCGTTCGACTTCCACCGGTACACACTTTTACCGCAGCTTCCACTTTCCTTCTTCCTCCCGCGTTTTATAGCAGAATCCGTGTTTGGTTGTCGCCTCAAGTAAATCCGTTCTGGTCATCCGTGGTCCCTGGTATTAACCGGAAGGGTCCGCGCGACAATATACATATACATGTATATATATATATATATATATATATATATATATATATATATATATATATATATATATATATATATATATATATATCGATATATATGTATATATATATATTATATATATATACATATATATATATACAGGCAGTCCCCGGGTTCCGAACGCCCGACTTACGAACGCCCGTACTTACGTACCGACCTCTGTAAAGCCTATTATTTAAAAAATAGTTTTTTTTTTGTGTGTTTTTTTTTTTTTGGTTGTATACAGAATCGAGGCTCGTGAAAGAGCGAACATTTATCACACAGAAAAATAAATCAAACAGACACACATAGTATATAATAAGGGGAGCGGTAGACAAGAGAAATATGAGAAAAGCTCTGTTCAAGCCACCCTTGATGTTTACTTTAAGAAAATTGACCAGCACCAGGTCCATCCTCTCCAGCACCAGGTCCATCCTCTCCAACACCAGGCCCATCATCTCGGAGAGTTATATCAAGGTATGATCGTTTCAAGGTTTGCAAGACATCAATTGGAACGAGAGCAAGTGTTAACCTTTAATCATTATCTTTACTTTTCTATCTAAACAGTTTAAGAAATGTCTCTTGCATGTTTTTTATACCTATAGATGTTTTAGGTAAAATATATACTATATACTAAGACAAACATTTGACTAATTGACACTAGATGTGAACCGTACATAACTGTTCCGAGTTACATGCAAAGTCGACTTACAGACAGACTTAAAAACGGAACTCGTTCGTAACCCAGGGACTGCCTGTACTAGCTTGGCTCGGCTCATTGCACTCGCCTCACCATGCGTCGTTACTGAGGAACGGGCTTATTTTATCTGAGGATAATGACTGTACCTGAGTTGCTGTGTTGTCATGATTTACACCAATCATAATACAAACAATTATTTTGCACAAATGTATTTGTTGTGTTTGTGATATGACATTTTTATAGGCAATTTAGGTTGAAGATTTAGGTTGAATTTTTTTTTTTTTAAAGAACCCCTCAGCACATACATACGGGAGGGGTAGGTGCAGACTGGAAGTTTGGGACGATTACACCTCACCACCACGTAATTCAAAACACCTCACCCCCTTGTAATTTAAAATACCTCACCCCCACGTAATTTAAAATACCTCACCCCACCTAATTTAAAACACATCACCCCCACCAAATTTACAACACCTCACCACCACCTAATCCAAAACACCTCACCACCACGTGATTCAAAACCACCACCACGTTATTAAAAACACTTCACAAACACGGAAACAAAAGTTTAAGGGAGTAGTTCAGTGACAACAGACACTGCCCAGATATGTAGATACATAGATAAATGACTGTACCTGAGTTGCTGTTTTGTCATGGTTTACACCAATCATAATTCAAACAATCATAATGCACAAATGTATTTGTAATATACGTGATATTACATTTTATAAACAATTGAAGTTGAAAACTTAAGTTGAAAATAAAAAAATTCCTAAAAGAATTCCCGAAAAAAAAATATGGAATTTTTTCAAAAGAAATACCCTTAGGAAATACCGACGGGAGAGATAGGTGCATACCAGAAGTTTGGTACGATTTCACAAAAGTTTGAGGGAGTAGTTCAGTGACAACACAGTACAACACAGACACTGCACAGCTACGACATTTTCGTACCCCGCCCATCTATATATACCTGTAAATATATATATAAATATATACATATATCATACTAAAATACGCAATTTGGCGTCTGTCTGTCTATCTGATGAGTTTTTGACCGCGATACACTCCACCCCACACCCTCCCCCCTCGCAATTGCCGCCAATGGGGATGTGTGCTGAGGTGTATATCCATGTTAAGTTAGCTTTATCGTGGCGTTTTTCCAAGGCCGCTTCTAATGACAAAACTAACGATAATAGCGCAATATTAATGTTATTACAAAACAATATTAATACTAACAATATCTCACCTCCCCAAGGTGGTTTTCCTCCTTGAACAAACGTTGTGTTAACGTTTATAAATAGCTTATCATGGCGTTTTTGTGGGAGCAATGGACCAACGGCCTCTCCCAGAAGTAAAAATATTGTAAATCACAAACAAACACGTATGACAAGATTTTTAAACAGTCGCTAATGCTGCTTATAACACTAAACAAAGATATTTGGAGGAATCCCGACATCCATGAGGTAAGTTTTACTTAGAGAACTGAGTGAAGATCTACTGTACTCTATATACACCACAAGGGTTGGGTAAATAACATAACATAACCCTTCCTGCTGCTGCCGTGGCGTTTTTCGTAGCGAACTTTTGAAACTCACTCCTGCTGTTTTACACGAAACTGAAAGGGAGCAAGCCCGGGTTGTGCTCATTTACCAAGCAGCTAGCTAGCGCTTGCTAAGCCAGTCATCCTGTCAAGTTTGGTTGCAATTGGATAAGTAATGAGGGAATGTATCGCAGTCAAAAAGTCATCAGACAGGCAGACAGACAGATGCCAAATTGCATATTTTAGTATGATGAGTAAAGGTTACACAATAAAGGTTGTAGTGTGGCGGACACAAAGGACAATAATTCCGCGCACCAGTGGGTGGCGCGAGCGTCCAAGCGGGGAACGAAAGCGCATGCCCCGCCTTTCGACCGATCGGCCACGCCCGGGAACAAGGCGTGGCCTCGGGACATAGATGCGGGCTCTAAGCTCGAGCCCGCCCAGTGCTGAAGTGCGAGCTCTTAATAAAGACACTGTTTGTACCAACGCGTTGTGGCCTACCTCTCTGGCAATCGAGTCGTGTGTGCACAGCACCACACTGGTGACCCGGATTGGTTCAGCCGTTGCTGACTCCCGAACGCGCCATGGCTACCAACGCTGTCGCCGTGAAACTCCCGGAGTTTTGGGAAGCACAAGCCGACATTTGGTTTGTGCAGGCCGAAGCTCAATTTCAGCTCCGAGGCATCACGGCAGACGAGACCCGGTACTACCACGTGGTCGCCGCCCTCGGGCCCGGCACTGCCGCCCGAGTTGTGTCCATCCTTCGGCGCCCGCCAGGCGACAACAAGTACGAGGCGCTCAAACATCTCCTCCTCGCCACGTTCGGGCTCACGGAGATCGAATGGGCCGACCGCCTCCTGGACCTTCCCGCCCTCGGCGACACACGACCATCCGTCCGGATGGATTACATGCTGTCGCTGCTTGGAGACCAGCGCCCGGATTTCTTGTTTCGCGCACTTTTCCTCCGCCAGCTACCGATACAGGTGCGCCTCGCACTGGCCGGTTCTAAAATCACGGAACCCCGCGCCCTGGCCGGAGAGGCGGACAAGTTTTTCGCGGCCTGCGACACGCGGTTGGTTTACGGTGCTGCCGTAGTGGATCCCGGGGAAGAGGCTACAGCGCCCCCGGCTTCCCTCGTGGCCACTGCCGCGCCCCGCCCACTACCGCCGCCGCCACCACCATGGCCGCCGCGGCCATCACCGCCGCAAACCTGGTGCTACTACCACGCCAGGTTCGGCCGCAAGGCTAAAACGTGTCGCCCGCCGTGCTCTTTTGACGGGTCAGGAAACGACAGGGCCGGCGCTCATTAGCGGCCCTGAGCGTCGGCCATTCTGGCAGCCTCCTGTTCATCACGGACACCTTGTCCTGGCGCCGTTTCCTTTGCGACACAGGAGCGCAGGTAAGCGTCCTCCCCGCCTCCACGTCCCACAAGCAAGCCGCGGGCCAGGGCCCCGCTTTGCTTGCCGCCAACGGTACACCCATCCGCACATTCGGGAAGCATTGCCTCTCACTGCGGTTCGGAGGGCAGCGCTTTCAATGGTCGTTCGTGACCGCCAGCATGCCAATGGCCCTGCTGGGAGCGGACTTCCTATGTGCGCATGGGCTGTTGGTCGACGTGAAGCGCAGACGTCTCGTCCAGGCCGAAACCTTCAGCTCACTCGCTTGTTCGCTGAGTGGCTCGTTGAGCGGCTCACTGAGCGGCTCCCCGAGTGGCTTGCCAAGCGGCTTGCTGGAAGGTTCCGTCCCGGTGAGTTTAGTTTGCACGCTTCCGGCAGCGGACGACTTTACCCGCCTCCTAGCCAGTTTCCCGGCCCTAACGAGGCCCACCTGCTCAGCGGTGGCCGTTAAACACGGGGTGGAGCACCATATACCCACGGTCGGGCCGCCGGTCTACGCCCGGGCATGCCGACTCGAACCCACGAAGCTCGCCGTGGCGAAAGCGGAGTTCGCCACGCTGGAGCGGCTGAGGATCGTACGGCGCTCCAACAGTGCTTGGGCTTCTCCTCTGCACATTGTGCCGAAGCCCGGCGGGGGATGGCGGCCGTGCGGGGACTACCGCCGGCTCAATGATGCCACCACCCCCGACCGCTTTCCGGTCCCGCATATCCAGGACTTTTCCGCCGGGTTGGCAAACACGACCGTGTTTTCCAAGGTTGGGTTCTCTTGGGGCACCGCATCACCTCATCCAGGGCTACCACCAGGTCCCCGTACAACCGGGCGATGTCCCGAAGACGGCCGTCATCACCCCTTTCGGCCTCTTCGAGTTACTGTGAATGCCTTTCGGGTTGAAGAATGCGGCCCAGGCGTTCCAACGGCTTATGGACAGCGTCATGCGCGACTTACCTTTCCTCTTTGTCAACCTGGACGACATCCTTGTCGCGAGCACGTCCCGGGAGGAACACATGCTCCACCTCCGCACGCTTTTCGAACGCCTGGGCCAGCATCGCCTAATCATCAACCCCGCAAAGTGCCGTTTCGGCGTCGCCACCATCGACTTCTTGGGGCACCGCATCACCAGGCAGGGGGCCGTCCCTTTACCGGCCAAGGTGGAGGCGGTCAGGGATTTCCAGCGACCCCGCACGATCAAGGGGCTCCAGGAGTTCCTGGGCATGATAAATTTTTACCACCGCTTCGTGCCCCACGTCGCCCAGCTCCTCTGCCCCCCTGCACGAGGCCCTCTGGGGCAAGCCGGGCAAAGGTGACATCGCCTGGTCGGAGCCGATGGCCGCGGCGTTTGCGGGCGCAAAGCTGGCCCTGGCCAAAGCCACCATGCTGGCGCACCCGGCGCCCGATGCGCCGATCGCCCTCACCACCGACGCGTCAGACTATGCGGTGGGCGCGGTGCACGATCAGTGGGTGCGTGGTGCTTGGCAACCGCTGGCGTTTTTTTAGCTGGCAGCTTCGCCCGCACGAACGCCGCTACAGCACCTTCGACCGCGAGCTGCTCGGGCTCCACCTGGCGGTCCGACACTTCCGCCATCTGTTGGAGGGCCACCCGTTCACGGCTTTCGTCGACCACAAGCCCCTTGTGTTCGCGATGGCCAAGGTCGCCGAGCCATGGTCGGCATGGCAGCAGCGTCACCTCTCTGCCGTGTCCGAGTATACGACGGACATCCGTCACGTGGCGGGTAAAGACAACCCGGTGGCGGATTGCCTTTCCGGGTCCGTCGCGCACACGGTCCACCTCGGGATCGACTATGCCCGGATGGCGGAGGACCAGACCGCCGACCCCGGCGTCCAGGCCTTGCGGACTGCCGTCACGGGCCTACGCGCCACCGAGGTGCCATTCGACGCCGTGGGCGCGGCCCTCCTGTGCGACGTCTCCCTCGGCCGACCTCGCCCCATCGTGCCTGCTGGCTGGCAATGCCCAGTGTTCGATGCCATCCACGGCCTGTCCCACCCGGGCGCGAAGGCCTCCCAGAAGCTCGTCGCGGTGAAATTCGTCTGGCATGGCCTCAGGAAGGACGTCCGCGACTGGGCCAGGACGTGCCTCGCGTGCCAGCGCGCAAAGGTCCACCGCCACACCCAGGCCCCTTGGCCCCGTTTGTGGTGCCCTAGCATCGGTTCGACCATGTGCACGTCGACCTGGTGGGACCTCTGCCCCCCTCGCGGGGGTTCACCCACCTCCTCACCATGGTGGACCACACCACACGGTGGCCGGAGGCCGTCCCATTGGCAGCGACGTCTGCGGCTGATGTGGCGCAAGCCTTCATCACCACTTGGGTTGCCCGGTTCGGTGCCCCCTCCGACATCTCGTCCGACCGCGGCCCCCAGTTCACCTCGGAGCTCTGGGCCGCGGTGGCGCAAGGGCTTGGCATGAAACTACACCGCAGCACGGCCTACCACCCCCAGGCCAATGGCCTGTGCGAGCGCTTTCATCGCTCGATGAAGGCCGCGCTCCGGGCCAGCCTCCGCGATGGCAGCTGGGCCGACAGGCTCCCCTGGGTCCTGCTGGGCCTCAGGACGGCGCCCAAGGACGACCTGCGCACGTCCTCAGCGGAGCTGGTCTTCGGGCAACCACTGCGGGTACCGGGCGAATTTATCCCCGACTCCACGGCTCCTTGGTCCGCGGCGCAACAGCGCTCCGCCCTTCAGGAGACCGCCCGTAGGTTCGCCCCGGTGCCGACGGCACACCACGGTTGCCCGTCTTCCCACGTCACCCCGGAGCTTCGCACGGCGGAGTACGTCTTCGTCCGCACGACACCCACCGAGCACCGCTACGGCCCCCGTACGACGGGCCCTTCCGCGTGCTGGAGACCGGGGACAAATATTTCACCATCGACATCGGCGGTGCCCCGGATGGCATCTCCGTGGACCGCCTCAAGCCGGCCCACCTCGATCTGGACCACCCCCCGCAAGTAGCTCTGCCTCCGCGTCGAGGCCGCCCCCCGGCGGTCGGACCCCCGGCACCCCCCAGCCCCGCCGTCCCGCTACCGCCCAACCCTGCACCCATCGCCAGGGGGCGTTTCGGCCGGGTCATCCCGCTTCCCCGCAAACTCACCCTTCAGGTGCGCGGGAATTATTGGGGGGCGCGTGTGGCGGGCACAAAGGACAATAATTCCGCACACCAGTGGGTGGCGCTAGCGTCCAGGCGGGGAACGAAAGGGCATGCCCCTCCTTTCGACCAATCGGCCACGCCCGGGAACAAGGCATGGCCTCGGGACATATATGCGGGCTCTAAGCTCGAGCCGCCCAGTGCTGAAGTGCGAGCTCTTCATAAAGACTCTGTTTGTACCAACGCATTGTGGCCTACCTCTCTGGCAATCGAGTGGTGTGTGCACAGCACCACAGTAGCACATTAATTTGCCCCCCTCTCCAAGGGGGTTTTCTCCCCCAAGAGGAGTTTCCCCCACCATTGCCGCCAATGGGGATGTGTGTTGAGGTGTATATCCATGTTAAGTTAGCTTTGTCGTGGCGTTTTTCCAAGGCTGGTTCGAATAACAAAACTAACAATAATAGCGTAATATTAATGTTATTACAAAACAATATTAATACCAATACTATCCCACCTCCCCAAGGGGGTTTTCCTCCTTGAACAAACGTCGAGTCAACATTTATAAATAGATCATGGCTTTTTGTTGGAGCAACAGGCCAACAGCAAGGCAACCAAGTTCAAGTTTATCTATCAATGTTAAATTATTTCATGGACTTTAAAAAGATAATTACGTTACACTCTCGGTTTCACTCAGAGCCAAAGCTCGGAGATACTTATACCGCACACCACAAAACAGTGGTGCAGCATCGGGTGGCGGAGTTTGGATTTGACTTAAAAGAAGGCAAAATATAGCGAATTTAAATAGTGCATATACTCATACAAGTCAAAACAAAGATCGACTGGACCAATAAGAGAGACCTATTAAAAGAAATATCAACAGCATCTACAAAGGAATACTCCTTCCAGCTGGCATTTTACAACTTCAGTTTCGGACATGTACAGGTATTTGTTTGCGCTCAAGTTTTGGGATGAGATGTCATATTGTTATTGGTCAGATTCACCTTGCCAGTTCATAAAGAAAGATGGCTTGCGGAAACATCTTTTGCACACCCCGTAATGGCCTTTTATCTAGAACGCAAATAAATGGAGAAAGGACGCAATGAAAGGATGGAGAAGAGAAAGTAGGTGGGTGTGGAAGAGCCGAGCGTTTTTGTGAGACATGACCAGTCAGTACACGAGGAAGCATCCATTCAGCAAGGTCAGAATGTCATTCCCTTAGTCTTCAGCATTGACGAGGCTCACAAAGGAGATGGTAGTTGTTGTTATGGCTTCTAGAAATGGAAAATCGACGTTTTGCTACATTGGTCCCTGCCAGGAAACAAACTGAGGATGGGACATCTCAGAGATTTAGAAAAGAGGAAGAAAAACGAAGTTAAACCTGGTGTGCAAATGCTGAGTAACTGAAATAAGTGATGTTTACAGAATTAATAGCAATACTCCTGGAATAACTGTATTCAAAATCGTGTTTAGTTTTGATCACCTGATTATGGAATAAAATTACAATAACAAAAGCTCCAAGTACCGGTAATTATTGGGATGGTTCAAGGGCTGACGAGAACACTGTACATTTGTAAATTGCGAAAAGAGATTTCTTGAATCATGATGCTTATATATTGTATACTTCGGCTGCTCACGTAAGCTCACGGAGTAATAATTCCATCGTGCAATTCAATCGATACAGTTGCTGAATCCCACATGGATGGATATTCAGTTTGTTGATTGGAAGTAGATTCACTATGTAAAAATATAACAATAAAAATCAGCGTTATAACAGCGATCTGCAAACTCTATAAATTCGCTTAATTTATTTTTGGTGCAAATTCGTTGCCTGCTTCATTTTAAGGGTACTTGATGCACTCTGCCCGGAGCAATATGCAAATGTCATTGATTGATTCTGTTTTTTATCCTCTGTGTTTTATTTTTCCCATCGATTCTATCACGACTGTTTCGCTATAGCTTTTTCGTTAACAGCCTCCAGCGAGTTTCGCGAAGCTGCGGATGATTAATAGAAGCACCGGCTCGGAGATTAATGATGGGCATTTCAGTGGAGGATAAGTGTTCGTGGTAAGAGATTGACAAGAAATCGCCATTTCTCATGATGCCAGTAATGGTGTCGTCATGGAGGAAGCCATACCCCAGTGGGGTGAACTTCACCCATATAGGTTGCGATGTTAAGAAACGGGCCCTAACAAAAATCCAGACACTTTGCTTTTTTTGCCAACAAAGGATATGGACCACAATGCCAACAAAGCCAACCAACAAAGGACCACAATTGCCAACAAAACAAACAACAAAACAATTGCCAACAAAGGACCACAATTGCCAACAAAACAAAACAATTGCCAACAAACAACAATTGCCAACAAAACAAACAACAAAGCCAACCAACAAAGGACCACAATTGCCAACAAAACAAAACAATTGCCAACAAACAACAATTGCCAACAAAACAAACAAAACAATTGCCAACAAAGGACCACAATGGGTTATTTGGATAATCAGCTTCAGATTATTTTTGCCAACTTATTATTCATTTATTGCCAACTTTATTATTTGCCAACGTAATTTGATTAACTTGATTATTTATTGCCAACGTATTTATTGATTTGAACTTATTTATTTATTTGAACTTATTTATTTGAACTTATTTATTGAACTTATTTATAGAACTTAATTTGATTATTTATTGCCAACTTATTTATTGATTTGAACTTATTTATTTATTTGAACTTATTTATTTGAACTTATTTATTGAACTTAATTTGATTATTTATTGCCAACTTAAGATTATTTGGATAATCAGCTTAAGATTACAACAATTGCCAACAAAACAAACGACAAAACAATTGCCAACAAAGGACCACAATGGGTTAGTTGGATAAACAGCTTAAGATTATTTATATAATCAAATAACAAATTGAGTAACTTAATAGGGGCATGACTTCCTGATTCTAAAATTGCTTATTTATCTTAGGTTTATCTCTTATTTATCTGCAATGAAAGCACCAGCAATCATAACAATTGTTGAGGGGAAGTCTCAAGTCCGACATGGACTGGTCCCAGATGAGGAGCGTTGGTGGAAATGCTGGACCTGAGTTTTTAGGTGATTAAAATATATTATTACCTCTGTCACCTCTGTCACCTCTGTCACCAAAAGTGGTTGGGGGTTAAGTTTTCACCCCTGTTTGCCTGTCTGTCTATGAGGAGGATATCTCAAAAAATGATGTATGGATTCGGACGACACTTGGTGGAACCGTTGGGTATGTGACAATGACAAATTGATTAGATTTCAGTGAAGATCTGGGTCCGGGTACTAGAATATTTAAGTGATTCTTCACCATTGACAGATAGGGCCAAAAACGATACATAGCAGGATATCTCAAAAAATTGTGGACGACTTATGACAAAACTTGGTGGATGAGTTTGGATGAGTTTGGATGAGTGACAAGCTTCACTCTTCAATATAAATGTTTACAACTAAAAGAGGATCTCACACAGATAATCTTCTCCAATTTTACCACTACTATTATTTTTATTTTTTATTTACTTATTTTATTAAAAGTAGTATTAATGGTAAAATTATATTGGATTGGGAGTAAATTACTATCTTGGCCTGCTTGTTGCATTATTCCTAATTGGTTTACCTGTGTTGCTGATATAGTGCCTTTACACATAAGAGCAGAAATTTGGAATGTAGCCAGGGTGCTGTTGATAGCTGTTTCCACATTGCGAAAGACATTATGCGATATTTGACGTCTACCAGCAATCAATGCTAGAAGACGGGCTTCCAGCTTAATGTCCCATCCCACGGATGGCTCATTCATTGATGCAACACTCTGCCTGTGAAGCAGTAGTCGGGCAGTTTATAATTGGATTGAGGATCGAATCCAGACAAGACAGCTCAAAGTAAGTGTGCTACTTCTCTCAGACAGTCATACCCATGATCCGCTCGATACGAGACAAAAGTGAAACACCTACTCCAATGAAATGCCCAAATATATACTCTTATGGGTTGATAATTATGGGTCTTATAGGTTGATACGTATTATTATTCTTCCATGAATTCCTTATCAGATATATGTGTGTGTATATATATATATATATACAGTGCTCTCCTCAGTGAAAGACACATGAAAGCCCGCTTGGAGTTTGCAAAAAAGCACCTAAAGGACTCTCAGACTGTGAGAAACAAGATTCTGTGGTCTGATGAAACCAAGATTGAACTGTTTGGCTTCCGTCTGGCCACTCTGCCATATAGCCCAGATCGGTTGAGTGTTGCAGTGATGGTTGTCCTTCTGGAAGTTTCTCCCGTCTCCACACAAGATCTCGGGAGCTCAGCCAGAGTGACCGTCGGGTTCTTGGTCACCTCTCTTACCAAGGCCCTTCTCCCCCGATTGCTCAGTTTGGCCAGGCGACCAGCTCTAGGAAGAGTCCTGGTTGTTCCAAACTTCATCCATTTAAGAATTATGGAGGCGACTGTGCCCTTGGGAACCTTCAATGCAGCAGAATTTTTTTTGTAGGCTTCCCCAGATCTGTGCCTCGACACAATCCTGTCTCTGAGCTCTGCAGGCAGTTCCTTCAACCTCATGGCTTGGTTTTTGCTCTGATATGCATTGTCAGCTGTGAGACCTTATGTAGACATGTGTGTGCCTTTCCAAATCATGTCCAATCAATTGAATTTACCACAGGTGGACTCCAATCAAGGTGTAGAAACATCTCAAAGATGATCAAGAGAAATGGGAAGCACCTGAGCTAAATTTCAAGTGTCATAGCAAAGGGTATGAATACTTATGTCAAAGTGATATTTCAGTTTTTTCTTTTTAATAAATTTGCAAAACTTTCTAAAATGCTGTTTTCTCTTTGTCATTATGGGGTATTGAGTGTAGATTGATGAGGGAAAAAATGAATTTAAACGATTTCAGCATAAGGCTGCCACATAACAAAATGTGAAAAAAGTGAAGGGGTCTGAATACTTTCTGAATGCACTGTATATATTGTTATGTTTTTGGGGTATGGATGAAATACCTTAATGAAGTTCAGAATGTGTATATTAGCATGCTCCAAGTGTCTCGAAGAAGAAGAACCCACCTCGATGTAAATTAAGTTAGGCCAACTGTCTGGGTAAGAGCATTTATGTGTCTCCACATGGAGGAGTGGAGTTGTGTTATTTAGGTAGGGCTCATGGTTAATAATTCCCCTGTGTTTTCCCCTTACAGCCATTTTGCCCCTTGTTTTTAATTCATCAAAAAAGCCATGCCACGAATGATCCATTCACCCACAACACCAGCAGGGCTAGCAAAAACCCGACAGCTGCTCGATAGGATTAAACCCCGCCACTCCTTCAACCGACGTCATGTGAACCTTCTCGATGAAGGACTGGATTCCACCTCGATGATGCGTGTAAAAGGAAACCATGCCCTGAGCTTTGTGAGTGGTTGAGGAACGATGGGGTGATTCAATCACATTCGGCGATTGTTGATGTGACGTCAGGCAGCTCGGGGCTGGAAAGGATAAGGAGGAAGATTCCGCCTAGATCTCTCTCTTTTTGTTCTGGTTTTGGTCGGGGTGGTCTCTCTTGCCTGGTAGCTTGCTTGCTCTTTGTCTCTTCTTGCCTGGTCGCCGACGAAGGAGGACACTAGTGTTGCACTTCGAGCTGGGAGCGCCTAAGGGATGGTCGGAGCTCGGTGCAGCCGAACGTGAAGGAGCGTGGGATGAGCTCTTGCCTGTTTGCGTGTGATGGGTTGAGCACCATCGGCTGGCTGGGGACGCGACTTCGCGCCAACGCGTGTTTTCCCACGCAGTGATACCGGACCTGTGATGCCCACCAAACCCTCGTTGAGACCAGAGAATAAGTGGCTACACAACATCCAACATTTATTTTTACTTTCGTTTTCCCTTGTCTGTTTTATAAGTCTGCATGTGGAGGGACGCTCATTTAGGAATTTTAGTTTACTTTGCTTTTCCTTGTTCCCTGGCATTATTTTAGTAAACCCATTATTTCTGCATTTTACTTTAGTTGTTGTGTCCCGTTTCTTCGTTTGTGGGGCGAGGAATAAACCCCCGTCGTGGCCGTCCATTTAGGTAAGGCCTCTTGTTCTCCCCTGCCTGTGCCAAATAGATAATCCTGCCAGATTCGGCCTATACGCCTTGGATTTGTATTTGTGTTTGTACCCCAAGTAAAGAATAAAAATGTTTATAGCTGGAGTATAAACTCGGAATTACTCAACCGTTACCCGGCGTTACTCAAGAAAAAAGAAACATTAACAGATTGAAATGAGGGTAAATACAGACTTGGCATTTAATATGGAATATTTTTTTTGTGGGGGTGAACTTACTTTTCAAGATGACTTAGAACCAAAAATTCATTGGAATTATGTTGAAATTATTCTAGATTTTGTTAATGTGATGTTTAAAAGAAACAAAAACCACATTTGACATTTCGAAGCAAATAAATTGATCCTTGAAAGTGATGTAAACTGATATCGAACTCAATTCATGGACAGTACTGTGTTAAACTTCTGTACGTTTTCCAGAAGTATCTCTTTATTTTGCACATTAGCCAAAAAAAAATTCAACAAAAACAAAAGCTAAATTATGACTGGGATTACGGACAGTAAAATTACAGTTCAGTACTTCGTGTTACCCCCACGAGATTCAGGAGAGCATGTACACGTTGAGGCATGCTGTTCACGAGATTTGCCAAGGTTTGGACAGGAATCGCTTGCCATGCAGTGACAAGAGTCTGCTGCAATTCACGCACAGAGGTCGGCTGCTGGGTCTAGTTGTCGATTTGATGCGTTAATTCTGCCCACAAGTTCTCTATCGGATTCATATCCGGGGACATGGCAGGCCACTCCATATGCTCTACACCACGTTCAGCAAGAAAGTGTTGGATCATGCGAGCACGATGAGGCCGTGCATTGTCATCTTGGAAGACAAAGTTTCCTCGAAAGGCTGCACGAGCAAATGGAAGCAATGTTTCTTCCAGAATGACCCTGTACTTGAACTGGTTCAGGTTTCCATTCAGAACAACCAGGTCAGTTTTGCCCCCTGCATGAAAAGCAGCCCAAACGGTCACCCCACCACCTCCAGCTTGGACTCTTGGCACTATACAATCTTCGTTGTGGGCTTCATGCACTTGTCTGTGCACTCGGACATGGCCATCTTGACGATAGACCAGAAAGCTAGACTTGTCACTGAAGGTCACGTGATTCCAGTGTCCTGGCTGCCATTGACGGTGCTCTCTGGCCCACTGCAATCGGCGCTGGCTGTGTTGTCTGGTCAGGCGTGGCTTTCTCAGGGAACGCCTGGCACGATAGCCTGCTTGAACCAGTCGTTGGTTGACTAGCCTTCTGGATACAGGCACATTTGTCAGTTGATGCCACTCAGCCCTACGCCGATTAGCTGACTTGGTACGGCCATTGCAGACTAACCGGTGCAGCTGGCGATCATCTCTCCTTGTGGTTCTGCGTGGACGTCCTGGCCTCGATATTGGAGTAGGGACACCCCTCTGAGCATTTCGTTTCAGGATCTTTGACACCTGACCTTGAGTGATGCCATACTGCCGAGCAATAGCACGCTTTTTCATGCCAGAATTTCGTAAAGCCACCACTCCATGACAAACAGCATTGTCAAGTTGATGGACTATCTCCAGAGGAAGCGGCAATAACTTTTGTAGACGTGCAGCAGTTGTTTTCCACTAATACAGAATGCAACAACCCTTGTATACCCGATTGTGAAGCCAATCGTCAAATGTACCTGTCCTTACATTTTGTCACGCAACCTGTGATATAATCCTGTTATTGACTTCTTGCTGCGAAAGACATTCAGTGACATGGTTCTTTCAACAAAGATATCACCGAAGGGTAAAAAAAACTCACCAGATTGATATACTGAGTTGAGAAAGTAAACCCAAGTCAAGAAAAAAAAAATTCCATATTAAATGCCAAGTCTGTATAATGGAAAAGCAATTACATCCAAATCAGAATCCATCACAAAAGTCAAATCATCATTTTACCAACAAAGTTTGTCAAGCTAGTGCATGCATGTACTTCAGCCCGAAGGCTAAAACACAGGTCAAACAAACACATGCATCTTAACCCAAAAGGCTAGAATGCATGGTCATACAATAACTTTGGGGTCCACCAGCCATCTTGTGTGTTGTGACAGCGTCCTTTTTAATAAAAAAGTTAAAAATTCAAACAAAGGTAGGAACATGTACCTTTGCCCCACAGCCAAAGTACACTGTGCAACAAACTTTGTCAAACTTATGCATGTGTACTTCAGCCTGAATAGGGCTGGATTAACCTTTTGTGGGACTGGCACCAAACAAATTTGTGGAACCATTGCAAAAAAACAATCTGCATGTAGTGCAGCACCCTCTTGATATACAATGTATATATATATATTGTAACGATTTTGAGAAGTGTAACGGGTTTTGAGAAGTGTAACGGGTTTTGAGGAGTGTAACAATTTTGGAGGAAGGGTAACGGATGTGAAGAGTATGGTTTTGGTATGGTAACATCCTGGTAATGTAAATAATGGTCGCAGCCGTCCTCCTAATTAATTTCATAGAACATACACGCAGGTCACGATATATCTTTTAAATAGTGTATTTCCTTATTCCATGTAGGCTAAGTATGTGTTTTCCACTAGATTGACTTTGCATTGTATCAAACAAAATAAGCGTAGGCCCTTCCAATTTCCCCAAAACCTCCCTTCCATTTGCCTTCCGCATTTTGGTCGGTTTTTCTCTTCAACCACCATTGGCCACGAGGTAAGGTTGGAGAAGAAAGGCGTGTCTCCACCTCGTCAGAAGAGGGCAGGAGTGAACCGGCCCTAACAGCCAATCAACACCGCGGTGAGTGACCCGGTAGGCGTGCCCTCGGAGCCGGCGGCTTAATTCCGCCGGAGGTGATAAAAGCGACTGTAAGGGACTGCTTTGAGAGATGACTGGAGATGACTGGAGATGACTGGAGATGAGCTGGAGAGGAGCAACGAGGCTGCACCAAAGAGAGGCCTTGAGAGATACGCTGGGGGATGACCTGGAAGAGGAGCGCAATCCACCGCAAGCCCTACCTACCTGCCTGCAATATCCCCTGTCGTTGGAGAGACGCGCTGAACGGAGGGAGACGGCTCCACCCCAGGAAGAGGAGCAGGTGTGCCGAGCCAGCGCGTGACGGCCGCGGATACGCGACGGAGGTTTTCCCGCCAAAACCGCGAGGGGTTGAAAGCTGCTGCCTCCGACCTTGCCTTCCTCTCAAGCAATCAACCTCGAGCCATTACCTGCCTGCAATATCCACCGTGTGAGTGTGAACGTCCTGTCCTACTCGTTTGTCTTGGGGATTAAGTAAATGAAATAGAATAAGTTAACAATGCACTGTGTGACTGCTCTTTTCCATCTATTGCTGTAAATAATATTGGTCGCTCTAAAATATTGCTTGTGTGTGTATAATAAATCTGTTCTTCCTCCAAACTCTGTCTTTCTTCTCTCTTCTTCTCTTTCGGTCGCTTTAGAGGTTTCCCAATTGAATATCTGTAGCGCGATTAGTCAACGTTCGGGTGGAATCGGGTTCTAATCGGGGAGTAACTGTTCGGACGCGGTTAAATACACCACCGCTCGGTAAAATAACATCCAAAAACCGTGTCCGTAACAATTGGTGTCGGGGAGTGAGATCGACCCGGAGCGCGCTGCACGCGCTCAAAATTATAAAGCGGACGAAATTGTGTTGTTTTATAAAACCCGAATTTTGAGATCGCGCCATGGACAATCAAGGCGATCGGATGTCGGTGGGGGAGATAGACGGGTTAGGGGTAACCCAGGAACCAGGGGAAATGTATGTGGAAGAAGGGGAGGAGGAGAGCAATGAGGAGGCGGTTGAGGGGGTGTCAGACGCGCAAAATGGCGTCCTCGCGCACGTGGGTGTAGCGGCACCAAATTTTGCCACGCCCGCGACCGTGGTAGCGCCCCTGGTGGATTCAAACCTTTTGTTGCTACAAATCGGGGCCCTTATGGACAAAATGAGGGACGAAGCGAGGGCTAATAGTGAGCGATTGGGGGGCAAAATGGGGGAAATGGGGGAACGGCTAGAAGCTAAATTTGGGGGGTTAGACAACGGGATAGAAGGGGTGAAAAATGGGTTAATGGGGGTAGAAAACAGAATGGCCGCTCAAGAGAATCAGTTAGAGGGGGTGAAAAATGGGTTAATGGGGTTAGAAAATAGGATGGAGGACAAATTGCGGGAAATAGGGGAACAATCCGCCCGGGAAATCGAACAGATGGGGAACCAGATGGAGGAAATACGACGAGGGGTGAGTGAGGAGGTCTCGGGGCTGCGCGAGGAGGTAAAGCGAGGCGAAAAGCGTATAGAGAAAGAGGTGAGAAATAATACGGCAAAGTTACAAGGGGGAATAGAAGATCTGACGGAGGAGGTGGAGCAGCTGACAGAGGGACAAACTAAGTTAGTGGAGCAGGTTCAAAAGAACACTGCGGTACTAGGAGGGTTAAAGGCGACACAAAAAGAAATTAAAAACGAATTAATAGCGACGCAGAGGCAATGTCAGATGGTACGGGAGGAACTGACAATGAGGGTGGAAGAGGTGACAGAAGCAATGGAGACGAAGGACCGGGAGGTAAGGACGCACGTAGAAACGGTCACGGTAGCCTTAGAGGACGAACTTGAGGAGACGCACCGAGAAATAAAAGAGGTTAAACAAAAATTAGAGGAAGTGGGAGAAGAGGTGAGTGAAATTAAGAAGGGACGGACAGAAACTAAGAGGGAGATAAAGGAGGAAGTCATGGAATATGTACAAGGTCTGTGTTCAAATCATGATGTGATGCTCACTAACCAAATAAAGAGTTTGCAGGTGGCAAAGGAGGTGCGGGGACGAGGTGCCAAGGTGAGTGGCAATGTACATGATGTGAGGGGAGATTCAGTCGGCTTGGGGATTGATTTGGATCCGGGTGTTCGTGAAAGGCCGTTGGTGAAGTGTGTGACAGGTCAGGTGTGCGAAAAAAGAGGTGTGCGAGAATGTCCGACCATGGGGTGTGTGAGGAAAAAGTGCACGCCGAGGAGTGAGTGTGCCGTCAGGAGTGAGCCGGTCGAAGCGCGTGTGCGAGGGGGTACATGGAAGCGCGGTGTGGTGAGTGTTACGGAGGAAGTAACGAGAGAGTGTACACCTGTGGTGAGTGTTACGGAGGAAGTAACGAGAGAGTGTACACCTGTGGTGAGTGTTACAGAGGATGTAACGAGAAAGTGTACGTCTGTGGTGAGTGTTACAGAGGGTGTAACAGGAGAGTGTGCGCGAGAAAGGTGTGTAACGGACGGGTGCATGAGGAAAGAGTGTGCCGTCGAAAGTAAGGGTGAGTGCGCTGTCAAGAGTGGTGGTGAGAGTAGTGAGAGTGACAAGGAGAGTGAGCTGGTTGTGACAGGTGAGCGAGGATGTACACCTGGGATGGAAGGATGCACACCTGGAATGGTAGAGCGTGTGTGGGAAGGCACATTTGAGTTGGTAGTGAGGCACGTGGTTGGGTGTGCGAATGAGGGCACACCTGTGATTGTCACAGAGGAGGTGACCGAGGAGGGGGCGCGAAGCGGTGTATTGGTGAGGTGTGCGAGCAACGAATGTGTGCCAAAGTGTTCGGTGGTCAGGTGTGTGACCAAGGCTGTGAGTGGAATGGGTGTACCGAGGTGTGTCAGGAAAGGTACGAGGAGAATGGGAACAGCTGCATGTATGAGCAAGAAAGGGGTAGCGTATGCTTGTAGGAATCCAGGTGAAGCGTCGACGATAACTGGGTTAAAGGTTAGAACGACTTATAGCCGACTCGGGCCCTCGGTGCGTGCCGGGCTTCGCGTGCCGCGAGAACCAGCGGGGATCCGAACCACGGCGGTTTCGAAAGAACCGCCGTGCGCGATCCACGCTGGGCCTCGCTTTGAACGGCCGCGGCCGGGCTCCACTAGGCGGAGCGGGCGGCTGGATAGGAAGGGTCGCTATGGCGACCACGTTTTGTTGAGACGTGCCGGCAGGTCGAGATCGGGACATTGGATGGCTCCACGCCGAGGTGATGCGTGGGATCTCGGCCCGGGTAAGCCCCCGCCCCGGCCCCGAATGCGGGACGCATCCAGCCGCCAGCACAAAAGAATCCGCGTTCAGTGCTCGGCTGTACGAAGCCGGGCTGTAGATGTGAATTGGCGCACCGAGAGGATGTAATAAGTAGACGGGTGATGGTGATAGTGATAGTGATTTAAAACGAAATTTAGAAAAGTGAATAGAATTGGCGGTAAATGGAAAATTTTTGAATTGTTGGATTTGGACGAGCGAAATTGGTAGTGAGAGACCCCCGATGTGGTGGGATGGCAAATCCACCATCCCTCACAGGTGGGGCAAAGGAGCAATAGCTTATGGGGTGTATGGCAGTGAAAACTAGCCCGGGAGGGTTAGGATATAATGATAGGGCTCTAGAAGATGACATTAGGTGACGATAAGGGTAGTTAGTGACTGATACCTGTAGTGGGGACGCAGGTAGCTTAGTGTGGATTATAATGACGTGGGAGCGCAATAGTTTAAAGGGACGACTGGGAAGCGCAAGTTTCAGAGGGGAGTAGTTAGCTGAGATGATGCCGTGTGTGTGAGGATTGGACAGGTGAGAATGGAACAGGTGTGATTGCACAGGTGTGCAACTGACAGGTGAATGGAGCAGTGTATGAGGAAGTAGTGGTGATTGCGTGTTGTGTTGACCAAATGGTCCAGGAAGAGGAGGAGGGTGCAGGTGGCACCAGGTAGGATTGCACAGGTGTGCAACGACAGGTGAATGAAAGACAGGTGTATGGAATAAATGGTATGGAGTATTGGAATGGATGGTCGTGGAGTGAGTATGGTGGAAATTGTGGAGTGGAGTGGATGGTGCGAAGGTGTGAATGGGGGAAGAGTGGACCCCCATCACGGATACCCGGGGCGGGTAGTGTAGGTGTTAGGTAGAGGGTACAGGTAAATTGTGGTTGGATATTGGCATCTGTGGTGCGGGTGACAGAATGGTATGTGGATGGGTGCGTTGGTGTTGTGGAAATGGCTGGGCGTGTAGCCTGTTAGTGTGTGTAGTTGGTTTGGGCACTCCACCACTGTAAGGATGTCGGCCAGGTGAGGCCGCAGGTGGGCTCTGGGAGCCGGTAGTAGTTGTGTGGATGGGGCCCGAGGATCCGGAGGACGGACCCGGGTAGCCCAGTGCCAGAGGGCACCATGGGGTGACAGAGCCAGGAGAGGGGCTGTCCCCAGTTAGTTAGGTTAGGGTGAGGAGCTAGGTAAGCTCGGGTGGCAACTACAGTGGTGGAGGTGTGCAGGTGGGTAGACCTGTTGGGAGAGGTACACGTCGCAGCCCAGAAATCGTGCTAGAGCACCGGGAGATGAATCGGGGGAGTGAGACCCCAAATTGAGGAGCACCACAGTTTGGCCAATGGGAATTGGTTATTAGAACCCATAGTGTAAGTTGGCCAATGGATTGGCAGGGAAAGACCCCGGGTAGTGTAAAGTGTGTTAAAGTCATTTAGAGAATAGTTAGGATGAAGGATCTCCTCACACCATCTGCATCCACTCACCTGAGGTGACAGGTACTCCACACCATGCCATGTTTGATTATTTTTTTTTTTTTGATGCAAATGTTTGGATTGTGAGACGCATCATGACGTGGGTGTGACATTGTGCTTTGTGATTCCATCTCTTCCTCCTTATGAGGATTGATGATGAATTTGGTGATGGCAAATTTTGAAGTAGAGGGATTGTGGCAACGAATTTGGTATAAGGGAAATATGGGGAAGACGTGACAGTAGTGACGAATTTGTAAATGTGTAGATTTTGTACATATGGGGTAAGGGCAAGGGGGGAGTGTAGGTGACAGGGGGTGGGGGGGTGACGTACGGTAGGGACGAGCTTTCTCACTTCGCCCTCCGTACGCATTTCGCCTTGCATTGCCTTTTTGACGTGTTCCCTTGTGACCTTACCCCTCGCTCAATTGTCTTTGTTTTGTCTCCCACATGACCTGTGCGCCATTGGGTGCCGAGGGGAGCGTGCGTGAGGTGGCCATTGTGCGCCCGAGATTCCCGGAACCAGCATGCATTGCGTTGATGTACCACCTTATGGACCGCTGTTCTGCGGCCAAGTACCACTTGATGGACCCCAGGTTCTGGGGCAGGGCACCTCTGTTGGAGACCGGCCATAGTGGCCAGGGAATCTTGCTTGCGGACCTCGGTAAGGTGGCACCTATGCCAAACAGGTGGACCACCCTTAGTTGGCCCCTGAGGCCCTAAATAATAATAAAAAACGAACACAAGTTGTGCTTTTTATTATGTCCAAATAGGCCGCATGAAGCCAGAAGACGTCAGGAAGAACATCGGCCCAGCAGACAAGGAGAAGACCACCACCAGTTGTTTTGTTGTGTTTATTATGAACCATGGTGACTGCGCACCGAGTGGTGCTTTGTGGTGCTTGTGGTGCTTTTGGGTGCTTTGGTGGTATTGGTACTGGTGCATCGATGCAATGCGTGCTGTCTCCTCCCTCCCAACAGGAATTTCTTTCTCTTGTTCCCTAAAAAGAAAAGAAAAAAACACACAGGTCCTGGGTTGCGTTGTAAATAAGAAATCACGTCATTGTAAATAATGCTCCCCACCGTAAATGTATAGGTTCAGAATAATTCCGTAATTCGGTTAGCTGTGGGCTTGAGTCTGTTAGACAGGATGCAATGCAATAGGGGGACATACTTATTTGTGTTTTAAAATTGTCACACTCAGGGTCAGGTTAATTGTAGAGGGAATTACACCTACATGTCACACTCAGTTAAGTCTAGTAGGCCCGAGGACGTGCCTGAAGAAAGGAGGGTGCAGTGTAACGATTTTGAGAAGTGTAACGGGTTTTGAGAAGTGTAACGGGTTTTGAGGAGTGTAACAATTTTGGAGGAAGGGTAACGGATGTGAAGAGTATGGTTTTGGTATGGTAACATCCTGGTAATGTAAATAATGGTCGCAGCCGTCCTCCTAATTAATTTCATAGAACATACACGCAGGTCACGATATATCTTTTAAATAGTGTATTTCCTTATTCCATGTAGGCTAAGTATGTGTTTTCCACTAGATTGACTTTGCATTGTATCAAACAAAATAAGCGTAGGCCCTTCCAATTTCCCCAAAACCTCCCTTCCATTTGCCTTCCGCATTTTGGTCGGTTTTTCTCTTCAACCACCATTGGCCACGAGGTAAGGTTGGAGAAGAAAGGCGTGTCTCCACCTCGTCAGAAGAGGGCAGGAGTGAACCGGCCCTAACAGCCAATCAACACCGCGGTGAGTGACCCGGTAGGCGTGCCCTCGGAGCCGGCGGCTTAATTCCGCCGGAGGTGATAAAAGCGACTGTAAGGGACTGCTTTGAGAGATGACTGGAGATGACTGGAGATGACTGGAGATGAGCTGGAGAGGAGCAACGAGGCTGCACCAAAGAGAGGCCTTGAGAGATACGCTGGGGGATGACCTGGAAGAGGAGCGCAATCCACCGCAAGCCCTACCTACCTGCCTGCAATATCCCCTGTCGTTGGAGAGACGCGCTGAACGGAGGGAGACGGCTCCACCCCAGGAAGAGGAGCAGGTGTGCCGAGCCAGCGCGTGACGGCCGCGGATACGCGACGGAGGTTTTCCCGCCAAAACCGCGAGGGGTTGAAAGCTGCTGCCTCCGACCTTGCCTTCCTCTCAAGCAATCAACCTCGAGCCATTACCTGCCTGCAATATCCACCGTGTGAGTGTGAACGTCCTGTCCTACTCGTTTGTCTTGGGGATTAAGTAAATGAAATAGAATAAGTTAACAATGCACTGTGTGACTGCTCTTTTCCATCTATTGCTGTAAATAATATTGGTCGCTCTAAAATATTGCTTGTGTGTGTATAATAAATCTGTTCTTCCTCCAAACTCTGTCTTTCTTCTCTCTTCTTCTCTTTCGGTCGCTTTAGAGGTTTCCCAATTGAATATCTGTAGCGCGATTAGTCAACGTTCGGGTGGAATCGGGTTCTAATCGGGGAGTAACTGTTCGGACGCGGTTAAATACACCACCGCTCGGTAAAATAACATCCAAAAACCGTGTCCGTAACAATATATATATATATATATATATATATATATATATATATACAGTATATATATATATACATACATATATATATATATAAATAAAATATATATCCTCGGACCCCGCTATTCGCAGGGGTTCTGTTCCTGGAAAATCCATGAATAGCAAAACCCATGAATAGCGGGGCATTGTTTCAATGGAACAAGAGGGGATAGGTTCCCGAGTCACGAAAATCCATGAATAGAGAGGACCAAACCGCGAACAGGGAGAAAAAATCCACGAATGGCGAGGCAAATTGACGTCTTTTCTAAGCTGCTCCATGCGCTCACGCTCTCGAAGCTGCTCCATGCGCTCACGCTCTCGAAGCTAAGTGATCTTTCACAATCCTGTTTTTGTCGAGACTGTATCTATCTTTCGGTGTGTGTACCTATAGCGTATCTTTTGGAAAATTTTCGGTGCTAATTTTTCGTACATGTATACACAATCGTCGGTTAATGGTATCGAGTATTCTGCGGCCTAGTACTCGTAGGCTTAGACTACCGTACCGTCTCCGACCTTGTGGTTTGTTTTTCTCTCAGCGATTCGTCGAATGCGCTGAAATTATTTTCGTTCTCTGTTTCGTACCAGTCGTTCAACCCGTACCTCCTTGTTTAATATCTGTACTCACAAAAAAAAAAAAAAAACCCCCAAAAAAATATTTCCTTCCCAGGTCTTATTCGTTTATTTGTTGTTCTTTTTGTTCGTTCGTTCTTCGTTCGCGATCACGCGGTTAGAAATGTATAATCTCTCCCCTGAACAACTATTTTCTCTCATATATTATAACACCCTTTTCTTCTTTTCCTACAAAAGGATGCTTTCGTCTTGCTCACCAAATCTATTCATTCCAAAAAATATATATAATACCATCTCTTACAGTTCCTCCTTTCTACATTCCCTAAACTATCCAGAACTCCACCCCTCCTCCAGTGTCCTCAAACGTATTTTTGACTCGAAGGTCTCAAACTCATTTTGCAAAAAATGTTCGTTTCCCATGAATCATACACTTTTCAAAATCCAATCTCACCCCTCCCCTCCAAATCCTCCCCATCACCCATCCCTTTCAAATCTCCCCCCTTGCCCCTTCCCTCCCCTCCCTCCTAAACTCCCCCCACACCGCTCCCCACCGAGACTCTCCCTCGCTCCTCCCCTCCTAGACTCCCCTCTCACCCCTCCTCCTCAAAGCATCCTCCCTGCTTCTTCCCCCTTCCAACTTTCACCTTCATCTCCCCAAACCTTCTGCCTCGCTCTTCCCCCTCCTCAAATAACACCTCACTGTGCCTCACCCAATCACCATCAAACCTTTTATCCGCCCCATTCTTCCCTTTCTCCAAGCTATTCTGAAATCTCTGAAATCTCTGACACACCTTCAACAGCTCTCCCTACCTCTTCCTCCTCTTCCACATCTTACCCTACCCCTCCCCCCCCCCCCTGTTCTGGACCCGATGCTCCCCCTTCCTCTTCATTAACGGTATGGACCTCAAACATCCGGGGCCTTCGCTCAAACTTGACTGACCTCTCCATACAGGTTGCTTCTGACAAACCAGATGTGATCTGCTTAACAGAAACTTTCCTCCTTCATGATGTCTCTGATTCCTTGGTATCTCTCCCAGGTTACTCCCTCCTCCGGTATGATAGACCTGAGCCTCGTCCTGGAGGTGGGGTTGCTATCTTTATAAAAAACTCTCTTCCTCACTCGCCCTCCACTGCCCTCTCTCCACCTCACCCCCAGGAATACCTTTGGCTACGGCTTCCCCTTCGCTCCCACCTTTTGTTCATATGTGTGTTGTACCGTCCACCAAACAGCGATGACTCAATCTACATCTCACTGTCTGATAATATGGACCAACTTCTATCTACCCATCCCAACTCTCTCTTCCTCATATGTGGTGATTTCAATTGTCACCATGCCAGTTGGCTGGGTGTGGGTACCTCTCTCACCAGCCATGGCTCTTCAGCAAAGGACTTCTGCGACTCACTGGGACTGACACAATCTGTCAATTTCCCGACCCGGATCTCAGTCAACGGAGCATCTTCTCTTCTGGATTTGGTTATGACAAACTTCCCTGAAAATGTCTGCTGCTCTTCTTCTGCTCCAATCGGCTCATCTGATCATGTGCTTGTCAAAGTGGACATCTCTCTGACCATTCTCAGAGAGCCTCCTCAGCGTCGACGAGTCTGGCATTTCACTCAGGCCAACTGGCACGGTCTTCAAGCAGCCATCAATCATCTGGACTGGTTTCCCATCTCTACCGCCTCTGACATCAACTCATCCTGGGAATTCTTTCAAAGTAAATTGCTCTCTCTCATGCACAGATTTATCCCATCTCGTCTTCAGTTGTCATACCCTTCCTCCCGTCCATGGTACACGGAATCTTGTGGTGAGGCTGTTGCCCTGAAACAACTTGCTTTCGTCTCCTGGAAAGCAAATCCAACGGAAGGAAATCTCATTTCCTTTCACAAAGCCCAAAACAAGTGTGTGTCCACCCTCAGGAGAGCCAGGAAACAATATCTCACCATTCTCAAGACCGAACTCTCTTATCTGTCTCCCTCTTCCATATCCTGGTGGCGTCTGGTCAAATCTGTTTCTGGTGTTTGTTCCCACTCCATCCCCTCCCTCACCTCAAATGGCTTAACGGCTGACTCCGCACGTGAAAAAGCTGAATGCCTCAACTCTGTGTTTGCCTCTAAATCTTGTGTCCCAAACCCATCCCTCTCCGTACCCACCGTACCCAGTCGTACCCAGCTGCTCCTGGACTCTGTGTCCTTTCCTCCTGACAAGGTGGAAAAGTTTCTGTCAACCCTCGACTCTGATTCTGCAACTGGTCCTGACGGCATCAGCCCACAGGTCCTAAAATCATGTTCTTCTGCTCTTTCACTCCCTCTTTCTGTTCTCTTCACCCTCTCTTTTGCTCAAGGTCATCTGCCATCTGCTTGGAAATCAGCCAACATCACCGCTTTGCACAAAAAAGGTGCAAAAACAGATCCCAGCAACTACAGACCAATCAGCCTTCTCCCAATTATCAGCAAAGTCATGGAATCCATCATTGCTTCAGATATTAAATCTTTCCTCTTCTCCAATGGCTTGATCTCTGATCACCAATTTGGTTTCAGACCTGGTCACTCTACTCTGGACATGCTGCTTCTGCTTTCTCAACAATGGATGGAGGTCCTCAACACCAAACAGGAAATTAGAGCTGTCTCCCTTGACATTTCACGTGCCTTCGATACGGTCTGGCACCCTGCTCTGCTCACCAAACTCTCCTCCTTTGGTATCCATGGAAATCTCCACGCATGGCTGGCGGACTTCCTCTCTGGTCATAGTCAACGTGTGGCCCTGAATGGGTTTCTCTCATCTCCTCTTCCTGTTCAGGCTGGAGTTCCCCAAGGTAGTGTTCTGGGCCCTGTGCTTTTTCTGGTCTTCATCAATGATCTCTCTGACTCTCTTGAAAATCCTCTCTATCTCTTTGCTGACGACTCGACTCTCTGTCGCTCCATTCCTCATCCCTCAGATCGGCAGTCTGCAGCCTCCTCACTCTCTGCAGACCTGGACAAAATCACAGACTGGTCAAACAAGTGGAACATGTCTTTCAATCCTGACAAATCTCACACTCTTACAATGTCTCTCCGAAAGGACCGACTGGACAACCCTCCCATCTACTTTCTCAACAATCCTCTCCAAGAAGTTCTGTCGCTCAAGCTTTTGGGTCTCACTATCTGCCATGATCTTTCTTGGGAAAACCACATTTCCAAGCTGGCCTCCAAAGCCAGTCGCCAACTGGGCATCCTCCGTCGTGCGAAGTCCTTCCTTGGCACACCTGAGCTCCTCACCACATACAAGGCTTTCATCCGCAGCTCAATGGAATACTGTTCCCCCCTCTGGGCTGGTGCTCCTGCCTCACACCTTGCTCGGCTTCACGCTGTTGAGGCCAAAGCTTTCAGAATCATTGGAATCTCCTGCGATGTAGTCAACGCCGAGGGCCTTTCACTCACTCACCGCAGGCAGGTTGGTGGTCTTTCTGTCTTCTACCGACTCCTCTCTGGCCTTGCTCCCCCAGCTCTCTCTGTGCTCTGTCCCCCCAATATTCCTTCAGGTCGCACAAGATCTGCCTGCAACCCTCTTATGGTTAAACTGCCAAAGTCTAGGCTCTCTGCTCACCTTCACTCTTTCATTCCCCTTTTCTCCCGCCTCTGGAACAAACTCCCCCACTCCCTTCAATCCCACTCCTCCCTCCAGGTCTTTAAAACAGCTGTTCACCACCATCTCTTATCTTCCCCCATCGAAAACCTTGATCTTTTCTACCCCCGGTAATTCACCCCAGAGTCCTTGCAGTGTTCATATGTTTTATTCCTCTCCCACCTCCCCCCAAGTCCTCCCGATGTCCCTGCTCTCAAATGTTGTGTTTGTGTCCTTCCCTCTCTTCCCCCTCTCTTTTGTGTCCTTCCCCCTCTCTCCCCATCTTGTCTGCCGCTCCCCTTGTTTTTTGTGTTTTGTGTGTCGGTTTGTCTTTTTGTGTGATTAATGTTCGCTCTTTCACGAGCCTCGATCTTGTATACAAAAAAAAAAAAAAAAAAAAATCCAGCGAATTTTGAAGATAATCCATGAAGGTTTTATAAATACTGGAATGTGAAGCTAACTGCTCGTGAAATATTTTTTTTGCGCCCCTGAAAAACTACGAATTCACGGAACATGGCCGCGAATAGGAAAAAAAAAAAACCTCGAATAGAAAAACAAACAAACCGCGATTTCGCGAAACATGGCCGCGAATAGAAAAAAACTGTGAATTCACACGACACTTTTCCTCGAATAGAGAAACAGGTCGCATTTTTCACCCACGAATACCTGGAGCCCATGAACAGTGGGGTCCAACAGTATATATATATATACATATATATACATATATACTGTTGGATCCTGCTATTAGCGGTTCCGCTATTCACTGAATCCGCGTATTCGCAGTTGATAAAATGCGACATGTTTCTCTATTCGCAGAAAAATGTCCCGTGAATTCGCGTTTTTTTCTTCTGTTCTTGGCTGTGTTCCGCAAAATTGCGGTCCCCCCCCCCCCCCCCTATTCGCAGCCATGTTACTTGAATTTGCGGTTTTTCAGTGGCACAAAAAAATTTCACGAGCCGCTAGCTTGACACATTTATAAAACCCGTCTTTCACCAGCCATGCATAATGCAGCTGGATATACGTACACAAAAAACATATTATACACATAGCGAACATGACCTGCATATACATTCACTGCTGTGTGCTTTGCGTTTTCATGGCTTTCGCGGCCGCAAATTTTAGCCGCACTATAAGCGAGCTTCGCGGGATGTTCCACCAGATGTGTAAACAAGTCAACTCCACAAATTATAGAATGCAAAAGCTTCATTAAATCGATTATTGTTTGAAATGTATGGCAAAGCATCAGAGATTTTACACAATGAAAACACTTCGGGGGATGTTTCATCAGCGAAGAAGACATGTCAACCCCGTGAATTATAAAATGGAAATGCTTCATTAAATATATTATTGAAATTAGCAGATAGGCTCAATACAGCATCATCCAATAGCATCCCCCACAAAAAAGGGCAGAGTACCTCCGGCAACTACCCACAATGCTCACAATCCTACATATACAGACTGTGTCCTCAATCTCAATCATTGCTCTGTCCCATTGCTTCGACCTGTGTTTTTGATTCTTGCTCTGCTCATCATTCAATTATGGCTCCCAAATACAAGACCAGTGCCGGAGATGCGTCGACTACCAAGAGGCAGAAGAAAGTGATGTGCCTGAGCCAGAAAGTGGAGCTGCTCGACCGGCTTTTGAGAGGAGAGAGTGCAGCCTCTGTTGGTAGGCATTACAGCATCAATGAATCCACCATTCGCTACATACGGAAGAAGGAGATTCGTGAGAAACTTTCAGCGAGCACTGTATCAAGTACGAAGATGGTCACCCATGTCTGGAATGTCCACATGGAAAGGATGGAGAAGACACTCAGAATATGGATCGAGGACAACTAGCAGACGAGGGACTTCATGCTGAAAACCATGATGCTGAACCGTTCCCTAAACCCGCTCATCGAGGACAAGTTGGATGCCATTTCAAATGTTTCCAAGGAGGAGGAGGCGGAGGCGGGCAGTAATGAGGAAGAGGTGCCGAGGTCCAACCTCACAGACCAGTTCTTGGGCGAGTTGCTGAAGGACATGCGGGCGATTGTCGACAAGTTGGAAGATGCTGACCCAGCCGTGGAGCGGTACCTCAAGTTCAAGAGGAGCTTGGATGATGCGCTGCTCCCGTACAAAGAGCTGCATCGAAATGTTGGGCAATGTGTCAGGCAGCTCCCCATGACCAATTTCTTCAGCTCTGCTCCCTCCACCTCAAGATCATCAGCACCCACTCCAGCGTTCCTCTCAGCGTCTTCTCCTGCCTTCCTGTCAGCGTCCTCACCAGCATTCTCACCAGCGTCCTCACCTTCTCCTACCTCTCCTGGCTCTCCCTTAGTGCACAATTTTGCTACACCATCATTTGGGTCGCCCTCAAAATTCGAGTAATTCATGGGATTTTAATTCATCACCATCATCATCACATCATTTGAAAGTTGCGTGTGTTTGTAAAATAACAATTTTCAAACAGTACATGATCATGATGGTGTTGTGTTTTTTTACTTTCACTGTACGATATGGTTAAGCTGGTTAAGCACTTTTAATAAACTGCAAGCACATTCCTTTAATTAATTGGAAATGGTTCTTGGTGTTGTGTTTTTTTTACTTTTACGGTACGGTATGATTAAGCTGGTTAAGCACTTTTAATAAACTGTAAGCACAATCCTTTAATAAATTGGAAATGGTACTTGGTGTTTTTTTTATTTTTACTTTCACGGTACGGTATGGTTGATCACTTTTAATAAACTGTAAGCGCATTCCTTCAATAAATTGGATATAGTACCTGGTGTTGTCGTTTTTATTTTTTTTGTAAGCATTTTATGAGAAACTTTAATCATGTGCATTTGCAGTCGAAAATATTTTTAACTTTAAAAATGTTCCTCTATGAATCAGGAACCGCCGGTAACCTATAAGGTATCCCCCTTTTCCCCATTGAAACAATGACGCGGTATATTCACGGGATTTTCATCGACCTTTGCAGATTTTCATCGACATTCACGTATTTTCATCGACATTCACGGATTTTCATCGACATTCGCAGATTTTCATAGCCATTCGCAGATTTTCATCGACATTCGTGGATTTTCATCGTCATTCGTGGATTTTCATCGACCTTTGCACATTTTCATTAACATTCACCAATTTTCATTGACATTCGTGGATTTTCATCGACATTCACAGATTTTCATTGACATTCACAGATTTTCATTGACATTCGCGGATTTTCATTGACATTCGCGGATTTTCATCGACATTCATGGATTTTCATTGACCTTCATGGATTTTCATCGACATTCGCGGGTTTTGTCTCTCCATTTCTGGGACTTTCATCGACCTTCGCGTATTATCGTCGACATTCTTGTGATGTGCCTACCATTCGCAGATTTTTCCTCGCCATTTGCGGTTTGTTCGTCGATATTCGTGGATTTTCGCGATTCGGGAACCAATCCCCCATTTTTCCATTGAAAGTGTCTCCTGTGACATGTTACTCCCCATTTACTGCAAATTTCATCCCCAAAATAAAAAGTGCAGGTGTTGCCTGATTTAAAGAGACTAAATGAGCTTCACAGGTTTAACAACGTTTCAGGACTACCTATATAAATAAGGTAGCCAACATTGGGAAAAAAACTATTCCTGAGTGGCACAGAAAAGTTTATGGTGACTGTTAGCATCTTGCAGAAGAAGGGGTCAGGTCGGCCAAGCACAGCTAGTGAGGATGTTGAACACATCTGTGAGTCGTTCGAGCACAATCTCCAAAAGTACTGATGATGATAAATGATGATCTTTACAAATCTTGACAATAAAACATTAAGAAATGTTCTTTCACTTGCAGCAAATTACATCGTTGTATCCTATATCCTATTGAATTTGGTACAGTAATTTGAGGACACTCTGTATATCGTGGCATTATTCTATTTCAAATCATTGACAACTAGTCAAACAACTAGTCAAAATATAACACAGCAACGGTAAACTTTAAAAGAGATAGTTTTCTTATTGTTGTTCTAGATATGGTGTATACTCTTCTTAAATAACAGCAATGACAATCCCTCAACCATTTATATCTCCTTTCCCCCACCTCTTCACCAACCTAATCTGTTTTAATGCTATGTAACTAGTTCATTGATTAATTTCAGAAATCTTAAATATCCTGCATTTGTTTTTGCAATGCTTTTAGTGTCTTCAATATACACCAGTGATGGGTGAAAATAAGAATGAAAACTAGAACATCACTCGGTAGTGTGCATACCTCCGCCAGGCTGGACAGTTTATTTTTGTATATATTGATAGGTCATATCTGGATTCCGACCTAAACTAAAATCGAATCGGCTTGTTCTTGTTACTTACCCAACTCATCCCACAAGTTTCTTCCAAATCCGTCCACAACTCTTTGAGATATCCTTCCCACAGACAAACAGACAAACAGACAGAAAGACAGTGGCGGAGGTAATATGATGCAGATTTAAAAAACCTGGTAAATGTTCAACTTTGTTTGAATCAATATTTTGAAAGACAAAGGTAAAAAAGCCACCTTCATTAAAAACACATGATAGCTCAATCTGTTTTTTTCTCCGTGTGAGTACATTTATGAAATTTTATAGATATAATGCATTTGTGACTATGTTGAGGAATAAATTTTTGGCTGTATTTTTATTTTCCATGATAATTATGTCATTGTTTTTGCATAAACGGGTGGAATTACACTATATTTACCTCTGCCGCCAAAGGTGAGATTGCCAATTAAACGGGATCGGGATTTGAAGGAGCAACAACCAGATTGCAATGCAGTGTTGAGCCAACTCAGACCCTCAGTGCTCTTTGATGCCCATTCTGTACAACTGCAATATCCTGATTGTCTGTCAACAACATTTAGAGAAAGAAGGATCTATAGTGACAAGATAAAACATTTTGTTATAAATCATAACAATACTTCGAGAATAAATCTAGAGCATTATGGGATTTAAGTAAAAAACAGGTCAGTTAAAACAGATACATATGGTGGCCAGATATTTCATGGGGAGAATGGTACATGACCATTTTGTGGCGACATCTTGCCATGCGGCAGGTTTTCAGTCATGTCTATCCAACTTCTAACCCATAGCACCCTGCACCCCGGTGTTTTCTCGGCCCTCAACCTCAGTGTACCTTATGCAACCCCCAAGTCAAAAAATGACCTCGAGTGGTCAAAGTGATCTTGGGAGTGCTGGCGACACATGGGCATTCGATTGCAGAACCCACTTCGTGCCCGTCGCGTGCAAACTTGATTTTGAGCGATGGATTTTGTCGGCGGAAAGGCACTTTGGTTTCAAGGCTACCGGTGGATGGCCGAAGACCCCAGCACTCAATCAATCTGCATTAGCTAAGTTTGGGCGTCTCCTTTTTCTCTTGACTGCCTCGAAGCTCCAAAACCCTGCCGCTCAAGCAGTGTTGGTTTTTTTTTTAAACTCCTTTTTCTCCAGGACCACGAGGGAGCGTCTCCTGATGCATCAAAAAACTTTCCCCGGGAAATTTCTCCACGGGCTAACGGGCTCTAAGTGCTGCCTGCCGCTTCCTGTCATCTCGGGCCTTGAGCTCAAGGTTAGCCTTTCTCTTTCACTCTCACCGAGCTCTCCTCCCAAAACCCATCCTCTCCTCCGTCATCCAGCGCCACCTTACCCTCCCTCTATTGTGCCTGTCTTGCGCAAGCTTTCATGTGTCTGCACCAGTGCTAGCCGTGTATTAACCGCCATTTGCGCACTTGGTTTGCTTATGCTTTTATTATGACAAATTGTCGGCCAAAGTTTTTTTTACATCAGAGATATAAATAATAATGTGGTAATAATTGCGACATGTCTTTTCATGTTATTTGTGTCTGGCGTGTGACCCTGGCAGACAAAGCGCTTATGTGACTCCTGCTTGAGTGTCAATTAAATTATTTTCTCGAGGCCATTCCAACAGCAACTCATTACATTTTGAGGTTTCACACTAACTGGATTTCTATCGACCAAGGAAAATATTTAACTTTAAAATCTCAACAATGAAATAGTATATCCTTCATAGCCAGAATACTTCAATCAAAACTTAAGCTACTTTTCCTGAAAAATCTAATACTGATGCTTATGGGCATACAAATAAATGTCTCCATTTATAACTAGGAAGGCACTCGGTACAGTACATACCTCCACCAGGCTCAAACATTTACGTTTTCTATCCTATTGATAGGTCGGATCTGAATTCGGACCTAAACCAAAATCTAATCGCTTGTTCTTGTCGCCGAACCAACTCATTCACAAAGTTTCGTCCTAATGCGTCCATAACTTTTTGAGATATCGTGTTCACAAACAGACAGGCAGACAAACAGACAAACAAGAAAGACGTCGGGCAGAGCACGACAAGCATATATCCATCCCTCCCTCAAGATTGAAATTGACGATTTCAATCAAAGCTCAGGTCAATTTGATGAAAATTAAGGATTTTAGAAGTTTGACCTTTGACCATTTGAGCACAAAAATAGTTGCTTTTCCAATTCAGTAATGCACTATGCAATTGTTGTTTCATTGTCAAGTTAATTGGATGAAAAGTGACGATTTTTCAGATGAAATTTGATGATTTTAGAAGTTGACCTTGAATTGACCTTTGACCAATTGACCTCAAAAATAGTTGATTTCCCAATTTAGTGATGTGCTATGCAAATCCTGTTCAACTTTCAAGTCAATTGGATGAAAAAATGACTATTTTAGAGGTTTCACCTGAAGATGACCTTTGACCTTTAACCTCAAATCAATGGACTTCTCAATTGAAACTACCTCTACAACTTGGTAAAGTTTCATGACAATCGGTTTGGAATTGTGACCTGTAGGCAAATGACAAAAAGGCACATAAACAGACAGACAGACAGACAGACAGAATAACAAAGTCGACCAACCAATATACTTGAAGTAACAAACAGACAGACAGACCGAGGTGTAAGCAAAACCTCGATTCACGTTCGGTGGCAGAGGTAACCAGTGGAGGTGTTTGGTTTCACATGTCGCATGTGTACAAACCATTCAAGTGTTGATAAAAGACAGTGGTCAGGCGGTTGTTCTTACAAAATTACAAAATTACATTGTGAAATATATAATTTCAGGAGGAGGAAAAGCTATTCTAATGAGCGTCTCTAACTAGAAAGTGCAAAACAAAGTCTATTTCTCCGACACAAAAGAAAACTCAAACAAAACGTGGCGAATGAGCACAGTTTCTGGTTTTGTATCCGCACTATCCATGTTCGTTATACTATTTTAGAATCACAAACATTTCGCATGACCGTCTCTCACCGACTTCACCAAAATCAAAGATATCCTTCCAAGAACATCGGAAAAAAGCGTAAAAGCACTTCAGTGGTAAATTCTTTTGAGTGCTGCTTGTTTGAGGAAATATATATTGTATATCCCCAAATGATAAATGCTGAATCACACTTAATTGTTGGCATTACAAAGTCACTTCAGAAAGCTTGTCTCCCCTTCCTTAAATTTACAAAAAGGAAATAAAAAAGCTGTCAGAATTCTAAATGTGCCTTCTAAATCGAAATATAGTACTTTACTTACACATGTCACAGCATACTGACATTTTATAGAGATCAAGGGTCATGGAATGCAGGAAATCGACAATTTCATCTTGAGAAATCATAATTCGGCTGGCACTGGACATGAGGCATTCCTACATGAGGCCTTACTTCATAAGGCCAACAATATACAATATACATGGAAGATAAAGCTATTGGTAGAGAAGAATTTATTGCACATATGTCAAGATACAACAACAAAATTCATGATATTTGAACCTGGGATCGGATCCTACCATTATGAAGTAAGTGCTCAGAGCACAAGGCCAACCAAATTGTAAACTAAAGGAGCGAATAATTGAAGGAGCTAATAATTTAAGAGTTTTCCATATGATAATTCCATATTTATTTTTTTGTTTTTTGGGGGGGTTTTTTGTATACAAGATCGAGGCTTGTTTAAAAGCTAACATCGATCACAAAAAAAAAAAACGGACACACAAAACGTACAAAAAAGGGAGCGGGAGACAGGATGGGGAGAGAGAGGGAAGCACACAAGTACAACAGCAGAGAACATGGACAACGGAAAATCTGTGGGAGGGAGGGGGCTTGGGGGGAGGAGGCATGGGAAGGCGGGGGGAGGGGTGGGAAAGTATAACACACATGGACACTGCTGGAACTTCCAGGAAATAAAAAAGTCGGTATTTCAACAAAAAAAAGTGGATTTGGGGTGAATTAGCGGGGGTAGAAAAGATCAAGGTTTTGGATGGGGGAAGATAAGAGATGGTGGTGAACAGCTGTTTTAAAGACCTGGAGGGAGGAGTGGGATTGAAGAGAGTGTGGGAGTTTGTGACTTATATGTCCAAACTTATATAGGAAAGCACACCAAAAACAATTCCAATGTGAACTGTGGGCGATGGACAATTTGGCAGCAGCATCTCTCCAAACTTTCATAATCCTAATCAAAACAATAATACTCACTCGGCCCTTTTTCAGGCTCACAAAAAAAATAAATCGAGATTCATAAAGTCAAATTTCATCCTCATGGAATCTCAATAGCAGGAGTCGAACTGATATCACTTCTCATTTCTGACTTTATCAACAATGTATACATGTACTCGACTTCCTATCTGGCTGCCTTTGAGGCCTTTAACTTAAAGGGAAACCCAAACAATTTTTTTTTCTGAAACCTATTGAAAATCATTAATCACATGTAATTCTAATTTGAAGGGAAAATGTTGTTGAAATTTTCTTTTTGCCAATCAAAGTGCAAAAAAAATCCATAAAGTGTCGATTTTTTATTTTTACCAGTGACGTCACACTCAGAACGCCCACCTTGATCCAAATGATGACTTGCATAGAGAAACGTATTTTGAGCTCTAATTCCCATATTGATTTCACCATCAATAGCAACTCTGAAGGCTCTCAGTATGTTGAATCCGATCAGTGAGATTTTGAAGAAACTATTGGAGAGAAAATTAGTGATGGAAACGCTTTTGGGGGAATTATGGAGCCGTATCGTTTTGAGCCTTATGCGAGTGCTTCAATCAAAAATGGCGACAATGGAGGTGTTACTGAAGATGAAAACACCAGTCGTATGGTCACTACAGATGGGTAGGTGTTTGCTTTTCCGTTCAATTGATGGTGCATCACGGATTTTTGTATTTATTGATAAATCAGTTACATTACTCCAGAGGAAATACGACAACACAGCATTGATATGACACAGCACAGATACTGCCCAGGCACACACTGACACTGCCCACTCTGGGGAATAAATGTTCGCAGCTCCGGTACACTTTTAGCATGGACGAAAAGATGTCCGAGTCACTCGGATTCCGAGTCATTTCTCCTTATTCAAACCGCCACAGTCCAACACATTCGTCCTCTTCTGGCTCCCCCGGTACCGGAAATCCCTTGATAAACCCGAGCTCAATAATATTTACGTATTATAAAATCAAAGGCAAAATGATGCTGCTATGGTACTTCCCCTCCTAGTGCATTAATCAAACAGAAATAAACAAAACACATAATGTTGTAGAATAAGAGTTGTGGTGAAAATGTAAGTTGAACCCAGGTGTGACGCTCACTTAAACCACTGGGCGGTGTCTATAAGACCTCGGGACGTCCGCGACTCGAGGCCACTCCTGCGACTTTATCCAATGACATGTAGAATTGAATGGTACGTACCCACTTATATTCTAGGCTTGCTTGCATTGACTGATATATCCAATCTTTCTCATATGATGCCTTGATCCTGACATATATGTTGCATGGTGTATTTTACAGGATGATGTTACGATCTAATTGAAATTAAACCTATCTATGGGACGAGTTGTGGATCTGGTTGATTTTTCACAACACTTAATTTCAATTATGATCTTCGGAAAGGGCGGGACACGAGTCTTGCGATGGTCGGATGAACGCAGATCACAGACGAGCGTTCCCGACATTCTCTGCGCTCCTGCGAGGCCCACCTCGGAGAAGGATGACCGGCGGAGGCCCCGTCGAGCTAGCTCCAGCTACGGAGCTCCGACTACTCTCGCCGCCGGTCTGCCTCAAAAGGACCGGATGCGATGGGACCTCGCAAGCCTTTTGCGGATACCGCGTCGACAAAACGCAAACTGCTCTCCTGAGGCCCGAACGCCGGAGCAGGCATGACAGACTCCGGCAAGGCGCCTGCTGAAGGAGGCCACTGGGAAATGTCCTGGGCCGCAACCCCGTCGGAACGACGGACCCGCTTGGCACCGCAGGTACGAGTCAAGCCTCGGTTGCTCGAAACGCTAACGGCTCCGTCTGAGAGAATTATCCTAGATTTGCGTGCCTCGGCCCGAGATGAGATTCCCACGCGAGTGATCACGACTCCCATGTCGGCCATGCCTCCACACGGCCGGCACACTCCGACCACTCGCTACTCGGTGGAATCGCCTCCTCCGTGGGGGCCGGCACACTCTGACCACTCGCTGCTCGGTGGAACCACCTGCTCCACGCGAATCGCGCACTGCTCGTCGGGATCACGCCGTGCCTCACACGGCCGGCTCACCCTGACCACTCGCTTCTCGGTGGAACCACCTCCTCCGCGCGAATCGCGCACTGCTCATCGGGATCACGCCGTGCCTCACACGGCCGGCTCACCCTGACCACTCGCTTCTCGGTGGAACCACCTCCTCCGCGCGAATCGCGCACTGCTCGTCGGAATCACGCCGTGCCTCACACGGCCGGCTCACTCCGGCTGCTCGGGCCCTGCGCCCTTCGCGGGCACCACTCTGCGAGGCCGGCGATTCTGATCGCGGCCGTCGAAATCCCACCTACATGTGGCTACTCAACGAGGCCGGCGAACTCCGCTGCCCGGAATCGCCTCAATGGAGGCTCGCTTGGCACCATGCGAGGACTCGTCGCAGCACGGATGAGTTTCTAAGGACGTAGAGCGGGACCTTCATAGCCTTTCACGACACTCGGGCTTATGCTTATGATAGATGATCGTATACCATGTGTATTGTCTATGGCTACCTATGTCTAAAACTCCGGACAAAACACGGCCCGAAAGCTGAACAAACGAGATGCTACTTCCGATCCTTTGACCCGAAAGCTAAACAAACGAGACGCTACTTCAGGGCGTGATATGTATTCGATCCTTTGACCCGAAAGCTAACAAACGAGACGCTACTTCAGGGCGTGATATGTATTCGATCCTCTGACCCGAAAGCTAACAAACGAGACGCTACTTCAGGGCGTGATATGTATTCGCTCCTTTGACCCGACAGCAAAACAAACGAGACGCTACTTCAGGTCGTGCAGTCTATCGCTGCCAAGCATGCTCGCCCTCTCGACTCGGCGTGCTCGCCCCTCGACTTGGCGGGCTCACCCTCTCGACTCGGCGAAGCCGCACTGGTTCAACGGGCCGAGCTCAACTTTCAGTTTCCCTCGTACGCGGTGCGCCCTAGATAATACTTTTCGCTCGTCGGCCGGGTTCGTATTCCATATACCGATCTCGAGCCCGCTCGAATGCTGCTGCCCAATGGACGCGAGACTTTAGATTTCGGAGTGCTACTTTACTCCGTCTGGGGATACCGCTCAGCTGGAACTCGCCGTCAAACCCGCCCGCACGCGCCCGAACCAATTGATGACGTCATCGACTAAATCACGCGTTTGCTTTACAGCGTCATTAACGTAATTGCGTGCTTCACACGATCTCATCGGGGATTCGTTTACATTTCCATGTACCTTGGTAAACTACGTACCAAATGTCCTTTACGTAAACGACGTAAACTACGTAACGCGGCGCTACCTCAAGGTCGCGCGCCCGTGCCGTTTAGGGAGTACACGGTGACCTCGTGAAATGGTGACATTGAGCGTCGCGCCCGACTCCCTTGTCACCTGCGCAAGTAACGGGGGCACCGTACTGCCTGCTCGCCCTTGACTCTGGGCTTGTTGTTTATCGGACAGAGCTCTTGGCTCGTATCCACGCACATTTCGAGACTGCGAGACGCCTCGTCTGATTCCATTTTCCCTCTGCCCCAGACTGACTGTGGCTCAGACTGACCCAGACTGTGAAGGTCGTCTGACTTCGGTATGCAGCACGCTGCTGCAACCTCGGTGGGGGGGGGGGGGGTGGGATCCCTGGAGGTTATTGTTGCTCCCCCGGATGCCGTCCGGTATAACGCCTCCCACCTCGCCCCTCGTGGGGACCCAGGATGACGTCCATGGATGTCTTTGTGTCTTTGTGTCTTTTGAGTCTTTGAGTCCATGGATGGTCGATCCGAGCCATTCAATGAAGGCGTTGAATGGATGGATTGGTCGGACATCCGTGGATGGTCAATCCATCCGGGACATCTAGCATGGATGGACAGTCTATCCGGGGCGATGGCTGTCTTTGGGTCTCTGAGTCTTTGCGTCCGTGGATGGTCGATCCATCCGCGGTCCGGCTGGATCCGTGCCATGCAATGAAGGCGTTGAATGGATGGATCGGTCGGACATCCGTGGATGGTTTGTCCAGCCGGGACTCTCTCTCGGTTTGTGAATGGGACAATTCAATTCGCTTTGAATGGGACAATCCTTCCATCCGGGGCATCCTCTCGGTAGCCGGTATAGCCGATCTTCTCCGATCCTCCGCGCGCTGTACAGCAGGACAGGATTGCCATATGCATCCCGGAGGTTCTGCGCGCTTCGCTGGAGAGGCGCGTTTCGGTCGTTTTTGTCGTCCATCCGGGACGTTCTCGGCAGCCGGTAAAGCCGGTCTTCTCCGATCCTCCGAGCGCTGTACTGCAGGACGGGATTGCCGTATGCATCGCGGAGGTTCTGCACGCTCCGCTGGGGAGGCGCGTTCCGGTCGTTTTGTGCGTCGTCGTAATCAGCCATGCCGGTCGTTCGGGCAGCCTACGGAGGGCACCCGTGGCAAACGTTTTGCTTGAAACTATTCGCCGGAGCTTGTAATCCGTACGCGCTGCCGTCAGAGAGCGCTCGAGTCTCGTGATTTCCAAACAGGGGGACTCCGGGGTATCGCGTAACTCTCGTTATGGCTCTCGTCGGTTCTCTCCCTCGGCAATTCCATGACATGGATCTAATGTGGATCGACCATGTACCCTTGGGAGCCAAGGCAGGTACAGACTTACTGTAATGGACTTACTATAATGGCCTCCTGTCATGTAATCTTACTTACTGTTACAACTCCTAGGCCGGTACAGACTTACTGTAATTGACTCACACTGTCATGGCCTCCTGTCATGTAATCTTACTTACTGTTACAGCTTACTGTAAAGAGGCTTACTGATTTACACATCTTCCACATCGACACATCTGCCTGAAATGCGTTGCATTGCGACGAATGGACATTCGCTCTTCGACAAGGTACACCTTATGGAATGAGTTGCATATCGCAAAGGTACACCTTATCCAGCACATAGGCCTGTGAGACTAGACTATTGTGACTCACAGGCTCATCGTCTGCCAGTATCGGACATGTTTGCTAACCAGGCTATGAGTGCGCCTAGAGAACATCTGCCGTCCCTCCCTTCGCCTGATACACCCCTGCCTGAAGCGGTGAGGGCACTGAGGTGCCCCTCCGACACCTGCCTCCAGCGGCTACTCCGAAGCAGGGGACTCCGGATTTGGGGACGTCGTACCCGGTAGTTTCCGAACCTGTGCTGGCAGGGTAATTCGCCACACTGACCTCTACGGATGGACCGACTGACCTATACTACTGATAATGGATTTGTTTCGTATAGCGCTTTCCAGGAAGCCCTAAAGACGCTTTGACAGTGTGCGAAACATAACACAATGGCGCAAAGACAAGAATCAATAGGGATATTTCTTTGACACCCTAATAATGATATAATGACTTCCTCTGCCCATTAATGCTAACGCGCGCTCGCTTCCTGCCTAGTGGCAGCATAGTTCTAACGGCGGGGAGAATGTGGTGAAAATGTAAGTTGAACCCAGGTGTGACGCTCACTTAAACCACTGGGCGGTGTCTATAAGACCTCGGGACGTCCGCGACTCGAGGCCACTCCTGCGACTTTATCCAATGACATGTAGAATTGAATGGTACGTACCCACTTATATTCTAGGCTTGCTTGCATTGACTGATATATCCAATCTTTCTCATATGATGCCTTGATCCTGACATATATGTTGCATGGTGTATTTTACAGGATGATGTTACGATCTAATTGAAATTAAACCTATCTATGGGACGAGTTGTGGATCTGGTTGATTTTTCACAACAAGAGTTGTTGACACAGTCCATGTAAAAATTAAGTCACAGCAAAGATAAATGTTTCACAAGCAAAATGTACTCTCATAAATATCCAGCTGGTAGGTGTTCATGACTCCCAAAATGAGTCGTGTACGACGGAAAAGGTATTGTTGTAGTAGGTGGTGCCCCATTGGTCATTGGGAGGGTCGGTTCTGGTGCTGCATCAAGAAAAGGTGACTTCAAGCGATCTATGGAGACTGGTGAAGGGCCACAATCCCACATCCATCGCAACCTCAGACGTGTCTACCATCAGGCATGTTGACGCCTCTGGCTTTGGATGAATCAGGGGTGAGGCGTTGGCCAGTGTATCTTTGATGGTGTGGAAGGCGGACAAGGTTGTCTCTGCCCATGGGAACATTTCAGGGTGCCTACCAGTTGAGAGTATCTCATACAGAGGCCACAGTGTTATGGCTGCGTTTGGAATAAATCAATGGTAAAAGTTGAGGAGGTCCAAGAACTCTCACAGTTTGCGTTAAGGTGAAGGTAACGGGAAATCCTGAATAATTTGCATTACCTCCTCCAGTGAACGGATGCCTGAGAGCTTAACACATTGGCTGAGGATTTTCAACTCTGGAATGCCGAATATGCACTTCGTGGAATTGATAACAACTAGGGCATGCCCGTACTATATATATATATCTAAAATTATATCCCCCCCTCTATTTACATGAAATGGTTTGGTCCAAAGCGAACGGCTTCCGGAGTTTGGTAAAGAAATCGCCATCGCGTACACAAACGCGCAGGAAAGCGAATGAATCGCAAATTCGTTTTTATTAGTTTTAAAACATCGTTTAACGCCAACATAGTTTGCAAACGTGAAATAAATGAATACGCTCTCAAATGTGCCATCCGAGGCAGAGTGTGTCCGCCACGTTCGGCACACGCGATCGTTCGCTGCTCTCTGATTGGTTGAATCGTTTTTTGGACATAGCTCGGTAAGTAATTGTCCGATTAATATGAAACCTTGAAAAGGCACATCCTCGGGTCCCCAGCAATATACCTGGCAAGTTAAAAGTATATCGGACCCGTGGTTGTCGAGAAACAGCGGTCACAGACAAACGTACAGACAGACAGAGATTACTGGAATTATAGATAGATACCGAAGTCCTGCAAACAGGTGAAGAAAATATTATTTTGCAGTTGTGCTGGTGATTAAAATATAATCTATATACACGGAGCAGAAGTGTAATCCCCAGAGCACCTGATCGCTAAATAGCAGAGCAGTTAAGAGGAAGCATCGTTCATTTTTTCAGGAAAGCACCAAATTTGGCACAGGTGTAGTATGGACCTATACAATTTTTTTCCTGAGGGGTGCCCAAAAATTCAGAACCCCTGGTGGCCGCCATATTGAATTTCAACATGACCGCCCTCTGTGACCTATTTCCCTCACCAACACCCTCAACTGCTGCCTCTCCTGCCTCTCCCTCAGTGCACGACGTTGCAGGTCCATCATTTGCATCATCCTCAGAGTTCGAGGAATTCATGGGATTTTAATTCATCACCATCACCATCATTTGCATCATCCTCAGAGTTCGACGAATTCATGGGATTTTAATTCATCACCATCATCATCATTTGAAAGTTGCGTGTGTTTAAAATGAAAGGGCGGTGAACAGGGACAGTGAGGGGAGGCGAGGAGGAGCGGGAGGGAGGAGAGTGTGAGGAGAGAGGAGGATAGAGGAGGGGGAGGAAAGGAGAGGAGGAGGGGAAGGGGAGAGGCAAGGGGAGAGGTGCAGGGGAGGTTAGAATAGGGGAGGGTGCGAGGGGGAGGGGAGTGAGGACAATAGGGGAGGGGGAGAAAAGGGGAAGGATGAGAGGAGGGGGAGAGCAGAGAGAGAGAGGATGGGGAGGGGTGGAGAATAGCAGAGATGGAGGGGAAGGGGAGTGGGAGAGGAAGGGTAGGGGAGTGGAACAGGAATAGGGACGGGCAGGGGAGGGAGAGAAAGGGCACGTGGGAATGGGGGAAGACGAAAGGGTAGGGAGAGAGGGAATTATCAGCGAGGGGAGGATAGGGGAGGGGAATAGGAATGGGGAGGTGGGAGAGGAGGGAAGGGGCGGAGGGAATGGGGAGAGGGAAGATAGGGGAGGGGAGGAGAACAGCAACGGGGAGGGAGAGGGAGAGGGGGACAGTCGATGGGAGGAAGCGGGTAAGGGAAAGGGAGCGGGGGAGGGGGAGGAAGTGGGGAAAGGGGGAAGAGGAGGGGAGAGGATAGTGGAGGAGGGAGATAAGGGATGGAGAGGATAGGGGAGGGGAGGGGGGTTCTCAAAAACCTGGCGGTTAAAACATGATACCATCTATTTATCATGTAAGCAATAATGGCAGAATTCTCCTCTTCCACTCTGCACTGCATTCTCCATATGTGAGGGTTGGCTGACTGATGTGATACATGCTGTAATAACTCGTATTACCTAGGTGTGTGTATGTGTTCTGATTCACCCGCCACACCAACTGACCCACGGGGCTCTAAATTGGCATCAAGTTTGACCATTCCTCCAGAATGGTTTTGCACTTCCACTTTCCCCTATCCCCAACAACCCCACGCATCTCACAACCCCACCCCTTCCAAACCTCACCCCCAAACTCAGGTTCACCTGGGTGACCAGGTATCTCCACCACTTCACTTTCTACCCCCACGGCCACTCCTCCGCCCTCCCCTCATGAACCCCTGCAGATTCCCACGGATCCCACCCTCTCCCCCACAACTCCCACCCCTACTCCCTCACAATGACAACGCTGGGTACCTTTGCTGATATATATTTAATTGAATCGTGTAAATGGTAAGAGGTGAATAGCGTAAGGGTTTGAGTAAGAACCACAACTCTAACTACCCCAACCCAACCCTGACCCTATTTACATCTTATATAAAGCTTGTCAGGCCATTACCCGATTCTTCACCCAACCCCCCCACCCCCCGCCCCTCCTTCACTCCTCTCCAACCCTCACTCCTCTCACTCCTGTCTACTCCTCACTCACCTCTCCCACCTTCACTGCCCTCCACTCTTCACTCCTCTCCTCCCCTCACCCCCCCCCCTCCTCTCTCTACCCCTCCCCCTCCCCCCATCTTCATATTCTGGCACAAAGCGACTCTGTGTTGTCCGCAACATGGGGTACTTTTTCTAGTTCAATTGGAAGAAAATAAGGATTTTAAAGGTTGAAGAAAAATAAAACTTTGGAAGTTTATCGTTGTTGGAGTAGCGTCTTTACACCACATTATTAGTCCACTACCCGAAGGGGACAATAGATTTGCTCTTCGTCTGTCTGTCCATCCGTCCGTCGTAGTCTATCCCACCTTTTTGCTTGGACCAAGAACATTCATGGGACCGGTAGGGTACATGTACAACAACAACGACATGCATTTTAAGGCCATTTACCCTGCTAGAGCAGGGGTTAGCCTTGTGGGCCCCATGACAATCTTCTCCATCTTCTCCATGTACCCCGGTAGGGGACCTGTATTGCAAAGCAAATCTACCTCTTATTTATCATGTCACATTCGTGCCTGCTGTTTGTGTCCTTTAGGGCGTCCTTAAAACAGTAAGTTTCTACTCTGGAATGATTTACAATTTGGTTTGGGAGGCAGACAGAGTAAAAAAAAAAAATCTCACTCGATGTGCACGCATGCTCGGGGGCAGGTACGATTTCACAGCCAAAGTACTGTTAAACTACGGGTTCGTTTTCCCAATCTTGTTCCGATTCCTGATCAAAATATAACATTCAATTTGAATTAATTTGTTCCGCTGTAATAAACTGACATTTGTGGACACACGGACAGACTGACAGACAGACAAAGTGAACCAATAATTGCTTGCCCCCACTTTTCCCTAGGCGTGCGTCGGTTAATTATTTAGTGCATTATGTGTATTGAAAAGCAAAATGATGCGTCTTTAGAGTATTGTGCGTCTGCTTCTGAGTTAACACTTTCATCGCCTCTTACACCTCGTCATCCCCACCAGGAAACGTCAGACATTGGTAAAGACCATATTTTTCCGCGACATCGCTTTGTATCTTCATCCCGTTATATACTTATTAATGTACTTGAATTAATTAAACGTATCATTGTGCTGTACTGTATTCGGTTTATCTGACAGGATTCTGCAGAGGTTTTTGCACTTATTAGTCCCCTACCGGTTTCGTCCTATTTTCAACCGGTTTCACCTGAGGGGGCTATAGGTTTGATGTCTGTCCGCCCGTCCGTCCCACCTGTGGTTTTTCCAAAACCCTTTAACATATTCAACTGAAACTTGGTACGTGGCTTTATTATTATAAGTTACAGAAGAAGTTTGAGTTTCAGGGCGTTTCATCAATTTTTCAGAGTTATGCCCTTTTTGGACTTGAAAATATCACATCGGTAGGGACATGTATTGCAAAGCAATTCTCCCTCTTGGTCATCCTTGTTGTCTGTATTCGATTCTCGACTCGACTATTAACTCTCTGATTGGTGCTTAGTGTCCCGTCTCATGATTGGATGTGAAGCGAGGTGTGTCTCATCTCTAGGCATTATTTTGTGGACGTTAAAAAAAAGAAAACGCATGCGGTGTCTTTGGCAAAGAGGAGGCGAATTATCGTTGTTGCCCTGGCCAAATTCCAGCCCATAATCAGCACCACTTGGATCCGCATCGTGCCTGGCCAGCTCGTTCGTGAAAGCCTGAGATGAAATCTTTTATTAAGCCAATTCCACGACAAGCTGGGAAAAAAGTGAGGCCGTTATGGAGGTAGATGTAGATCATTATCGTCAGCTATATACGTTTATTATTCTAGGAAGTATACAAGCACAGCAAGATTGATAAATATAATAAGCCAAATCTTTACATCACGTTTTTTTCCATTTTACTCATCATAACCATATATTCCACTCAACTTTTGGCAAGTTCGATATTGCCCGAGTAAATAGCCTGAAATCCAGACAATGTTGAAAAAAAATACAATAAGATATTTTACTTTCAGTTGATTGTAGAATGGAGATGGAGTCGCTGGATTTTTAGCCATCTAGAAGACGGCGTGCTCAATGATACAGCGCCTCCTGCTGGCACTATACCATAATTTAGTATTTGTTTGGTTTCATCGATGTTGTGGATCGAACTTCGAAGCAGACAGCTCAAAGGCGAATATGCGACTAACTGTGCGATGATCGGTTTATCACGTCTCCCTGTCCTTTATTGGCTTAACGAGGCCCCCTGGTGGTCCTCCAAGAGGGAATGAACAAGTAGTGCACTCAGGTATCATCTTTACATCTCGTTTTTTCAAGATTTGTTGTGCAAGACATTTAGACTATGAAACAAAAACACTTTTCAAACCCTCAATTGAAATTAAGCAGTACAGTATATAATTGAAAAGGCTGAAAAAATGAATAAATACCTTAGGCCACAGAACCATTATATGCAAACGAGTGAAAATTCATTACTAAAAGGTGAGAAAGAGGAAAATGTAAAAAATAATAGAAAACAAGGACAAAAAGACAAAAAACGTCATAGGTTTTAGTAATTTTGTTGTATGGAGTTCAAGGCCGCTAGTCGGCCATCTTTCGTCAGATTACAAAACAAAATCTTCAGCATATGTATACTCTCATATATTGACTGTGTACCAAATTTGAACAAAATCAGTCCATGCATGTCCGATAAATGGTTGGGGACACGTTTAAGTAACAAAATGGCCACCAATCGGCCATCTTGGATCTGATGTCGAAAACAAATGTCGTGCATATGTAAGCCATCATTCATTATTTCTTTGCCAAGTTTTAACAATATCAGTAAATGCATGTCTGAGAAATGGTGGAGGACATGGTCAATATTGGGTTTTTTTACAACTAAAACGGCCGCCAGTCTACCAGTCGGCCATCACTGATCAGATCGCAAAATAAAGTGAGATTCACGTGAATGCTGTCATGTGTTGTGCTTGTGCCAAGTGTTGCGGATTCGTCACTTCTGCCTTTGTTGTTATTATATACTTGTATGATTTTTAGTTTCACGTAATATTGTTGTTCAGATTTCTGTGTGAAATGGAGATGACTTTTAGTAAAACGTAAAAATAAATGTTTGTGAAGGAAAAAGGAAAACGCGTCAAACAAACCGGAGATAAGGGGAGCGGAGGAAGAGACGGCCATTAGAGAGATACAGCCTTGAATCGCATCGAGGCTGCGAGCGGACTTTTTTGATATTGGTCGTGAATGAGTTGAGGCTTCCCGAGAAAGGGATTGCACACGACATAGTCCTATATTGCGATTGAAATTAAACCTGCGTCTCAGTTTTATCACCAAGCGTGAGTCATTGTTGGAGAAAAATCAAGCGCCTCCATTACAGGCTGATATGCCATTTTGTCCTCGAAGAGATTGTCCGCTTGGTGCACCTTGTTTTGTCGTTGGGATTTCCATATCGACATAATCGTGTTGATTGCCATTGGTTCCCATATCAGCTCAATTCCCATATTGACCTCTCACCTCGTAACTCCTCATCCGCCGTCGTGCCGATACCTGCCTCTTCTCATTGTTCTGCACGACTTCAACCAGCGTGGGGATCTGTGCACGGACTTTGGGGAATGTTACATTCCACTCACGTTTGGGTGTTGTGAGTCCATTGCTTTGAGAGCATTGGGGAATGATGGTACCATCATATGTATTGTTCATTTGATGCAAGTGATATTTTCATTGTACTTTCTTTAATATGCTGGAGACTCCTCTCTGGCCTTGCCCCCCCCCCCCCAGCTCTCTCTGGGCTCTGTCCCCCAAATATTCCTACAGGTCGCACAAGATCTGCCTGCAACCCTCTTATGGTGAAAGTACCAAAATCAAGACTCTCTGCTCACCTTCACCCTTTCATTCCTTTTTTTTTTCCACCTCTGGAACAAACTCCCACATTCTCTTCAATCCCACTCCTCCCTCCAGGTCTTTAAAACAGCTGTTCACCACCATCTATTATCTTCGCCCATCCAAAACCTTGATCCTTTCTACCCCCGTTAATACACCCCAAATCCACCTCCTTCAAATTCTGTTTTTTCCCCCCTAAAATCCCCTGTAATGTCCATCTTGTTTATCCCGTGTAATCTGCCCAGCCCTCTCCCTTCCACAGATCTCCCGATGTCCCTGTTCTCTACTGTTGTTGCGCTTTCCTCTCTCTCCCCCTCTTGTCTCCTGTTCCCTTTGTGATATATTCTATGTGTTAGCTCTTTACGAGCCTCAACTAAGTATTCAAAAAAAGATATCTGCAATATGAAAGCTAAATGTTCAACGGCTTTTGAAATATCTTGTACACAAAAGTACATGGACGGATGATCGGTCGGTCAGACGGAGCTCATTTTAACATTCCCCATCTCTTACCTTGTCGGAGGGGCGGGGTACAAATATTTCAAATAGGCATGCATAGAGATAGCAAGTGACAACAGAGGGGGGAGGGCGGGGGAGTGGGGTTGGGGGGGGGGAGAAGAAGAAAGCCTTTTAACAAGATCAGAGATCAAAATATAGTTTAGGTCTCAGATTTGGGTCTTTAAGAGTAGAGCAGGAAATGATCTGCCAAAAAAAAAAACAGGTGAAAGAAAGATTGGAGGACAATATCGAAACTCTATACAAGCGAGATAGCAAAGTGATGGCAACCGTCAAAGAAAGAGAATATGAGCAAAAACCGGTAGTGATAGAATGTGAGGTACGTAGAGCCTTGAAAGAGCTGGCAAATGGAAAAGCACCAGATGCCGATGAAATTCCAATAGAACTCTTCAAGGTAGTTGGGGAGGAGACAATAAAAATGTAAACATCTATCTGTACAGAGAACTGGAGCAGGATTGTTTGGCCTGAAAGATGGAAGTAGTGAGGCTCCATACCATTGTCAAAGAAAGGGCATCCAAGAGAATGTTCAAATAGCCAAACTATTGCCTTGTTTTCACATGCGAGCAAGATATTATTAAAGATCATTCAACACAGAATGAAAGACTTCATTAAGGGAGAAATTCCCATTGAGTAAGCAGGTTTCAGAAGAAGAAGAAGAAGAAGAGGTATTGGAGATCAAATCGCAAATCTGAGATGGATCATGGAAAAAGCAAAGGAATATGAAAGGAAGGTGTATTTCTGTTTTATGGATTTTTACTAAAACCTCAATTGTGTTGATCATGAATTGATGTGGATTATGCTGAGGATGTCGAAGCACCTGATATGTCTGATAAGAATTCTGTACATGAAACAAGAAGCTACAGTAAGAACAGAGTATGAAGAGAGAGATAATGGTTTAGAATTGGAAAAGGGATTAGACAGGAGTTCATTGTCTCCCCTTACTTGTAAAATCTGTATTGTGTGTACATAATGAGAAAATCAAATTGGAATGACATAGAGACTGGAGTCAGCATTGGCGTAAAATGTTTCAACAATCTAAGGTAAACTGACGATACCACGCTGTTGGCAGAAAGTAAAGAGGACTTGATCAAACTACTGCAGACAGTGAAGAGGGAAAGTGAAAAATCTGGTCTTTGTTTAAACCTAAAAAATACTAAAATATTGTCAACTGAGAAGATCGACATGTTCAGATTGGAAGATGATCAGGTGGAAATAGTGGAAAGTTTCATCTTCCTGGTTCTAATATTGAAGAGAGTGGGAAATGTAGAGGAGAAACAAATGGACAGTTGGCATTGAGGAGAACAGCAATGCCAGGATTGACAAAGATCTGGAAAGACAAAGATGTGATAATACAAACCAAGAGGAGGCTGGTGATTGCTCGGGTATTTCCAGTTCCAATGTACGGATGTGAGTTGTGAACAGTGAAAAAGGAAGAAAGGAAGAAGATTGACGGTTTTGAAATCTGGTGTTGGAGGTGACTGTTAAACATTCCATGGACTGCAAGAAGAACAAACAAATCAGTGCTTGAAGAAAATAGACCACCATGTACATTAGAAGGGATGATGCTAAAACAGAAACTGAAGAAAATGAAAATCTGGAGAAGCCAACCATGGTGTGAATGGAGGAAGGAAGAAGAGCAAGAGGCAGACCTTCTCTGTGCTGGATAAATGCTGCAACCAACCTGTCTCTACCAGAGCTTTAGGAATCTGTACAGATTGGGATGCTTGGAGAAATCTTATTTTGAATGTCCCCAGAAGTCAGGTGGCGTCAACATTTCCATTTTACAAACTCAGCGGCTTGGTGCTTGAGTAAGTGCAGTGCTCCTGCCTTGCCAACACTCTTCGATTCCCATCGCCACTCATGGTGGAAATCTCTGCACCTCACCACTGGGTGATGTCATATTCAGCATTGCTTCTTAGCGAGGGAAACCTTCACAACCTATAGAAAATGCCCCGAATCTCTGTCAAGAGGACAAGAGCATGTGCAAACAATCAAATAATGTGAAGTTGTGCACTTTTGTTAAAGCGTGTTTCAATCCAAATACAGAGGCCACCTGCCTGTCTGTCATGAGGGAGTAACAGGGCTACTGATTTATCTTCATCGTGGGAGATTCCAAACACTTTGAGGGCTTTCACTTCCCCAACTTCATGGACAGGATGTAAGAGCTGTGATTGGAGGTGAGCTGTGATTCTGGATTTTTGGGGTTTCATCAGAAGGGGGTTGACGGTGGACCACAACATGTGCCATGTAGAAACCTGGGGAAGAGGGAGGGGTGGGAAGGGAGTGGAGGACAAAGCACAGAAAGAGTAAAGGCTACAAGACAAGAAAGGAGGTGGTAGACGACAGAGAGACCACCGACCTGTCTGCGATGGGAAATTGATAAGAGCATAGACTCGGCTTCATCGCGGAAGATTCCAATACTTCTTTGAAATAAATAGGAATGATCGTCATTGAAAATCTTTTTTTCCTGGATTCCCTTTAGCAAATAGGCAAGTGTAGTTCCATAGGTATACCTTTTAATTACGTCCAGATAAATAACATCATGTAAGCGGTGCTCCCCCTTCATCTTAGTAAATGCAATAACTGCCCAAAATAGTCAACATTTATTTTAAAGTTGTCCTTACAATTAAGGTAGTGGACCACAAGCACGTGAAAAACCAACAACATAACCACTACACCAATCAGTAGATAGGTCCAGCCAAAAGTATCGAAAACCGAGGACATTACCTTTTGTTGGCGACGTGTTGTAAAATTAATGGTGGATAACGCATCATGGGTGTACGATTTCACGTGGATTACAGTACCTGACTGTGAAGATGTTTACAGTCACCATTTAAATTAGTCAAATCCTGAAAACATCGTGGTGCACCGTTCTGTATCGACTGCGAATGTTATGGTAATCCGGGCTGCCGGTGAATTATCATAAAATTTATGGTGGACCTTTTTTACAGACAGCGCAAGGCGGTGGTGCATCACAAGGTGTGTGGTTCCATGGGTGGAGATGAAGTTGGTTGTCCCCTCAGCAATAGCAATAGTTAGGTGGTGGATATCAACGGAAGAACCCACAGTCTTTCATGAAGGTTACTGCATGCAAGTTATAGCCGACACCATGGACAAATTACAAATTCCTGACCCCTCCAGTCGATGAGACCTTGTGAGCTCCTTCCTGAAAAGACTTGGCAAAAACACCTTCCCCGACCGAGCCGACCAGAAGGTGGCAATAAATATGGCCGTTTAAAAAAAGAGCAGTAGATGTGGGGTGATAGGATGAGGATAAATCAAACTAGTAGGAACATTTCGTCATAACGAATCAGCAATTCAGGGAGCAATCTTAGACCACCACACAAATGGCAACGATCGGGTGGTTGTACCCCCCAACGCAAGTCGGCAGACAAATCTTCCCCATTCTTCCCTGATTCTTCAGAGCATTGCGGTCATGGTCAGAGTGCCGATTGGTCCCCATCGACCGATCCTTTCCCTCTTGTCTGTCTCACTCTCTGTCTCTCTCTGTCTAACTCAATGGTGGCCCCGACTTCATGAAGGCGGGGGTACACCATCCTGGTGGGGATGTGGGGATCTCTGGGTCGCTCCTGCGAGATAAATCGGCTGTCTCCGTGCTGCGGGCTTGTTCAGGAGAACTGTCTGGGGCTATACAACAACAACCACACAAATGAAGCACTGTGGATTAGGCACAGCCCTCAGGTAAAGTGGCAGAAATGCATTGGTTGTATTTTTATGGCCTCATTGCGAGCTCCTAGCTTCCCTTCAATGCTCTTTTACTTTACGCTTTTTCTCACGGGGTCTCTCCATAGTCCTCACCCTCTTCCCCGCCACCGCCCTGCGCTGGTGTACATGACGTTTGTGCGCCACCGGGCGGCAGAGTTGCGCGCTGCATCAACCGATGGATGCTTCGAATTTTCATGGCGAGATGGTGGAAACAAAACAAAAATGTTCAGATGTTTAGTACAAAAACTCTTCTGTAGCTATAACTGGATGCCAGGCCCAAACTATTTTCGGTAACCTATTTATTTCAATTCCATTGTTATGGCTTTTGGCATGCATAATTAAATATTAAACATTGAAAGTTTTTTTTGGCTTCATTTGTACGTGGTATTTATCTTAATCGAGACTTAATTTTCTTTTAAAATTGATCTCGGCCTCAAAGTGGAGCTTGTATTTCAAAAAATTGTGGACCGGTAATGACAAAACGGGGGTGTAATGGAATTTGGTGTCTGTCTGTCTGTTTTATTGACCGTGATACATTCGGTCTTTAGTTATGCAATCTCAGTCAAACTTAACGGGTGGACTAAGGGTCACACGATGGAGGTTTTTTTTATCGACTTCCCTCCCTTCCCCAACCCCTCTTCCACAAGGGGATGTTCTGCATTGGGAGAAATCCGTGTTAAGGTGTATATCCATGTTAAGGTGTATATCCGTGTTAATATAGCTAATCGTGGCGTTTTTCCCAAGGCTGCTTCTCATAACAAAAGTAACAAGAAAGAGCAATCGGAGATTGCAGACCCTCACCAGGACTTGTTTTGTGTGGTGTATTTTGTGTGTCAAATAAATGGAAAGATGTACTAAATGAAAGATCATTGATTGCAAATGAAATGTCTAAATGGTCTAGTTGTAAATGTGTAAAGGTCAAAGTTCTGAAGAAGTTGTGAGGGTCAAGTGGTCTGAAGGTTGAAAGGTCTAAATGGGTCCAAAGGGGCGAAATGGTCTAAATGTTGTAATTTGAGGTCAAAAGGGTCAGAATTGTCTGAAGGGGTCCAAACGGTATGAAAACATCTCAAAAGGGTTGAAAGGTCAAATGGGTCTGCAGGGTAATAAAATGTTGAAAGGTGTAAAGGTCTAAAGGGAAGAATGGTCTTTTCTTGAAAAACCTTGATCTTTTCTACCCCTGTTAATCCACCCCAAGTCCATCTTTTTCAAATTTCGTTTTCTTTCCTGTAAGTCCGTGTGGTGTTCATCTTGTTTATGCAGTGTACCCCGCCCCAACCCTCTCCCTTCCACAGATCTCCCGATGTCCCTATTCTATAATGTTGTTGTGCTTCCCTCTCTCCCCCTATTGTCTCCCACTCCCTTTAATATATCTATATATCTATATCTATATTATATGTGTAGCTCTTACACGAGCCTTGACTTGGTATACAAAAAGAAAAAAAGGAAAAAAAAAAGAATCAAAGGGTCTTTGGGATGTTAAAAGATCTAAGAGAATCTAAAAGGGCTTAGAGATCTAAGGGTTCAAAAGGGTATAATGTGGTCTATGAGGTCTTTGGGTTCTACAGGGTTTTAGGGTTCTAAAGGGTCTTGGGGGTCTATAGGGTTTTAAGAGGTCGATAAAGTCTACAGAGTCTTAAATGTCTTAGGGGTCTTAAAGGGTCTTCAGGTATAGAGGGTCTTAGAGCGTTTTCGAGGTGTTTGAACAACTTCCAGATCTGTGGAGGGTCTTTGGGGTCTAAAGGTTCTTAAAGGGTCTCAATGGTCTTATCAATCATAAAGTTATAAGGGGTATTAGGGGCCTATAAAGGGTCTTAGGGTTGTAAAGGATCTTGGAGGTCTTAAATCGTCTTAGTGTTATGAAGGGTCTAAAGAGTCTTCGAGGTATCAATGGGTCTTAGGGTTCTAATATAAATGCTCTTAAGTGTTTTAGGTGTCTTAAGAGTCTTGATAGGACTTGGGTTGTAAAGGGTCTAATGTAATTAATATACATACTCACATTCTGTGTGGACAAACAAACAAACCCAAATGGCATAACCCCCTCCTCTGGCAAGGATAATAACAAAATGAATGATAATAGCAGAATAATAATGTTATTACAAAACAATATTAATTCTAGTAATATCCCCCCTCCTCAAAGGGTTTTTCCTCCTTGGACACCCGTGTTATCATTAATAAATAGCTTATCGTGGCGTATCATGGGGCAAGCCTACCAGAAATAAAATTATAAACCACAAACACGGATGATTACCTTTTGAAACAGTCGCTACTGCTGTTTAACACTAAACTGAAAGAAATCGAGAGGAACCCCAACATTCTTGATAGTGGGGCGGCTTAGCCCAAATATTCAAAAGAATTGTGCATTTTGTGATACAAGCACCAAATTTGGCACACTAGTAGACTATCATATTGTTGCGGATATGAGGACTGTATATTTTTTGATTGTGTATTATTATTATTATTGTTTATTCTGCGCCCCCCTGCCTCCGGAGCTGTGTAAAGGTGAAAGGGCATCCCATAATTAGTCCACAAGCATACACGTCAACCAAATAATAGAATACCTCTGTTTGATAGTTATCTCTTATTATGTGTTTTTAGAGTAAGGCTGTGTCTCCCATTAATTGAAATACTCCATTGCACCAGTGAAAGAGATAGATTCCCTTCATTCCCACTCCCAACACTTCCATTCCCCCCTTTCTGTCAATTGCAATTCGCATTGCCACCTGCAGGTTGGGCGGTTTTCCCTTCATCCGCCATTGACCACGAGGCAGGGTTGGGGGAAGGAAGGCGGGTCCCCACCTCGTCAGAGAGGGGAGGAGTGAGCCGGCCCCACTCGACCAACCATGAACAAGGGGTTTGGCTTGAGAGGGCGGGGAGAGAACGTTTGGGGGAGGTTCGCAAAGGTTGAGGGGCGGGGCCTATATAACCCACGGCGGGGGTGTTCCCAGGGAGATGCACTTTGAGCTGAGACAAGGAGGGTCACAAAGAGCTGGGTCATCAGAGCAAGAGCGCGTGAGGAGGAGAGAACCCGTCACGCCAGCCCCCCCCCACCAGCGCATCGGCTCCACCAAGCGTTCACCTCCACCAAGGCTCCACCAAGCTCCGCATCGGCTCCACCAAGCGTTCACCTCCACCAAGGCTCCACCAAGCTCCGCGTTGGCTCCACCAAGCGTTCACCTCCACCAAAGCTCCACCAAGCTCCGCGTTGGCTCCACCAAGCGTTCACCTCCAGCCATCCACCTCCTGCCATTCCTGTCATTCCCCGCGTGAGTCAGTGTCTTTGTTTGTTCTGTCCTGGGTTAATTAAGTCTGTATAAGCTAGTATTTTCCCTGTGTCACCTGCGTCTTATGTGCTTGTAAATAAACGTGACTGCTTTCTTTTTGCTTGTGTGTAAATAGTCAATAAATTCAGTCGTATTTCCAAACCTTTCTTGGCCTTCGTTTTCCTCTTTACATTGCGTCGTTTTCGTCTTTTCCCCTCATTGAGCAGCTGCGGTGCGATCCGGCCAAAGTCCTGGGTGAATCGGGTGAGTCAGGGATCCTGTTAGGTCGCGGTAATACACCACCGCTCGGTCATCATAACATCTAATCCGCGATCTGTAACAATATTATGAAAAGATCTGGATATTGGGCCATCTCAGATTCAGAGATTTGATTTTTGCAAGATTTGCAGATTTTGCAAGCTGAGATTGCAACGCCAGGGACGGCTGACTCCTTCCTACGAGCTGCCCACGTCACCCGCACAAGAAGAGCTCATCAAATCACTGCAGCGGCACTGCACATCCTGCAACACCGTGCGTATGAACGCCACTGTATGACATATGCTGATGATGCAGAAGACCTGCCTGAATTCGAAGACTGGTGTCACCAGAGAGGAGAAGACATTCCCAACTTTCAGTACTGGGCAACTGTGCTGGAACTAGAGATGTTGGTACTGGTCTACGTGCGTTCTCTGCGGCAGGCTTCATTCACGATGTACCTTGATGCCCTGACGGAACTGGTCCCATGGTTCCATGCCTTAGACCACACACACTATGCCAGGTGGGTCCCTGTTCACCTGAGGGACACGGTTGCACTCCCAATGAAGCACCCAGATGTAGCCAGAGAATTCAGGGCTGGCAACTTCACTGTACAGAAGACGAAGAAGGTGTTCTCTTCGATCCCAATCGAATCGAAATCTTGCAAAAATCAAATCTCTGAATCTGAGATGGCCGAATATCCAGATCTTTTCATAATATGATAGTCTACTAGTGTGCCAAATTTGGTGCTTGTATCACAAAATGCACAACAGGTTTGCTATGCTGCTACACTATGAGGCATTCTATGCTTATCATGTCGACCACAGACAGGGTTGCCAATTAAAATATCCCCAAGGCGCGGCAGAAGGCCTCGTCAAGGCAAATGGACTAAAAGCTGCCCAATTTTTTTAATTGTTCAGAATCGCCTGAGTGCGCTTTTCAATTTTAAAATACACAATTTTGGGGTATACAAAAATAGAACAAGGTGCTCATACCTTAAGATATGGATATGCTCTTTAACATTGATCGTTTGTTTTGCTCGTTCTCGTCCCAAAGTGTGTTTCGCTCGTTTTCCTTCCTGAGCTGCGAACAGCGTTGATCATTTCGTCATTTTGATCATTTCTCCGAGTTACCAAACATGTTGATCGTTTGTCACACACGCCCCTATTCTTCCAGTATATTCTTGGCCGTGTGTGTGTGTGTGTGTGTATGTGTGTGTATGTGTGTGTGTGTGTGTGTGTGTGTATGTGTGTGTGTGTGTGTGTGTGTGTGTGTGTGTGTGTGTGTGTGTGTGTGTGTGTGTGTGTGTGTGTGAGTCATGTTTTTTGTGGAGTTGTACTGGAGCTTTCTGATGTAGAATTTGACACACCAAAATCATCGTCATGATCTGAGTTGATTAGGATAATTAACTACAAATAATCCAGAAGAAATTCCCATGTTTTAAATGTGCATCATGTTGAGGTGTATCGAGGGCAGAAGCATAGACAGAGCAGACGAGCAGTTTAATCGGTCCTTCCACGACATGACATTCTAATTACAAAATAAACAAGAAAGTGCAATCAGAGATTGCAGACCCTCGCCAGGATGTGTTTTCAGTGGTTTTTAAGGCTTTTGTAGTAAAACAAATATGGCGGCAGAACCACGTGACCGATGACGTCATCTTTTTTTCTCTCCACAAATTTATCCCAAGATGATGCTCAAGAAATTTCATCTTGATCGGATAAAGTTTTGTACTTGTCGAATTAGGACGTCATAATGGAGGCACCTATGACATCATCATTAACATATATTATTCCACATGGAGATTTCTTCACAATGAGCCATGTCTCAATTTTTCTATGCAGCACTTTCGGAGATATAGAGATGCAATTTTTTTTGTTTTTTTCCAAGATGGCGGCCGAACCACGTGACCGATGACGTCATACTTTTTTTTTTCTCCATCAATTTATCCCGAGATGACGCTCAATAAATTTCAACTTGAGCGGATGAAGTTTTATACCTGTCGAATTATGTCATAATGGAGGCTCTTATGACATTTTTTTTTTTTTGTATACAGGATCGAGTCTCGTGAAAGAGCTAACATTTATCACACAAAAAATCAAACAGACACACAAAGTATATAATAAGGGTAGCGGTAGACAAGATGGGGAGAGAAGGCGAAGCACATAAACACAACATGTGAGAGCAGGAACATCGGGAGATCTGTGGGAGGGAGAGGGCTTGGGGGGAGGAGGCGTGGGAAGGGGGGGGGAAGGGGTGGGAGAAGTATAAACACAAGGACACTGCAAGGACTTCCAGGAAGGAAGTTGGTATTTCAAAAAAGTGAATCTGGGGTGAAATTAGTGGGGGTAGAAAAGATCAAGGTTTTGGATGGGAGAAGATAAGAGATGGTGGTGAACAGCTGTTTTAAAGACCTGGAGGGAGGAGTAGGATTGAAGAGAGTGAGGGAGTTTGTTCCAGAGGTGGGAGAAAAGAGGAATGAAGGAGTGAAGGTGAGCAGAGAGTCTTGATTTTGGCAGTTTAACCATAAGAATGTTGCAGGCAGATCTTGTGCGACCTGTAGGAATATTTGGGGGACACAGCCCAGAGAGAGCTGGGGGAACAAGGCCAGAGAGGAGTCGGAAGAAGACAGAAAGACCATCAACCTGCCTGCAGTGAGTAAGTGAAAGGCCCTCGGAGTTAGCTTCATTGCAGGAGATTCCAATGATTCTGAAAGCTTTGGTTTCAAGAGCGTGAAGCCGAACTAGGTGTGAGGCAGGAGCACCAGCCCAGAGGGGAGAACAGTATTCCATTGAGCTGCGGATGAAAGCCTTGTATGTGGTGAGGAGCTCAGGTGTGCCAAGGAAGGATTTCGCACGACGGAGGATGCCCAGTCGGCGACTGGCTTTGGAGGCCAGCTTGGAAATGTGGTTTTCCCAGGAAAGATCATGGCAGATAGTGAGACCCAAAAGCTTTAGTGACAGAACTTCTTGGAGAGGATTATTCAGAAAGTGGATGGGAGGGTTGTCCAGTTGGTCTTTTCGTAGAGACATAGTAAGAGTGTGAGATTTGTCAGGATTGAAAGACATGTGCCACTTGTTTGCCCAGTCTGTGATTTTGTCCAGGTCTGCAGAGAGTGAGGAGGCTGCAGACTGCCGATCTGAGGGATGAGGAATGGAGCGGCAGAGAGTGGAGTCGTCAGCAAAGAGATAGAGAGGATTTTCAAGAGAGTCAGAGAGATCATTGATGAAGACCAGAAAAAGCACAGGGCCCAGAACACTGCCTTGGGGAACTCCAGCCTGAACAGGAAGGGGAGATGAGAGAAAACCATTCAGGGCCACACGTTGACTACAACCAGAGAGGAAGTCCGCAAGCCATGCGTGGAGATTTCCCTGGACACAATAGGAGGAGAGTTTGGTGAGCATAGCGGGCAGAGCATCATCAATTAGCACATCATCATCAATAAGAAGAGCATCATCAATAACATAATTATGTTATTCCACATGGAGAGGTAGTTACAATGAGCCATGTCTCAATTTTTTCTATGCAGTGCTTTCGAAGATATAGAGGTGCAATTTTTGTACACTGCACCTCTCCTATACCATCTCCAGGCGCTGCAAAACTTCATTGCCGGGCACCGAAGGGGGCTCGGCAATGACGCACGCTGAAAGGGAGTACTCAGTTTTCACTCTGGTTGTTTCTTTCTTGCTTTCTTGTTTTTCCGGGCAATATCTCAGCCATCCTTTGAGCGAGGAAGCTGAAATTTCGGCACAATAGTGAGTAAGTACTTTGTCCAAAACTGTATTTTTGGTTTTTTGATTAATCAATTAATTGATGAGCTATTTAATTATTAGCGATTAATTAACTACTTATACATTTCCTTTCTCTTCTGGCCATTATCTCAGGCACTTTTTGAGTGAGGAAGCTGATATTTGGACATGCCAATGACCAGGTGATTTGGCTGCAAAGGCTATTTTTTATTTATTGATTAATCAATTAATCGATTATTAATTTAATTATTCGATGAATGACTTTTTTTTCTTTTTTTTTTAACTTACAGATTCTGATGAAATGGTGGTGGTTTATGTCTTATATTAGCGAATTGATTAAATATTTCATTTTTTATGATTATTATTTATTTATTTTCATTATTAATTATTTGTTTATTTTCTTTCTCATCTGGGCAATATCACAGGCACCTTTTGAGCTAGGAAGCTAACATTTGGACATGACAGTGACCAAGTGATGTGGCTACAAAGAATTTTTTTTTGATTTCTTGATTAATCACTTAATCGATTCATTATTTATTGATTAATCAATTAATTATTTAATTTTTTTTATTAATGCCTTGTTTAATTAAATTTCTAAAAGATACATCTTCGGATGAAGCACGAGTGGTTTAGTTATGCTATTAGCCAATTGATTAAGACAATATTTTATGATAATCTTTTCTTGATTTTAATTATGCAATTAATCAATCAATTATTGCGCACCTCTCCCTCCAAATACAGTCTCTATGAGCTGCACGGCGGTATTGCCGGGGCGCCGTGGGCGCCCCGGCAATGCCGCGCTGGAGGATATTTAATTATTTGGCATCGGGGCAGTGTACATTGAATGTATCTGTACTTGTTATTTCATTTTTTTAATGATTATTATTTATTTATTTTCATTTTTTATTATGTCTTTATTTTATTTCTCATCTGGGCAATATCTCAGGCACCTTTTGAGCTAGGGAGCTGATATTTGGACATGACAATGACCAAGTGATTTGGCTGTAAAGTGTATTTTTGATCTATTGATTACTTAATTATTCGATGAATGACTTCATCCAAAAAAAAATTTATGTTACACATTCGGATGACATGGTGGTGGTTTGTGTATTGGATTAGCCAATTGATTAACTATTTAATTTTTTAATTTATTTATTTATTTTCATTATTAATAATTTATTTATTTTCTTTCTCATCTGGGCAATATCTCAGGCACCTTTTGAGCTCGGAAGCTAATATTTGGACATTAGTGACCAAGTGATGTGGCTACAAAGGATATTTTTTGATTTATTGATTAATCATTTAATCGATTAATTATTTATTGATTAATCAATGAATTATTTAATTTTTTATTAATAACTTATTTAATTATATTTCTAAAAGATACATCTTCGGATGAAGCACTAGTGGTTTGGTTATGCTATTAGCCAATTGATTAAGAAAATATTTTATGATAATGTTTTATTGATTTTAATTATGCAATTAATCGATTAATTATTGTACACCTCTCCATCCCAATGCAATCTCTCGGAGCTGCACTGCAGTATTGCCGGGCGCCAGAGGCGCCCTGGCAATGCCGCGCTGTGGGATATTTAATTATTTGGCATGGAGGCGGTGTACTTTGAATGTATCTGTACTTGTTTTCTTGTTTTCCCAAGATGGCGCCCGTACCACGTGACCTATGACGTCATAATTATCATTAAAATTATACAGGTGGAGATGCACCTATGGTGAAAATTTCCTGTCAATCGGACCAACGGTTGCAGAGAAAATCATATTTATTCTGTGCGGACAAACAAACAGAGACAAAAAACAAACGGACTCAAATGCAATAACCTCTCCTCTGGTGAGGGTAATAACAAAAACAATGATAACATTGTGACAAAGCCGATATTATTAATACTAGCAACGGTACCCGCCCTAGGGGCGGGGCTTCAATTGGGAAGCCCAAATGAAAATCAAAATATCAGGCTTTTTTTTATTTTAAACGATTCATATACACATCCGTTGAATCAAATCACATGCAAATCATCAAAATCTAAACAGTACATGACGCCAATTTTGAAAAAAGATTGAATTCTGCAAAACGGAAGCGGCTGCTGCACATCCTTCTCAGTCGCACATTTATGTGTGAAGATTGCGCGCCAAATCTGTAACACGGAAGCGGCCGCTACACCTGTTTCTCGGTCTCTTTGCACATGTTGCCGTGTTACTTCGGAGCTGCACGTTTCTATAGGAAGAGTTCGTCAGGAGTCCATCTACTCTCTCCTGGTACATAGAACAAACAGTATTTGTAGAATTTCAACAAAAGCCACATCACTGTTCATATCGGTAAATATTATTCAATCGTGTTTGGAAAAACTGGAAAATTGGAAAAATTGGAAAAAAAAATATAACCCGTGCCTAGGGAGATACCCGAGATACGCACAGGTGGGAGGCCAGAAGCAAACAGGCAATGCAGATACGGCAAATGCTAAAGCATGAAACCAATAAATCCCACATTCCTGTAGCACCTTCAGTCACACGTCAGACATGGACAGCAAGTTGTTGAAGTACTTACATGAAAAACGTACCCGTTCGCAAAAAACGGGTATGTTCACCTATAGAAACATCGATCGTGGGACTGTGGCGAATTTGCATATGGCGATCCGTGAAGTTCACGTTCAGAAAGTAGAAACCATCACGGCACATCGTCATTCACTTGAACTCGATATCTCTTTTTTCATTCCAAACAACATAACTCCAATTAATCACAAAATAAACTTTTAACAACATTGTTAATGTTTCCTTCATTGTAAAAACTACCAAATCAACAGTTAAAAGGATTTTGAGCCGATAGCTGTTACGGCCTTGGCAAGATCGATGGAGACAGCGATCTGTTAGCATATTCACCACCCAAACAGCTATGTGGAATTCTCTCATGTAGAGATTAAATGTCTTTGAACTTTGGCCGAGGTCATTATTTACTTTTAATGATGTTTATATACGAATGATGTTTATATTGGTCTTGGGTCGTCCTTTCCGCATTTCTCGTGGGATTGTAAGTTGGAGAGATGGCCGTGATGGCGGGGAGCGAGGGGGTTGGAATTCTCTCAAGCAGGGATTCAACCTGTGTCCTTATAAAAAGGTCTTTGTCCGAGGTCACCGAGTTCGATCGGTGCAGCCATGCAGCGATCGGTGCAGCCGTTTGTGCGGCACCCGGGAAAACAACATCGTCACAATGAAAACATCGTCACAATGAACGTTATGCTAACGCGAATGTTATGCGGGAGTCCAAACCTGAGAATGTTGGAGACCAAAGCTGAAATTGGGAAAACTTAATAGCCTATTTTACTCCTGGAGATCCCCGGATTACCCACCCAAAATATCGTTGAGATCGGTTCAGCAGTTTTTACGGTACCTCTGAACGGACAGACAGACAGACAGACAGACGGACGGACATTTGGTGAATTATAGTAAGATAATACTAACAATAATAACTATGATAATAATAGTTGCATCATTTTGCAACAATAATAACGAACGTATAACCCCTTACCCCTCCCACCCCCCCCCCCCAAGTCCCAACCCCGACTCCCGAGCCGCCGCACCCGCCCTGGCCCAATCACATGATCCAATCATCGTGACGTCATCATTCTGTGTGCTACTTCAAAAATATGGCACGGTTGTTTTCACCGATGTTTTCACTCACTGTAAAGCATCTTGAAATTGAAAAGGAGTTCCACACCTTGATGGAGAGCAAAGTAGCCCAATTTTTAACGAGGCGCTGAACTCTTTTTCTGTGGTGTGACAGGTAAGGAGCCCATTTGTGCGACTTAGGCGCGGTGTTGGCAACCCTGCCCACAGACAAACGAGCCTAGATCTACTGTGATCTTTCTACCCTGGAGAGGATAATACCATGACCCTCCCGAGTGGGTGTTCTAGTTACATTAACTACATAATTGTCATCGTGCAGTATCTCTCAAGAGTTTATGACAAGGACGAAATAATTAGATTATGGTGAAGATCTGGATTCCGATCCTGCTACTAGAATTTCTAAAGTGATTCTTCACCATTGGGAGATCGGACCAAAAACGATACATAGCAGGATATCTCAAAAGGTTGTGGACGGATTTGAACGAAACTTGTGGGACAGGTTGTGTGTGTGATAAGGACAAATATATTCGATTTTGGTGAAGATCTGAATATGGATTCGGATATGAGAATTATTTAATTTCTCAAGTGACGCTTCACCATTGGGAGATAGGGCCAAAGACGACACATAGCAGGATATCTCAAAAAGTTATTGATGGATTTGGACGAAACTAGTTGGACAGGTGGTGTGTGTGACAAGTTGAATCGACTCAATTTTGGTGAAGATCCGGATCCTGCTCGTAGAATATTTAAGTGATTCTTCACCATTGAGTGATATTCACCAGGCGGAGGTATGCCCTCTGAGTGCCGTTATAGTTACGTTTGCACCATATCCTGACGCTGTGTGTACTGTGCTTCCCCACTCACGGACCACTGATAGATTGGACCTGGTGCTGCGTTTAAGTCTGGGGAGTAACTGCTGAAATCTATCTACAGGGGCGTCGAGAGGAGGGGGGTTCGCTGCCTCGTTGCAAGGGGTCCGCAGGGGGGTCGATACCTGTGGGCCCGGGGTCTGTTGAGGGGCCTCAGCTTCTCCTGTAATTTTTTTAAAACAGTACAGTGAAACCCCTCATCAGCTCATCCTCATTTCCTCTTTGTTACTTTTAAATCCGGAAGCTGATTTTGCTTTCCTTGCCGGCTTTCTCACCGGAAACAAATCAACATTTACCGCTGTTAGTGTTAGTGGTACAGTTTCAAAATTTACAGAAAATGGTTATTCACCAGAAATGTGCGTTACAAAGAAATGTGTTTGTATCCTCTTTGTCCAAAAACCATCTTCACAGGTATTTTTTTGCCAATCTTTAACATGGAGAAATAGTGTTCAACAGTCGAGGGTGCGAATTGACTCGATCGGTCCAAACGTCCCGCTATCTCCTCCATTTTCGATCACACGGCTAAATAAAAGTGACCATTTGTTTTTCTCGGTAAAATATTCAGGTAAATGACACGGATAAATAATAACTTAGTCCTTGTGTGCAGTTTACTATGTACTGTTTCAGGCCGTTTGGCTGGAGCAATCCATGATGCTTTGGACAATTGGACCGCACTGTATGTTCCGCACTCTGGAACACGTACGAGGTGCACCAACTTCAACTCGTTTCATATAATTGTTAATACTTTACTTATTTACTTTTCAACACTTGTACTGTGAGATAAAAAGGCTGCTGCTGTGATTTTGCTGTATTTATGAGCTCATTGCTACTCTAAGTTTGGATCTTCATTAAGGAAAGTTCCTTTAAAAGGTATAAAAGAGAGAAAGGGTGGGGGTGGTGAAGATCCAGTGGTACCAACCAAATGGGCTCCAACCCCAAGGGTGTTTGTCCCGTGCTGGCTCTCGACGCACCTGTCTGTCTATGCGGATTCTTTCCGACATCGACATCTCTTTTACTCTCAATCTCTCTTTCTTTATCTGTCTTTCTAGGGAGGGGTTAAAAATCAAAATCAAAATAAAATAAAAATTAAGAAAAAATTTGTAAGACTCACTTGGCTGTGTCTGGATGGGTTTGAGGGTAGAGAGGTAGCAGCTGAAACCCAAATCCTATCCAGCTTCCTCCTGATGACTCCATCTTTGTAGCTGCCAGATCCAGCCAGGTGAAGAAAGCAGCAGCTCGTCTCTTCTTCTTCTTCTTCTCTTTTTGTATGCAGCATATGGCTGTAGGTAGCATAATTTACTGGGAGCACAGCTGTGCCGCTGATCAAATACCCACTGCAGGTCAGAGAAGGAATTTGTTAATGGTGCCTGCGATAGCTTGCCTACTCTTCAGCAAGGACACCGTGGGATATTTAACGTCCACCAACTAATGGCAGCAGATGGAACACCCAGTTTAACTTCCAAGGGACGGAACACGCATTTATGAATCACCTTCCATGCGACACACCAGGATGACACCTGGGTCGAGATTCAAACTCAGACTAGGCAGCTCAGACGAGATTATGTGTATGCAACTATAGGCTATACTGCCAGCCCTTCCGTACTTCCTCTGAAGCTTCAAATTGTCCCAGGTCTTAACCTGGCCATCTTAAGCTTAATTACCTACGTCACCGAAGGTGGGCGACGCTTGTGTTTTCACCCTGTTAGTTGGTCTGTTTTTCTGTCGGTGAGAGCAAAATTTCTCAAAACGTTATGGACGGATTCGGACAAAACTTGGTGGACAGATCGAGGATGTGACAAGGACGAATTTATTCGATTTTGGTGAAGATTTAAATATGGATTCGGATATGAGAATTATTTAATTTTCAAGTGATTCTTCACCATTAAGTGATCGGGCTAAAACCGATACATAGCACGATATCTCAAAAAGTTATGGACGGATTCGGACAAAACTTGGTGGACAGATAGAGTATGTGACAAGGACGAATTTATTCGATTTTGGTGAAGATCTAAATATGGATTCGGATATGAGAATTATTTAATTTTCAACTGATTCTTCACCATTGAATCATCGGGCTAAAACCGATACATAGCACGATATCTCAAAAAGTTATGGACGGATTCGGACAAAACTTGGTGGACAGATAGAGTATGTGACAAAACTGCATTGATTCGATTTTGGTGAAGATCTGAATATGGATTCAAATACGGGAATTATTTAATTTTTAAGTGATTCTTCACCATTGAGAGATCGGTCGAAAAGCGATATGTAACATGATATTTAGTAGCAATATACAAAATTAATATAATATTTAATAATCAATATTTTGTATATATTGATATACAAAAAGCAATACAGAGGAGATTGAAACTTTACCACATGTTATATGACCACTTGATATAGCGATCCTGATGACTCAAAATACCACGAAGACCCAAAAGACCCCAAAGACTCCAAATATCCAAAAGGCTCAGAGGACCACAAAGATCCTTAAGACTCCAAAGACACAAAATATCCCAAAGACCCTTAAAGACCCTGAAGACCCAAAATACCCCAAAGACTCTTAAAGACCGTGTGTCTGCATTCTGCTTAAGAGCATAATCGAAAACCATTCATCGGAGGAGATTCAAACTTTACCACATGCTACATGATCATTTGATATAGCATATGTTGAATGTACATTGAAAACCGTGTGAAATTAGAATCACCGTAATCGCTTCAGCACTTATTGTGCTCGGCTGGTTAAAAAATGCGAAGAAGAAGAAGAGGGAAAAAGGAGTACAATTTGCTGTTTTAACGGTCTCCCGATGTATACTTTAGCGATATATTCTGGCATCTTTATTAGCCTTGGTAGTTATGAAAACACTCAAGAAGGAGAATAAGAATTCCTTTGTAAAGGCTTATTATTGTACGCTATTTTTTCAAATATTTCAAAATACTTTTCAAAATATAATTTGTAGGCCTACACATTTATCTCAGGAGGTTAGATAGATGCAATAAAAAAAATTGCGCCTCAAAAAAGTACCGTTCTGGGCAGTCGCCTTGTCTGATCAATGAGAAACTTTAACTAATTGATCAACCACCCATGGCAAATCTAGTTTGATAAAAGTGACGCCACCATCACGTGGTCTGGCAGCCATATTCAATCTAAGAAAAAAAACATTAAACACAGAATTGTTGGCTCACAACAAATCCTTCTCAAAGACTGCGAGGGGTAAGTATTCTTCGAATACCATCGTGTTAGTTATGGTAACGTGTGTACCGTGGATAGCCACCGCTGTTCATACATCTGCTCTGGTAACTTGTATCTATCTATAATTCCAGTAATCTCTGTGTGTATGTTTGTATGTTTGTATGTTTGTATGTTTGTATGTTTGTATGTTTGTATGTTTGTCTGTGACCGCTGTTTCTCGACAACCACGGGTCCGATATACTTGAAACTTGCCAGGTATATTGCTGGGGACCTGAGGATGTGCCTTTTCAAGGTTTCATATTAATCGGACAAGTAGTTACCGAGCTATGGCGATTTCTTTACCAAACTCCGCAAGCCGTTCGCTTTGGACCAAACCATTTCATGTAAATAGAGGGGGGGGGGATTGTCACCGTACTCGCAAGCCGTTCGCTTTGGACCAAACCATTTCATGTAAATAGAGGGGGGGGATTGTCACCGTACTCGCAAGCCGTTCGCTTTGGACCAAACCATTTCATGTAAATAGAGGGGGGGGATTGTCACCGTACTCGCAAGCCGTTCGCTTTGGACCAAACCATTTCATGTAAATAGAGGGGGGGGATATAATTTTAGATATATATATAGTACGGGCATGCCCTAGTATCCTTAATTTTCAAAGCTTCCAAAGTGGATGGCAGACACCATGCTTTCAGATGACGGTGTAATTTATTCTCAGGTGCGTTGTGCTACAATACAGCACAGATTGGCCGCAAAGCCCTATGCACACAGTTAGAATTTAGTTAGAATTTATCTGTATGCTCCCCTCCATTCTCCACACAAATTTGATTTTTTTCTCCATGTTCTTCTGGACATCTTCTTCCATGTTGAGGGTTGAGGTCATAAAAGCAGCCCCTGACAGCTGCTTTGAGGTCTTCAACGGTTGTTAGGGGGAGATGAGAAATTTCCTCTTTTACAATGTCCCAAAGCGAGTTGTCACATGTTGTTAAGTCCGGACTTCGAGGCGGCCACACCATCTCAGATCCACGTCCAGCCATCGCCCACTGAATATGTCGTCGAGATATTCTCCAACTGCGAGAGCATAATGTGCTGGTGCACCATCTTGTTGCAGGATAGCTGTTGCCTCGAGACCTCTCTCTCTCTCACGCAGTTGTGGAACAAACCACGTCTGAAGCATGTTCAATTAAGCAGTGTGATTGACACTTGTATCGAAAATATATAGCCCTATCATGTGATCGTCTGAAATTGCTGCCCACATCATGACATGAGGAAGATGCTGTTCAATTTCCTCATGAAAATGAGGATTTTCTTTACACCAAATATAAACATTCCTGGATCGATTGCTGAGGTAAATAGCACACTCATCCAAAACAAATACGCTCCGTCTTGATTTACTGGTGGGAAATCGCTGCAGAAGAGCCTGGCTCTAAATCCGTGGTTCCCAACCTGGGGGCCATGGCCCCCTGGAGGGCCATGGTGTAATTCTCGAGGGGCCACGGGGTAATTTGAACCATACCAAAAATTTTAAAAAACTTTTTTTTTTTGACTTTGATATTGTTTTTTTTTTCCTATTGCAGATTTGATGTTATGGCTTCTGGGAATCCCAAATTTTTCAAGCGGCATGAAAGAAATTTAAAGCGACAGAAGTTGTATGAGGGTGCAGCTTTTCAACAACAAAATATAGCAACTGTCCAGGCTTCTTATGAAGTTTCTCTTGAAATTGCAAAGAAGAAAAAACCCCACTTGATTGGGGAGACACTCATCAAGCCTTGTACCCTCATTGTCGAATGGGTTCTCGGCAAGGCAGAGGCTCGCAAAGTTGAACAGGTGTCTTTATCGAATAACACAGTGCAGCGTCGTATCCGTGACATGTCGAAAGATGTGAAACAACAGATCATCAATGAGATTAAGGCGGCGCCTTTCGGCTTGTTTTCTTTTCAACTTGATGAATCGACCTATGTTAGTTCCTGCTCCCAGCTACTGGCATTTGTTCGCTATGTCAAGGGAGATGATATCAAGGAAGAATTATTGTTCTGCAGTGCCCTGGAAACGACGAGAATAGCTAACGACGTCATGGAAAAAATGAAGTTGTTCTTCGATACGGGAGGAATTCAGTGGGAGAATGTATGTGGTGTCTGTACTAACGGTGCTCCTGCCATGCTTGGTTCCAAATCCGGATTCCAAGCAAAAGTGAAGATGCTGGCACCACAAGTGAAAAGAACCCACTGTATGATTCATCACTTTGCCCTGGCTTGCAAGCCTCTCCCTCTCTCATTGAAGAAAGTTCTTGAAGTCGTAATCAAGATTGTTAACTACATCAAGGCAGGGGCTCTCAACACCCAAATGTTCAAGGAGCTGTGCAAAGAAATGAACGCAGAAAATGAAACGTTGCTGTACTATACTGCTGTACGCTGGCTTTCGAAAGGGAATGTTCTGGACCGCGTCTTTGAACTTCGTGCGGAAGTCAAACATTTCTTGAATCCTCAAGGGAAATATGACCTCCTGCAGCATTACGACAAAGAATTGTGGAACGAACGACTTGCTTATCTTGCTGACATGTTCGAGCAGCAGAACCAGCTGAACCTCAAGCTCCAAGGAAGAGTGACTAATATTATTCTTTTCCACTATAATCTCAGAGGATTTGTCGCCAAGCTCCAAAATTGGCGCAGGAAAGTGAACACAGGAAACATTGCTATGTTCGAAAGAATGTCTGAATTGCAAGACAGCATGGTAAAAGAGCTTGATCCCGTACTGAAAAATGACATTCTTGAGCATCTGCAGTCACTGGAGCTACAATTTCATAAGTATTTTCCTGATTTAGACGACAATGAGGCAAAAATTGTGAGGAATCCTTTTTCCGTCAACCTTTGCATGGAGAGCATGCCGGAGGCAATGCAAGATGAATTCCTGGATCTCCGAAACGATTCATTTGCCAAAGACACATTCGAAGAGAAGAGCTTGATGGAGTTTTGGGTGGGAATGGGTCGCTGCCCTAATATCAGCCAGATAGCTATCCGGGTGCTTCTGCCATTCTCGTCTACCTATCTCTGCGAAGCGGGGTTTTCCACGCTGTTAAATATCAAATCGAAACAGCATAATCGGCTCCATGTGGAAGATGACCTCCGCTGTGCCCTGACTGTGACTCAACCACGGATACCCCAATTGGTAGCTAAAATGCAATTTCAGCCATCCCACTGATTTTTTAATTCACTTTTACGGCACATGCACCACGTCCCTAGTTTTGATTACCTGAGTTGTTGTCGAATTTAGTTTCTTTTTGTGAGATTATAACACAATGCGTTAAATACAGACACAACAGAGGTTTTTAGTTTTCACATATTCTTGATATGGAACCTATTCATACTGTTTTCTTGTGTGACAGTCTATTTTATGCTGTCCATAGTGTTGCTACTGATAATATTAAAATCTCATATCAAACATGCATCATTCGAGCGACGTTGCTTTGTTTGCTTCTTCCAAAAACGATGTCGTTGGGAGCCAGTAAGGAACAGAAAAAAACAATGGAACTAAATGTTAATGTTGGCTACTTGGAGTTCCTCATTTTCTGTGTAATAATTTACCAATTCTCATACAAACAAAATAGCCAATCAAAGGAAAAAACACCTCAGAATGCAACACAGAGCATCTAGAAATCAAAATTTTCACAAGAGCCCCCCTGACCCCCTAGCCTGCTTACACGCGCTCGCCGCTCGACCCCCGCGAAAGGGAGGGGGTTGCTGGGGATGTGCTCTGGGAGCCAAGGGGGCCATACACACAAAAAACGTTTGGGAACCCCTGCTTTAAATCAAGTCAAATAAAGGACCCTCCCTGTTGAAAAAGCCTTCTTCTCCCATGCCTGCATCGTGTCGTGCGTAGGAGCTGGCTTATTGAACCTCTGCGAAACTCTTGTCCTTATTTCTTCAAAACTTGCTCCTTCTTACGTGTGGTCATGAACCCAAACACAAGTAATCAATTTCTCTTCTATCGTGTACTCACTGGTGTACGTCATGCTGAAGCCATACCTGGAAAACAAATGAGTAACAGAGGACACACTATTATGCATGGGGACCTTGTGGCCACTCTGTACATTGAAGGAGATAAGTAAAAGATGATGAAAGGTGTAAAACATTTTTTGGGTTTCAGCTGCCAAGACAGCTTCCTGTTTCACCAAGCCATCTGTCTTTTTCCAAAGTCCTGCATGTTCCTTACCCATGAACCTCTCGATCTTCACCCACGTTATCTTTTAAATCCCAGCAGTTGGCAATGTACGTGAGCTAATCCCATTTGGCAAGCCAGAGTCCTACAAAAGGCCTCCATTTTAATTAAACATCAAAGCGTTTCCATTAGTAATTACCTCCACTAGCAAAGGTGGGAGGTAGCTATGTTTTCACCCTTGCCTGTTTGTCTGTTTGTAAACAGGATATCTCAAAAAGTTGTGGACGGATTCGGCCAAAACCTGGTGGATGGGTTGGTTAGGTGACAATAACAAGGCGATTAGATTTTGGTTCATGTCCCGATCCAGATCTGGCCTATCAGTGGGATACAAAACGTAAACTGTTCAGTCTGGTGGGGGTATGTGCTCGACCGAGTGCTGTTCTCGTTTTTGTTGTTGTTTTTCTTGAAAGTCAATTCCGCACCTGTAGCTTTGTTTCATGGATCCCCTGTCCAGAACTTCCGACCACCCCATTGCCTCCATTCCCAACCTTTACTTACTGTTCCATTCCCAAAGTCTCACACATACAGGCTATACAGCCACCTGCCTCCATGAATGTAGAACGTACAATAGGTGGTGCTATTTGACAACAAATCAGCACATTTGGACAAGTGTGTTGACTGTTGAGATTATAAGTAGCGTATAACAAGCTAATGGTAAAAGTGATGTTAGTGTAACTCTGCAGTGTCAATGCATGCATATTCCACGATTGGGAACTCCCTGGTGTCATGCGCAATCAAAGGGGCATGTGCTAGTTTACCCCATACTGGAACATGGAGTGTTGGCAGACTCACTGTGGCTTTCAAACCACCGAAAAACTTCTCCTTATCCAAGACGGCATGGCTGGAATGGCGCCAGAGATTCACCTGCTATTGAATTGTGGCAAAATTTACAAGAAATAAGGGAATGCACTCTGCTGTATGCAATGGGTGCAGAGCCTACGCATATATTCAGTCAATTCTCGTTTTCTGGAAATGAAATTGCTAATGATTTAATCACAGTGACGGGGAAAATTAAATGAGCATTTCACGCTATAAAGTCCTTACGAGATTGATGACATCGCAAATCGGGGGATTCAGAGACACAAGGCAAGCATCCAAACAGCAGTTTATTCCCGGAAGTGACGACACAGGCAAAAGCCCTCGGGGCGCCCAACAGGTGGCGGAGCCTGGGAAAGCATATGACATCACAGTATGTTACACACGCCAAAAAGAATTGTGATTCATGAGGGATCTACCTAATATCAAAGAAACCAGAAGGATGGGGAAAGTGTTGAAGAATACGTCAGAAGTTTATATGAGCTCTCTCGGCGTGCTAAGGTTGCAAACTACATGGTATTCATAGAATACTTACCCTGCGCAGTCAACTTAGTGTGAGCCAAATCTTCTATTGTTGAACGTTTCTTTTTTTTTTGATCCAATAGGGCTGCCCTACCACGTGAGCGATGACATCATAAATTTATATTCTCCAAATAATTGTTGCATAGATCATGCTGAATAAATTTCAAACTGCATCAGACCAAGCGTTGTCCCTGTCGAATTATGACGTCATAATTATGGCACCAATGACGTCATCGTTAACAGCACCTATTTCCCATGTTGAGTTCTTTACAATGAGCCACGTTTCAATTTTTAAAATGCTGACATGGCACACACTTTACAGTCTTTACTTCCCTGAAATGCAGACACAAATGTTATGTTTTCGTCAAAAATCGTTGGAATTTCGCCAAATCTGTTTTGGTCATGTGTTAATATACCTCAGCGATTGACAAATCTGAAATCAGAATTTTATTTGAGGTCAAAATTACCCCGTGAGGTCGCTCCGTACTTTGCCTGCTCATGATGTGCAGTCTGATAATTAATTCCATGCCCAATCTAGAAGACTCTTCTTCTTCAAGCAATAACAACTTCTGGCATTCAGACCGTACATCCAATCATCTTGAAATTTTGCAAACATGTTACACTTCATTATCTCTACAATAATATAAAGTTTCACGTCGATCAATGAAGCGGTTCAAGAGTTATAAATGTTTTACTATTTTCGTTTAATTATTTATATCTGCCAAACCACGTCATCTATCTCAAATTCCAAAAGGTCATTTTAGTAGACTGATATGCTGAACACATCTGTGAAGTTTCCCCTCGATAGGATAAAAAATGAGGGAGGAGCTAGGTTTTAAAGGTTTATGCCTAAAAACATCATTACTCCGAAACCATGTGACGTATGACGTCATGCTCGCTGAATTTTTTTGTTCGTTATGGGTATGCGATTCTGCCTGCAAAGTTTGGCCTCGATCTGTTCAGTCGTTGAGGAGAAAATGTGATTTTTGTGGTTTTTCAGTCTTTCATTCAAAACAATATGGCGTCCGAACCACGTGACCTACGACGTCATTATAATTTTATTTATGCATCAATTTATACCGAGAAGATGCTCAAGAAATTTCATCCTGATTGGATAAAGTTTTTTACTTGTCGAATTATGACGTCATAATGGCGGCACCTATGACGTCATCATTCGCATATGCTATTCCGCATGGAGAGTTCTTTGCAATGAGACCTGTCTCAATTATTTCTGTGCCGCAGTTTTGAGATATAGAGGTGCAAAGATTTTTGGTTTTCCAAGATGGCGCCCGTACCACGTGATCTGTGACGTCATAATATTCACTAAAATATTCTATAGGAGGAGGCCCTCCTATGGTGAAAATTTCATGTCAATCGGACCAACGGTTGCCGAGAAAATGAATTTTTAAAATGCAGACACGCACGTACGTACGTACCCGAATGCTTAACCCTACATTTCGCTTCGCAAGCACAGGGTAAAGAGAAAAGAACATTAAATATAGGCTTGTGTTGGATTAAATGACAAAGTACTTTCAGACACACTTCAGTTGCAAAGTGACTTGACTTTGGCCATGGCAAGGACTATGGTTAGGCAGTATGAACAGGTCAAATCACAGATTCAGCAACAGCGAGGTTGTCTGTAGATGTGGCATGCGTGAAGCAGGAGCCACACAGAAGTGATACTGACAGGTATAAGCGTGAAGGTAAAGGTTCAACCTGTGGCAGATGTGGTGATGTGCATAGGAGAGACTCTTGTCCAGGAGAAGGAAAGAAGTGCATGGAATGTGGGAATTCGTTTTCACACTTTGCACGAGTCTGCAGGGCAAAGAGTCTAAATGAAGTTGATGCATCTGAACCATGAGCACATACACCATTTTTCCCTGGGTCTGTACAAACCAACGATGAACCACCATGGAGGGTAAACCTTGAGATACGTGGCAGAAGATTGAACTTCAAGATCGACACGGGAGCTGACGTCAATGTAATCAGGAGGAAAACGTTGGCATTGCTTGGAAAACCCGACCTGTGTTATTCTCCTGAATTATTCTCCTGAGTCCAGGAGGCAAAATGGATGTGGTGGGAAGATTTGACACATCAGTGGTAGCAAAACTATCAGCAACCATTTACGTGATTGACAATGACACTGATCGTCTTCTCTATAGAACAACAGCCACAACCATGGGGCTTCTCCAATGCATCAATTCAGTCAGCTTTGGTGAAGTGAAGTACCAGCCAGTCAAAATTAGGCTTAAAGATGGGGCAACACCATACAGTGTTACAACTACTAGGCGCATGCCTATTCCACTACTCAAGAAAGTTGAGAAGGAGATCAAGAGGATTATATACACACACATACACACAATAATGGAGGTGGATATTTTGTGACTAACTAAGTAGGTATGCATTCCATCTCCTGAAACCCACCCATGTGTTGAGATAGCAATCAAAAACAACAATTTAGGTGCACACACACACACATACGCACACATATATAAACACACACACACACACACACACACATTAATGGAGATGGATATTTTGTGACTACGGAGGTATCCATTCCATCTCCTGAAACCCACCCGTGTGTTGAGATAGCAATAAAAAAGAACAATTTAGATCCACGCACACACATACACACACACGCACACATATATACACACACACGCACACACACACACACACATACACAAACACACATATATATATATACACACACACACACACACACACACACACACACACACACACATATATATATATATATATTGTTACGGTCCGCGGATAAGGATGTTGTTTGCCGAGCGGAGGCCCCGCGGTCGTACAGTTTCCCCGATTCACCCGATCCCCGAACGTTGGCCGGATCGCGCCACAGATATTCAATAGGGAAAAGACTAAGGTGACACGGATGTGAAGAAGAAGAAGACAAAAAGGTTGGAAATACGAATATAATTTATTTACTATTTACAGGCTCAAAGAAACCAAGGAGAAGGAAAGATAATAAAATAAAATAGACAGAGGGACGGACCAGAAGGACACAGTGAAAATCGCGAGCTTACCTATGCAGTCTTAATTAACCCAGGACAGAACAAACAGAACAAACTCACGTACACAAGAAGGATGGAATGGCAGGAATGAATGCTGGAAGGAGGAATGGGAAGGTTCAGCTGGGGCAGATGGTTCGGGCTTGATCCCGCACGGGACGTCGGCTGGACCTCGACGACCACCGATGCCACCGCTATCTGGTTCCCGCGGGGTAACGGGTTGAAGCTGCCTGGTGGAGTCAACGCTGCTTCTCTGGCTCACCTCAGGACGCGTCTGCCGTCTCTGGCGCAACTGCTTGTAATTGACCTGGAACCTTCTCTCTCTCTCGCAGGACCTTGCGCGCGCGCTTTTATAACGCCTCCGGCGATCACGCCGCCGGCCTTCAGGACACGCCCATTGGTGTGCTCACTTCGGCCCTGGTTGGTCGCGCGACCCTCTGGCTCCGCCCTTGATGACGACGGGCGGGCATGCCTTTCTTCCCCGACCCGAGCACATGTTCAATGGTGGTTTTGGAGGGGATGTAATATTGGCAATCGAGGCTTGGCCATGACGAAAGGGGAAATGGAGGTTTTGGGAATGGGAATGAAGAATGAAGGGAATCTATCTTATTTCACTTGGTGCAATGGAGTGTCATTTTAATGGAAGACAACACCTTAACCTAATACACAGAATAAGGAAATAAACTACTGAACAGGGATATTATAGTGTCCTTCAATGTATGCTTTATGGAATTAACTACCGGAACGCCCTTTGACCTTTATACACACTGGAGCAAGGAGGGCTCAGACTAAAACAATAATTCACAACCATTTACTATACAATACAACACACTCAAAAAAATACAATCCTCATATCCGCAACACTGCACCCTCCTCCTCTTAGGCACGTCCCGGGCCTATAACTTTAACTTAGTGTGACACGTAGGTGTAGTTCCCTCTACTTTTAACCTGACCCTGAGTGCGACAGTTTTAAAACATAAATAAATATGTCCCGCTGCTCCATTGCACCCTACCTAACAGACTCACGCCCACAGCTAACCGAATTGCGGAATGGTCTTCAAACTATACATTGACGGTGGGGAGCATTATTTACAATTGACGCTACTTTTATTTACAAAACGCAACCCAGGACCTGTGATTGTTCTTTCTGGGGGGGAGACAGTCTGCTCTGCATTGACGCACCATGAAAGCACCCAAAACGCACCAAAACACCCTCAAGCACCAATCGGTGCACAGTCATCATTGTTCAAGAATAAAAATAAAAACAACAACCCCTAACCCTGCAGGTGGTCTCTTGCTCTTCGGCTCCCTCTGCTGGCTATTTGCTCTCTTCCAGTTGTTGTCATCTTTCTTTGCTGGCGGCCTATTTGTAATAAAACTTGCACCCAACGTGTCCATTTGTATTTATTTATGGCCCACAGGGGCCGACTATGTATGGTTCACCTGTGGGGCATCAGTGCCCTGTGGCCAAGGTCCGCCAGCAAGATTTTGGGCCTTCATGGCCGGTTCCAGCAGAGGGGCCATGCCCCAACCCATGGGGTCCATAAGTGGTGCTCGGCCACAGACATGTGGTGCATCGATGCAGACAGCTGGTTCTGGGAGTTCCGGGCGCACAATGGCGGACTCACGCACGCTCCCCTCGGCGCCCAGTGGTGCACAGGTCCTCATGTGGGAGACAAAAGGGGGGACAGACAGATGAACGAGGGGTAAGGTCACAAGGGGACACATCAAACAAGGCAATGCAAGGCGAAATGCGTACGGAGAGCGAAGTGAGAAAAGCTCGTCCCTTCCGTACGTCACCCCCCCCCCCCTGTCACCTACTCTACCCTTGCCCCGACCCCATATTTACAAAAATATACACATTTACAAATTCGTCACTACTGTCACGTCTTCCCCATATTTCTTCTATTCCAAATTCGTCTCCACAATCCCTCTAGCCAAAATTTGCCATCACCCAATTCATCATCAATCCTCATAGGAGGAAAAGATGGAACAACAAAGCACAATGTCACACCCACGTCATGATGCGTCTCACATTCCAAACATCTGCACAATAAAAATAACAAAACAACCTGGCATGGTGTGGAGGTACGTCATCTCAGGTGAGTGGATGCAGATGGTGCGAGGAGACTTCAATCCTAACTATCCTGTAAATGACTTTAACACACTTTACACTACCCGGGGTCTTTCCCTGCCAATCCATTGGCCATCTTACACGATGGGTTCTAAAAACCAATTCCCATTGACCAAACTGTGGTGCTTCTCAATTTGGGGTCTCACTACCCCGATTCAACTCCCTGTGCCCTTGCACAATTTCTGGACTGGGGTGTGTAGCTCTCCCAGCAGGTCTACCCACCTGCACACCTCCACCACTGCAGTTGCCACCCGAGCTTACCCAGCTCCTCACCCTAACCTATCTAACTGGGGAAGGCCCCTCCTGGCTCTGTCACCCCTCGGTGCCCTCTGGCACTGGGCTACCCGGGTCCGTCCTCCGGATCCTCGGGCCACATCCACAACAACTCTACCGGCTCCCAGAGCCCACCTGCGGCCTCACCTGGCCGACATCCTCACAGTGGTGGAGTGCCCAAACCAACTACACACACTAACAGGCTACACGCCCAGCCATTTCCACAACACTAATGCACCCATCCAAACACCATTCTTTCACCCGCACCACAGATGCCAATATCCAACCACAATTTACCTATACCCTCTACCTAACACTTACACTACCCGCCCCGGGTATTCGTGATGGGGGTCCACTCTTCCCCCATTCACACCTTCGCACCATCCACTCCACTCCATAGTTTCCACCATACTCACTCCATGACCATCCATTCCAATACTCCATATATTCCACACTCCATGTATTCCACACAACCATTCTCCATTCACCTGTTGTTGCACACAACCATTCTCCACACACCTACAGTTGCACACCTGTGCAATCATACCTGGTGCCACCTGCACCCTCCTTCCTTCCTGGACCATTTGGTCAGCACAATACTCATCACCATCACTCACTCATTCACTGCTCCATACACCTGTCCAGTTGCACACATGTGCAATCTCACCTGTTCCTCACACACTTTTCACAATACACTTCTATACACCTCCAACACTCACACGGCATCATCTAAACTACCTGTTGCCCTGCTAACTTAGTGCTCCCCGTCTTCCCTTTAAACTAAGCACATACCACGTCATTATCATCCACACTAATCTACCTGCGTCCCCACTACAGGTATCATTGTCACTAACTAATCTTAACGTTACCTATTGTTATCTTCTAGGTCCCTACACATTATATCCTAACCCTCCCGGGCTAGTTTTCACTGCCATAAACCCCATAACCTAGTGCTCCTTTGCCCCCATATGTGAGAGATGGCAGAGTTGCCATCGCACCACATCGGGTATCTCTCACTATAAATTTTGCTCGTCCAAATTCAACAAATCAAAAATTTGCCAATCACTACCCATCCTCACTCTGCCAATCATCACTGCAAATCCTCTGCCAATCATTACTCTGCCAATCCTTTGCCAATCATGAAATTTTGTTTCTCTAATTTCGGGGCCAAAACACTATCCTCGTCACACGTCTACTCACTTGAGCCTGGAGCTGGTGAGGAGCCTGGAGCTGGAGCTTGAGCTGGTGAGGAGCACTTGAGCCTCTCGGTGCGCCAATTCACTTCTAAAGCTTGGCTTCGTAAAGCCGAGCAATGAATGCGGGTTGCTTGGTGCCGGCGGCTGGATGCGTCCGACATTCGGTGCAAGGACGGGGGCTTACCCGGGCCGAGATCCCACGCACCACCTCGGCACGGAGCCATCCAATGGCCCGATCTCGACCTGCCGGAACGCCTCAACAAAAAGGGGTCGCCATGACGATCCTATCGGGCTGCCCGCTCCGCCTAGTGGAGCTCGGACGCGGCCGTTCAAAGCGAGGCCCAGCGTGGATCGCGTACGGCGGTTCTTTCGAAACCGCCGTGGTTCGGATCCCCGCTGGTCCTTGCGGCACGCGAAGCTGCTCGGCGCGCACCGAGGGCCCGATTCGGCTAAATGTCGTTCTAACCGCTAACCCGGTTACCGTCGATGCTTCACCTGCATGCTCACACGCATACGCTACCCCTTTCACCCTCACCGAGCTCGGTGTTCCAACGCCGCCCGTACACCCCGCATACTTCGTTATTGCACTCGTTCTTTCGCTCACAGACTTGGTCACACACCTGACCACCGCACACCTTTGCACACACTCGTCGTTCGCACACCTCACCAACACACCTCTTCACGCCCCCTTCTCGGTCACCTCCTCTGTGACAATCACAGGTGTGCTCTCACTTGCACACCCAACCACGTGCCTCACTACTAATTCCAGTGTGCATTCCCATACGCGTTCTACCATTCCAGGTGTGCATCCTTCCATTCCAGGTGTACATCCTCTCTCACCTGCCACAACCATCTCACGCTCCGTGTCACTCTCACTACTTTCACCACCACTCTTGACAGCGCACTCACCCTTACTCTCGACAGCGCACTCTTTCCTCATGCACCTGTCCGTTACACACCTTTCTCGCGCACACTCTTGCGCACAGTCTCCCGTTACTTCCTCGGTAACACTCACCACAGGTGTACATTCTCCCTTACTTTTGACAGCGCACTCTTTCCTCATGCACCCGTCCGTTACACACCTTTCTCGTGCATCCTCTTGCGCACACTCTCTCGTTACTTCCTCCGTAACACTCACCACAGGTGTACACTTTCTTGTTACATCCTCTGTAGCACTCCTCACTACGCGCTTCCATGTGCCCCCTCGCACACGCGCTACGACCGACTCACTCTCGACTGCACACTCACTCCTCGGCACGCACTTTTTCCTCACACACCCCAGAGTCGGACATTCTCGCACACCTCCTCCTTCACACACCGTACCTGTCGCACACTTTACCAACGGCCTCTCACGAACACCCGGGTCCAAAGCAACCCCCAAGCCGACTGAAGCTCCCCTCACATCATATGCATTTCCGAATATATCGCCACTCACCTTGGCACCTCATCTCCGCACCTCCTCTGCCACCTGCAAACTCTTTATTTGGTTAGTGAGCACGTCATCATGATTCGAGCACAGACCTTGTACCAATTCCATTACCTCCTCCTTTATCTCCTTTTTAGTTTCCCTTCGTCTCTTCTTAATTTCAATCACCCCTTCTTCCACCTCCTCTAATTTTCCCTTTACCTCCTTCATCTCCCGGTGCGCCCCCTCTATCTCTTCCTCTAACGCCACTTTAACCGTTTCTATGTGCGTCCTCACCTCTCGGTCCTTCGTCTCCATTACTTCTGTCACCTCTTCCAACTTCTTCGTCAACCCCTCATGTACCATCTGACATTCCTTCTGTGTCGCTATTAATTCATTTTTAATGTCTTTTTGTGTCGCTTTTAACCCCCCCTCCTATCCATTTTTGCATTCAGTTGGGTCAAGAATAATCTGATGTCAAACCCGGTTTTCCCAGCGTCCCCAGCCGCCACCGCAGGCTCGCCCTCCGCGGCGCCGCTATTTTGGGACCCTTCAACCACGTGCGCGAGCGTGCCATTTTGTGCACCTGATACCCCCTCAACCACATTGCCAATGTTCTCCTCCTCTCTTTCCTCCACATACATTTCCCCGAGGTCCTGGGTCGATTCTACCCCGTCTATCTCTCCCACCGACATCCCGTCGCCTTGACCAGCCATGGCGCGATTTCAAAGTTCGGGTTTTGTAAAACAAACCAAATTTCAGTATCTCGTAATTTTGAGCGCGTTAAGCGCGCTTCGGGTCCGTTCCCGCTCCCGACACCAATTGTTACGGTCCGCGGATAAGGATGTTGTTTGCCGAGCGGAGGCCCCGCGGTCATACAGTTTCCCCGATTCACCCGATCCCCGAACGTTGGCCGGATCGCGCCACAGATATTCAATAGGGAAAAGACTAAGGCGACACGGATGTGAAGAAGAAGAAGACAAAAAGGTTGGAAATACGAATATAATTTATTTACTATTTACAGGCTCAAAGAAACCAAGGAGAAGGAAAGATAATAAAATAAAATAGACAGAGGGACGGACCAGAAGGACACAGTGAAAATCGCTAGCTTACATCTGCAGTCTTAATTAACCCAGGACAGAATAAACAGAACAAACTCATGTACACAAGAAGGATGGAATGGCAGGAATGAATGCTGGAAGGAGGAATGGGAAGGTTCAGCTGGGGCAGATGGTTCGGGCTTGATCCCGCACGGGACGTCGGCTGGACCTCGACGACCACCGATGCCACCGCTATCTGGTTCCCGCGGGGTAACGGGTTGAAGCTGCCTGGTGGAGTCAACGCTGCTTCTCTGGCTCACCTCAGGACGCGTCTGCCGTCTCTGGCGCAACTGCTTGTAATTGACCTTGAACCTTCTCTCTCTCTCGCAGGACCTTGCGCGCGCGCTTTTATAACGCCTCCGGCGATCAAGCCGCCGGCCTTCAGGACACGCCCATCGGTGTGCTCACCTCGGCCCTGGTTGGTCGCGCGACCCTCTGGCTCCGCCCTTGATGACGACAGGCGGGCACGCCTTTCTTCCCCGACCCGAGCACATGTTCAATGGTGGTTTTGGAGGGGATGTAATATTGGCAATCGAGGCTTGGCCATGACGAAAGGGGAAATGGAGGTTTTGGGAATGGGAATGAAGAATGAAGGGAATCTATCTTATTTCACTTGGTGCAATGGAGTGTCATTTTAATGGAAGACAACGCCTTAACCTAATACACAGATTAAGGAAATAAACTACTGAACAGGGATATTATAGTGTCCTTCAATGTATGCTTTATGGAATTAACTACCGGAACGCCCTTTGACCTTTATACACACTGGAGCAAGGAGGGCTCAGACTAAAACAATAATTCACAACCATTTACTATACAATACAACACAATCAAAAAAATACAATCCTCATATCCACAACAATATATATATATATATACACACACACACACACACACACACATACACACACGGGCACACACATGCACACACACATACACATACATATATATACACACACACACACGCACTTGACACACACACACACATACACACACACACACACAAACACACACATACATACATAAAAAACACGCACACACACATACACACACACACACACACACACACACACACACACACACACACACACACACACACACACACACACATAAACATACAAATATACAGACACACAATCACACACACACATACACATACATATATATACACACACACACACGCACTTGACACACACACACACACATACACACACACACGCGCGCACACACACACACACACACACACACACACACACACACACACTTAACACACACACACACAAACACACACATACATACATAAAAAACACGCACACACACATACACACACACACACACACACACACACACACACACACACACACAAACATACAAATATACAGACACACAATCACACATACACATACACACCATCCAATTTCCATTAAGTTCTTATAAATGACTTGTCGGCAATTATTGGGATGCTTAGAACATTATAAGTTCTCGCTAAAGCAATTACTTATGCAACAGTGTAATTTCGAGATCAGATTAATATTAATTATAATAATGATGTGAATCAAAATTCTGCTTTATTCGTTCATGTAAGTGATCATTCAAATTGGTCCAAGCATTGCTGGAACTTAAGAATATTTTTCTTTGTTGGAGGAATGTTGATCATCAGAAAGAATTCCTTTCGGAGCATGCTTTTAATCACACACATACAAAAGCAGGTGGATATACGTTCAAGTTAGTCAAAGTTTGTGGTTTGTGGGGATGATTGATCGAATCAAATTGCTCAGCAATAATCTGGTCTCAACATGTTAAAAATACTGCCAACACCGGATTAGTTTTATGTTTATGATGACAAGAAAACATAATATTTTTTATTCCTTTTTCAACACAAACAGCCAGCTAGTTATTGTAATAAGAACATGATGTTTATGGAGCACACGTGATTTCCTGCTTCATGCTCATGAGGCTGCTAATCTAATAGTGTGTGGTGGAGGGAGTTGTGGCTGGCGAGACGTGAGCGTGACAGGAATGTAAAGGAGAGGGGAAAACCAGCTCCTTGCCTGTTTGTGTGTTCCAGTATATATCTAAAGCAGTGCCGGTTTCTTTGTTTGTTTGTATGTGTTTCAATGCATGACCTGCCAGTACGCTTTTGCATGTTTTACGTATAATACAGTTTGTCTTTGTGTGCGATGGATCGTGATGCCTTGATTGTGTCAGTGATGACCATCCATATGACAATTTCACTTGATTGTTTGAACAAGATACTTAATCATTTCACATGAGATGCAAACATTGGTGCCTCTGTAGATGTATGGATCTTTCTACTTGTGCACAAAGAAAAGGGGTTGGCATGAAGGGGAGTGCGCGTACACACTGACGTAATATGTGTATATGCAGTCGTGGCCAAAAATATTGGCACACTTGAACTTTTTTCAAATAATGCACCATTTCTTCCAGAAAATTGTTGAAAAAAAAATAATTTGGTATCCACATCTGTATTTCTTTAGTTTGGAGTGGAACAAAACAAAAAAGCTGAAAAAGTCACTAAATCTTAGCTTATTCCACACAGAAATCCTAAAATGGCCGGGACAATATTATTTTAGAAGTTGTTAGAAATAATTGGATTTCAAGCAGGTGATTCTCCTTTACTTTGGAATTGAATACACCTGTGGTGAGTTGCAGGTGCCTGCAATATAAAATCGCTCATTCAACCAGTTTGAAAAGAGAAAAGGATTCATTCTCTGGAGGTCAACATGGTGCTGTGCGTGTCCGAGGTGTGTGGACCATGTCTTCTGAAGGAGTCTCCTGGTGGAGCATGGCTGTCGACTGGACCTTGGCGTGGTCAAGTGTGGGTGGGCACTGGGGGCTGCAGTTGTGAGGACTGGGGGATGAGGGCGGCGCAGGTGATGTGATGTGGATGCCACGCACTGCGACCGCCTCCCCCAGGGCTGAGTTTTGGGGAATGGTAGTGTTGTTGGCAGCAGGTGCTCACCACATTGGCCAGCTGGGGCTTGTGCAACTGTGTTCCTCGCAGGGGGGCTGAAGGATGGATGGTGGGTCGCACCCTTATGGACACTCATGGGCCATGTTGGTGTTTCGACTGCTCGGCTTGTCCCGATGACCCTTGCACGGTAGAGGTGCGGAGCTGTCGTAGCCAAATGTAGTAGTGTAGTGAAAGTCACCATTGGAGGCGGATCCACATACCTGCCAGTACAGTGGGAGAAAAGGGAATTTGGAAGAATTTGATTGGCCCAATGGGAGAAATTTTGGGATTTTGTAGGGTGGATGGCACTTTGGACCCGACGAACCTGCAACTACCTGCACTTGAGGTAAATGCTTGGATGTGTACTGTCCCAGGCTTCAGGACTTGCTTGAAAAATTGGGGACATGTAATTTGGAGAAGGGGTCGGGTGAGAGTGATGACATGGCCGGTGAGGGGATGGAATGTGTGCCACACAGTGTCTTGTGGGTGGCATTTGTTTTTGTGTAAAGGTGATGTGTTTTTGTGTGGTTGAGAGGATGGAGATGGAAATGGAGTTGCGAGTGATGATTATTGTGTTTGCAATGTGTGATTTAAATGTGAATGGGGATTTCACAAAATGATAAGCAGGCCATGGCAAAATCTTTTTGTAACATCTGGAAATGTGTTGGAGAATAGAATGGCGGTGGGGGAGGAAATGTTTTTGTGGATTTTGTGGGTGGGGAAGGTGTGTGTGTCCACAGGTACAGATCAAGCTGTAGAGGAGCGATGACTGCGGCTCCCCTCTGCAGTAATTACGCCTGACAGCCAGTGGTGTCTGGAAGTTGGAGCCCGTCGGTGGTGGGGTCTGTTGGGTGCCCTGGGGTGAGAGAGATTCCCGGTGACCCGTGAGGTTGCAAGGAAGCAGGAGGCAAAGGAGCCTGGTGTGTGGAGACCCCCACCAGCGGGGTAACAGCACAAGGAGCTGTTTGGCTGTCACGGGGCCAAGAGGTAAAGCGGGGGGGGGGGGGGGGGGGGGCGACGAAGTTGTAAGTCGAGTGACTTGTAATTGGGACTGTGGGCACCATAGACTGAAACGCCCCCACCATCTTACTTGTGTGGTACCTCCCTGCTGCCTAGTAGAGAAACGCACACATGAATATGACATCTGTGCCATGGTCCTGCAGGGGGGGGGGGGGGGGGGGTTGAAATATGTGCTTTATTGATTTTTGGTGTTGTGATGATTTTTGGAATGTGTATGAGTGGTTATGGGTTTGTGTTGAATGAATGCGGGGCTAAATGCACCGAGCCATGTCACTCACCTGTAACACCAGGACAGGGCCCACATACATTTGGGGTGCATTGGGATGGCCCCGCAGGTAACGTTGCATCTTGTGGCATCCACCGGGGGACACGGTCTGTAGGAAGGGGTTGTTCAAATGTTTTTAGGAATTTTGCAATTTTTGAGTTTTTGCAAGTTAAGGTTAGGTTTTGTGGTTAAGTTAGTTTTGCGTTTTGTTTGTGTCCTCCTTCCGTAGGAACGACCAGTAATAATTTTTGTAAATATTTGAAATGTGATGATTGTTTAAGGGGATAGCATGTTAAGGAGAAAAGGCAAGTAGCTTCGGCTCACTTCCCACAGCCCTCCTGATTTATTTCATAGGCTAATTAAGTGGGAGACAGTAAGTGTTAAGACTGGAATGGTAGCGCCTGCAGTGAACCTAGCAGGGGCTACAGTTCCACCAGGGGGGGGGAGGGCAGGGGAGGGCAGGGGAGGGCAGGGGAGGGGAGGGGAGGGGAGGGGGGGGGGCTGTGTAATGAATTTTGTGGTAGTGACATATATAGTGTTAGGTAGATCTGTGTCGGTATCATGCTCCAGTTGTTGTGATAGGGAACCCCACATGTAATTTCTGTTTAGGCGGTTTGTTCAGATTAAGTGGATATTTGTCCCCGCCAGAAGATGGCGGGGCATGTTATTTAGTTCAGGAATTATGTTAATTCCCTTGTACGTCATTCCCTCTGTGATCATTCCTTTGTCCCTTATTGCAATGCACCATAGACATTAGTTAGGCCCATTAGTGACACCACACACACTAATTAAATTCCCTTCCACCACAATAACAATAAAACTCACCAGAAGCCAGTTCGGGGCACTGCCGATAGAGCCACAGCCAGCCACATCACCAGCTGGCGTCAAGAGGGGTTGATAAAAAGTGAGGCGGGACCGACATTTCTCTCTCTCTCTCTCTCTCTCTCTCTCTCTCTCTCTCTCTCTCTCTCTCTCTCTCTCTCTCTCTCTCTCTTGTGCCTGCTCGTTGCAATAGACAGTGGTGCCTGGACCTCGTTTGCTCTTGCCCTCACAATTCCTCTGCTCCGACCTCTTGCTCTCATGCCTTCCTTCGCCCTCGACCCTCTCTCCTTTCTGATCTGAACATTGGGTGCATTGCAGTTCCATGCCGAATCCGGGAGGACATTGCAAGGCTGGGGAGGCAGGTTGCACGCCCGCTCGCTCGCTTGGCGCAGGAGGCCTAATCCAGGCCTAGTGAACGAGGGTGCGTCAGGGCCTTGTTCCCGCTAACCGGAGCCGCGTCGAATGACTGCGCTCAGACCCTGACGATCCCTGACACACTGCAGACAGAGATAAGCCGCAGCATGCACCGACACGACGCGGTTCTTTTATTACATCTCAATTTGCCCGTGTTCTAAGTCTGTGTGTAGGAGCGCTCAATAGGGGGTTGTAGTATTTACCGGCGTGTTCTTGTTATCGGGTGCCGTAAAATAAACCTGTTTATTTTTGTATATAAATTCCGTCTCCACTTTGATTTATCTCCTGCAGGTTTGAAGACTGCTCGGATCGCGCCAGGTAAAAGCTGCCACTTCTCCTTCGCCTCTCTCTGTTCCCCTCCCCCCCCCCCCCCCCGCGCTTGCATAGAAATATCCGCCATTGAATAACTCCTCAAAGTAAGCTCAATTGGTCATCCGTGGGTGCTCCGTCTTAATAGAGCCATCCACAGGGCAATATATCTGTTCTGTTCCATCGTCTATTGTTCCGCTTCCGGTCCGGTCCGGAGAGGACGCTGGCGTCACTTGCTCGCCGCTTCTCTGACTGGACCATTGTCCGTAGCTTGCTTTTCTGGTGGTCGTGGCGGATTTTTGGCCATTGAGTCTGCCCTCTGCATGGTCCCGGCTCTGCTCCTAGCTTCACCTGCTCGGCTCCTTCGCTGTTTCCTCGGGCCCGCTCCCGTGGATTGTGCCCATTGTTTGCAGCGGTGGTGATGGCGGTTTGCCGCCGTGATCTTGATTAGCGGCGGCGGTCGTTTGCCGCTGCATTTGCCGCTTTGCCTCCTCAACCTTGGCCTCGTGCTCGTCTCTTTGCTCCTGTCTGCCCTCTGCTCGGTCCCGGCTCTGCTCCTGGCTTCACCTGCCCGGCTCCTTTGCTGTTTCCTCGGGCCCGCCCCCGTGGGTTGTGGCCATTGTTTCGCCTCCTCAACCTTGGCCTTGTGCTCGTCTCTTCGCGCCTGATGGCAAGGCTCTGCGGTACTCTGCCGCAAGGCTTCTTCTGCTTCTGCTTCTGCCGACCAGGAGATCCGCAACAATATATATATATATATATATATATATATATATATATATATATACACACACACATACACGAGCAAAGGTACCCGTCAATGCCGGGGGATGCATAAATGTCTCACCTGAAATGAGTAATTTCCTTTGGAGTGTGTATTGATAGAAATGGGAATTCAGTGCAAATATTCAGTGAGCATATGTCCCAATGGGTGCAGCTGGTAACCTCGACAACCTCCTTCCATTCTATCAGCTAACATTTCCAATCCATACTTGTTGTACCTCTGAAGTACTGCTCGGGAGTGAAGGTGATATTATGAAAGCTCAGCTGGGAAACGGGTTTAGGCATGTTTTTGGCCTGCAGCCTGATGGAAGATCACCAAAGTTCTTTCCATACCAACCAACCACCTCCAAGCACCTCTCCCTCTCCACATCGTTTCTTCAGCTCTGACACCCCCCTCTCTCTCTTTATTCACCATAGCTTTGATTTCAGCAATTTCCCACAGCATTTTATTCTGGTTTCCCATTCGATGATCCATAGATCAATAGTTTCAGTTTCACGTTTCAACATTAGCTTCACTTTGAGATATCACTTTCGATTAATCATCACAACTTCTGATGCGACGCAAATAGTGCACGGGAAGGCCCTCCCTGGCTCTTACCCCCTGATGCCCACCTTAGCATTCGGCAACCCGGGTCCTCTCCTGGGATCCTTGGGCCCCACTCAACAAGTACCCTAACCGGCTCCCAGAGCCTACCTACGGCCTCACCTGGCCGACAAACTACCAGTGGCGGATTGCTCCAATAACTATACTCACCAATTAAGCCACATGCCCAGCCATTCACTGACACATGCACCCTACAAAACACTACTTTCTTCTGCCCGCACCACAGGTGTCAATATCCATATAATTTGCCTACGCCCTCTACCTGGCTTTACACTACCCCCCCCCCCCCCCCTGGGCTTCCGTAAATGGGTTCCACTACCCCTATTCACTCCTTCGCACCATGCATTCCACACCAATCATTCCACACCTTGCATTCCCACACCATTAATCTCGCACACCATTTATTTCCACACACCTCAACACAATTCCATTTATCTCAACACAATTCCTCACACACACAGCATCATCTACCTCACTACTTTCCCCTAAAACTCGTGCTTCCCTGTCGTCCCTTTAAACTATGCACTCCCTTTTCTTCAACATCCACCTGAACTCTCTACGTCCCCTCTATAGTTCAGGTGTCACGACTTAAATCTCAGTCTCTAAGGTCTTCTAAATCCCTAACATTATCCTAGCCCTCCCTCAGCTAGCTTAGGTGCCCCATGGAGGCAACCATTGCTGGCACCCCCATGTGCCTATCACTGCCATCCCCCTAAACTAGTGCTCATGGGCCCCTCTCATGTGAGGAATGGTGACACTACCATTCCCCCATGTGGGGGACACTACTCTTCCAGTCCTTTAAACTATGAGCCCCTCCATGTGGAGGTATCTTGTCATGGTTCGGCCTCGAAGGGCCGATCGATCCATGTGGGTGGTTGGTCGCCTGTATGTGGTGTCCGTCCGGCATTTTTGATCCAAGGGGGGAGGGATTGATGGGCCCAGGTTCAGGGCTCCATCCCTGCGCGGGGCCTCACGGTCCCACGCATGGTGACCCAGCCGGCCACAGTCGGAGCACCGCACCCGATAGGGTGCATGGCTCCGAAATCTCCTACCTCCCCTGGAACCCGGCCGATCGCCCTTGCCGCCAAATGGCACCAACCAAACAGTGCGGGGGCCGAAGGCATGAATCATGCACGCCGGTCCTTGCGAGACCGATGCGGCACCAATCCCCTCTGGTCCCTGCAGCACACAACTCACTGGGGGCTCACGTACGCTACCAGTCCCACTACGCGCTACCCCGGTCAGTGTCGATGCACACCCAGGCACACATGTGCCCCTCACACACTCCGTCATCGCACACCCAGGCGCACACGCACCTTTCATATACTCCGTTGTGCACTCTTCTTCGCACTCCAGTGCACACTCCTCTTTCGCACACTCAGTCATCGCACACTTTTCCCACACACACTCCGGTGTGCTCTCTTTTTCACACTCGGCCATCGCACAACTTTCCCACACGCACTCCGCTGTGCATTCCTTTTCCACACACTCGGGTGTGCATTCTCGCTCACACTCCGCTATCGCACACTTTTCTCCTCCACACTCGCCCATCGCACACTCCAGTGCACACTCCTCTCACACACACTCCGGTGTGCATTCCTTTTCCACACACTCGGCCCTCGCACACTCCTCCGTTACACACTCGGCCCTCGCACACTCCTGTGCACACTCGGCCATCGCACACCTTTCCCACACACACTCTGGTGTGCTCTCGCTCTCATACTCCAGTGCACACTCTTTTTCACATTTCGTGACACACTCTCTCACCACGTGCTCTGGTACGGACACCCTCTTACACCGCACAATGGCCCAACCGCGAACGCCCAGGTCTCGCCTCTCTCCCAAGCGCGCTGAGAACCCGTTTGCGCCAAACACATTCGCACCATTTTTTCTTACCTCGGGGACCTCCTTTTTCGCCAGCACCTGCAAACTTTTTATTTCGTTAGCAAGCACGGCATCACGGTGTGAACACAGACTTTGTTCACGTTCCATTTCCTTCTCCCGTGATTTATTCACTTTCTCTGTTTTTTCTGTCTCTTCAGCCCCCGTCTTTTCTTTTTCCTCGACGATCGTCGGCACCCCCAAAATTTCCTCCTCCAACTCAGCCTTCGCCGGTGCCCCCAAAATTTGGTTTTCCAATGCGACGATCGCCGGCTCCTCTACACCCCGCGTCGCGACCCCCATAGCCCCAGTCAACTTGGCTGTCCTTTGCTTTACCGCGCTCTTCACGTGTTCCCCGTATCGCTCCACCTCGTCGCGTACCACCGCGACCTTCCCGCTCAACTTGCACCCGATGTCCTCCCCCATTTTATAAATGTCCTTTCTCGACGCTGCTTTCATTTTTTCCAAGTCACACCTGGATTTGTCCCTTATTTTTTCCATTTGACCACCCATCTCGTTTAACAACCCCACCATGTTACACCTTGCTTTGTCCCTCATTTCTTTCATTTCGCACCTAGCTTCGTCCCTCGTCCCTCGGCCATCGCACACCTTTCCCACACACACTCCGGTGTGCTCTCGCTCTCATACTCCAGTGCACACTCTTTTTCACATTTCGTGACACACTCTCTCACCACGTGCTCTGGTACGGACACCCTCTTACACCGCACAATGGCCCAACCGCGAACCCTCAATTTTTGGTGTCAATTTTTGCCATTATTTGGGCCAGGTATAACTCAATGTCGAGCCCGGTCCGCACAGCGGGCCCGGCTGCCACCGCCACGTGCGAGGCGCCGCCATTTTCTACCCCTGCTGCCGCCCCCTCTTCGGCTTCCTCCATTACCAACTGTCCCTGTTGGTCCTGGGCCATTCATTCTTCCTCTACTTCATCCTCCATTACTCCCACCGGCATTTGACCGTCTTGGCCAGCCATGGTACGAATTTAATTTGGTTTAAAAAACTAAATTTCATCCACTCGTAATTTCGAGTGCGTGAAGCGCACTCTAGGTCCAATTATCCCACTCCTGACACCAATTTGTTGCGGATCTCCCAAAGCCCGTTCACGTTACAAAGAGAGGATTAAACCCCTTTTTCCCCTTGGGTCTTCGTGTCCACGAGGCTGAATTGCCACTGCCGCAGCGAGCGTGAGAAAGGGTATCAGATCGACGCCGCACTTACCTTTGACCCACGCTGCTACGAAAACGGGGATCGGACCTCGCACAAGCCACGCTAATCGATTACGCCCGAGCGGTGTGCGTATCACCTGACTTGTGCCGTTACTTTTATGGAACCCGATTCGAGCGGTTTTATTCGTACTATGCTAGGCCAATTAATGGAAGGGACAGGAACGGTCAAATAAGAGGAGTAAGACAATTTATTTACAATGATCCACAGAGACACAGAGCAGGCACTTAAATAACGTTAACTAAAGCCCAGACAATGGGCCCAATCGCTCACACAGGGAAATGGAAGAAGAGCAGGTTCGCGCGCCCAACGCGCCTTGCTGCCGGTCGCTCCCGGACAGCTCGCCCTGCGTGGCCCTCTGGCGGTCACGGCATGTATACAGGGAAAATGCAGGCAGGAGGAGATCGCGCGTCTGTGGCCCAGAATGGGTCGCCTCAAAAAGCGCGATTATACAGCGGCAGAGTGCAGGGTACATGGCACAGGGAGAGTTTGTGTGCAACGAGGCTATTACAATAATTAAACGCAAGCGCTTTGACTTGTTCAGGGGCTGGGCGACTTTCACTCCTCGTCTCTCGTTCTGACGCGTTCAGCTCTGCGCTCTGACTCGTTCTGACTTCTGCGCGTTCTCCCGTTCTCTCTCAGGTTCTCTGCTTAATGGGCTCGGGGCAGGGCCTTATATGGCACCTCCCCGATCTTACCCGAATGTTCCAAGCCCCGCCTCTTGCCGCCGTTGCGAGCCACTCCCCTCGAGCTCTGATTGGCAGCTCACTGCTTACCGGCCACTCCCTCCTGCAGCTCCTCCCTTCAGCCTTGCCAGAATTGTTCAGGCCGAGCACATGGCATTCCAGCCTAATCAAGGCCTACTCACTGGCCTACTCAATGCAAAACCAACACAGGAAAGGAGACGACCCTACATTTACTAAGAAATAATTATACTACAGCGAGGCTACATGTTGTGGTGCATCTACCTACGAGGGGGGGGGGGGGGGGGGGGGTTCCTCCTTTATTCTCAAAATCCCAACAATATATATTGTCACGCGGACCCTTCGGTTAATACCAGGGCTCGCGGATGGACCGAAACGGACTTACTTGAGGCGACGACCAAACACGGAATCTACTTATGTAGCGCGGGAAGAAGAAGAGAAGTGGAAGCTGCGGCAAAAGCGCGTACCTGTGGAAGGCGAATGAACTCAAACAGAACCACATTTGTGGGGAATGGAAAATAATAGAAGGGTTTATTGTAATAAGAATCGGGACAGGGAAACGCGACGATAAATCTAATTCCTAAATTGGGATCCCACACACCGACTTCAGAAACGAACAAGGGAAGATGAATTGATAAAAAGAAACGTTGTGTACTGTAAAATGTTCTGTGGGTGTGGCCTTATCTTGTCTGTCGTCTTGTATTGTCTGCCATCCAAACACGGCTCCATTCGGCCCCGCTCGCGCGCCACCAGGCCTCGCTCCAAGCTCCAATCGGTCGCACACCACGAGGTCCGTGCACCACTCCAAGCTCCAGAAGCACCGATCACACACGAGGCCCCAAAGCACCAAAAGCACTGCTCCAAGCACCACGCAGATGGCAAGCCAAGACCACCAGGACCTCTCAAGAGCAAGAAGAAAAGCGCAGAGAGCACAAGACAGCCAGGGAAGGACGTGCGCAAGAGAGTTCGAGCTGCCAGAGGAAGCTGTGCAAGCAGGAAGAGCCGGATGTGCAAGACCAACAGAGAGAACTTCTGAAATGCAAGAGGGATCTGCAAGAGAACTGCTGGATCTGCAAGAGGGAAAATGTCGTTCGGCGCGCCCCTATATATAACCTTGCGGCGGTGACGTCAGCCTTGGCGTGCCACCCAATCAGTGCCCTCCACCGAATCACAGGCCTGTAGCGTGGTGATAGCTGGCTGCGGGCCATGCGGCGGTGCCCCGAACTGGCCTCTTGCCTGTTCTCTTCCGAAGTCCTTGTCAGGGAAGGGAATTTACTTACTGTGTGCACTACAGGGCCTGTCTAAGTGTCTAAATGAGTGCATTGCCATAAGGGACGAAAGTTTGACGACCAGGTTTGACACAGGGGCTGTTATCTTCAATCCCAAACTATCTAACACTCGAACATCCTGGTATGTTCACAGGTATACATCTTAACCGACAAACCGGACTACACATACAGAACTTATTACAGGTAGATTCCCTATCGCAACAGACGAAGCATGTTCTGTGGAAGGTCACTCTCACACCATCACGTTCCACAGATGCCCCAAAGGTTGTCCGGCAGGCTATCTCCATCCCTGTCCATGCGGTTCGACCCGCGTCCATAGACCAGCACGGCATGGCAGGTCACCACATGAAGGCTGTCCAAGAGTCTCAGGGAGAGGGTGTCAGGCCGCATGCCCGGGTGGTCACTACATCAGGCCCACGTTGGCCGTCCGCAGTGCCACCACCAAAGCGTGACCCACAACACCTCCCCCTAGTGGTCCTCAATAAATGCCATCCCAGGCTTGAGAAACCACCTAGGACCCCCTGGAGGTCTTAACCCCCACCAGGGTCCGGTGACCCTGTCGGCCCTAGCCACCAGCTCGGGTGGTGCCCCAACGGACAAGGGATGCCAAACTCCACCAGACCCCCGTGGGGCCAAGGTCGTACCACGACACCCATGGCTGGACCCCACATCCAAATCTCGCCAGCACAGCCCCCCAGCTGGCTGACATTCCCAAATTTTTAAAGGGGCAAATTTTGCCTGAGGCCATGACTATTGACCTCTCCTGGTCCAAATTCCACAGCCTGGGGACCAACTCTAACCAAGGCTGCTCCAAATCCAACTCCCATTTTAATTTTATTTTAAATTTCCTTTTAAAAAATTTGGCCCCAGGTGTCCAATCACCACAGCTGCAGGTAACAACCTCTATCACAGGTTGTTCTGCCCCTCCCTGCAGCTGGTCCACATTCCCTACGGGGACCAAATCTTCAGAGGCTCGATCTCCGGATCCCTCTCTGTCCGAATCCAGCCCGGAGCCAACACACTCCCCCAACTGGTTCTGCAATTTTGGAGCCTCCGTTACCATATCGTAGTGTACGGTGAGGGTCCCCGCGGTCACCACAACCTCCTCCTCGGACCGACTCACCTCATTCCACAAACTCCTTTGGGCCTGAACAAACTCTACCTCTATGGGACTGTCCCAGGTCCCCAGCCGCTGGATCAAATCATTCTCATCATCCCCATCATCATCACAAATTATTTCTGGCCCCGACAGGCCGTCCCCAATACATACCCGGTCCGGCTCCATCACTCGGACCCCCAATAACGTTATCCCCTCTTGCTCTGCACCACCGGCCTGGTGCTGCAATGATTCAAATTCATTTCCCTGTTGAGGTGTTGTGACATCCCCCCGGTCCCGATAAACCTCCAGGCCAGCAGGTGGGAAACATTCCCTGTTTCAATTTAATTCTCCCTTCACCTCTTGGCACTCCACGCTCACCTGTTGACACTCCACGTTTACCTGTAGGCATTCCCCATTCACCTGTGGACACTCCACATTCACCTGTGGACACTCCACGTTTACCTGTAGGCATTCCCCATTCACCTGTGGGCATTCCACATTAACCTCTTCATTTGCCATTCCCAGTGCAATTATATATATATATATATATATATATATATATATATATATATATATATATATATATATATATATATATATATATATATATATATATATATATATATATATATATATATATATATTAGCTGGGTGGCTTGGGGTCAATTTTCAAGATTACCGTTACCGGGCGGACAAAAGCGCCATTTTTGGTGTGAGGCTTCCTTAGGGTATATCAGTTGATTTTAGCCGAGGAGCCCTCTCGAAATATGTACGTAACCATGGTAACACAAACAAATCCAAGATGGCTGCCGTTCATGATAAAATACCAATTTTCTTGGGTTGTAGTTGTTAGAGGAAAGCCAAATTGTATCAAAATATTAGTTAAATATCAGAACCATGTCCTCAACATGTTCGGTCACCCTCCTGAAATATTAAAGTAAAACATAAAAATCCAAAATGGCCGCCATTTATGCTGAAATAGCAATTTCCTTGGTTTTTAGCGGTCATACGATGGCTAAATTGTACCAAAGTATGATTATATTATACCAGAATATTTTTATTGAAGCCCTATTTTTTAAAAAGATACACAAATAACCTACCACATATGGACAACATGGTTGTTTATTTCCCATAGGTCTAAAGATCAAAGAAATCAAACTACATAATATTGACTGCAACATCCAAACTAATTGAATTTAAAAGTGATCTAAACTATTTTTTCTCAAGATAGTGCGTTCTTGAGACAAGGGTTTGAACATGGAAATAATGTGAATGTTTTAATTATGCTTTTATCCTAACCTTAATGTGACCCTTGTGGGTATCCGTAGTTATATACCTAATTTAGAGGGCGACATTGTGACTACAGGCTGTCTTTACTATACTGCTAAGCACATGTATTGGTGGAAAGTTTTCTGGCCTCCTTTGTTAACAATCTACATATTTTATGGTAAGTAAGCAACTTTTCAAGTTATTATCTTTAATTACAGAACTTCAGTGATCAAGTCAGGTTTTTTTTAGCTAAACAGAAGTATGTGTTTATGTACATTTGGTAACAATCAGCATAATTAGGCAAGCTTAAACACTCCTATAAATAATGGCCTATGCAAAATAATCAACACAATGTGCACTATATCAGGAATTTAGAAAATTCTGGCTAATTAGATATTTTTATACTGCATTATATAGCACTTATTAACTTTACCCATGATAATGATTAATACGTATAAATCAAATATAATAAAAAGCAACTGTTAAACAATGCTGTTGCCCAGGCCATTTTTAAAACTACGGAAGACATTATAGGACATCATTAGTGAAAACAAAAAATCAGATGTCCTATCTTGACTTGAAAATAAATGTGATTGATTATGTGTTTTTTTTCTCTTTGTTATCACAATAAATTTTCCATATGGAAAGTATTATAGGACATCCATTGTGAATGCTAAATTAAAGCTGGATTAATATTACTTGTGAGTAAAATTTATATTTTTGCCAAACTCAACTTAAGTTATTTATATTGATATTATTTTAATGTGAATAATATATACTTTTTGCTCAATTTCAGAGCACCGATTGAAAGCCAAGGAAACTGCTGGTATGGATTGGATTCAGACATCGTGCCAAGAGAGACGAGCCCGTATACAAGATGGATCTAGATTGGAATTGTTGTATCATTTGTCAGCAACACACATCTGAACCTTTGAAATGCCCTTTGCAGAATCCTATAGCAAGTCGTGACATGACAGATGCTTATACATCATTTTTGACAAATGTAGAACAGTTCAGAGACATTGATGCACTTCCAACTAACATCTACTTTGGCAGTGATGTTACTGCTGCAGATTTTGTAACCCACCATGCATCTTGGCATAAATCTTGCCATTTGAAATATAACAATTCCAAGTTGACAAGGACGCAAGCAAAGAAAAGGGGTGTCCCCAACACTGTCGAGTCTCAAAGGAGATCAAGTAAGCGCCAAACGATAAACACAGCAAAGTGCATCTTCTGTGACAAAGGACATGAGGACGGTGAGCTCTCTCAAGTTTTAACATATGATGCTGATACCAATATACGATGTATGATCACAGAGCTACATGACACACAGCTTCTTGCTCGAATTGTTGGAGGAGATTTGATTGCGATGGAAGCAAAGTATCATTTAAAATGCCTGACCCATCTGCGAAATCGTTACCGCAGTCTCGTCAGAAAGTTGAGTCGGGAATCACCAAATGTAAATGAAAAAGTGAATGAGTCTAGAGTGTTTGTAGAGCTGACAAGCTACATTGAGATAGCTGTAGACTCTGGGACTTTCCTCTTTAAGCTTTCAGAGATTCATTCACTCTATGTGAATCGTCTTCAGGACATGGGTATCCACAAAGAAGTCAACAAGACTAGGCTGAAGCGTCAACTGCTGGAACACTTCCCAGAGGCACAGGAACAGAACGATGGTAGAAACACGGTTATTGTTTTCAAAGAAGGAATGCGAAATATGTTGAAGGAAGCTTTGAAAAAACGGGATTTCTCAGAAGACGCTGAGATTCTAGCAAAAGCTGCAACGATAATCCGCAAAGACATTTTCAACCATCAATGCTTCAAATTCACTGGCTGTTTCCCAACACAATGTCAAGAAAATTCAATGCCCCCAAGCCTCAAATCACTTGTCTCCTTTATACTTAATGGCCTTAACTTGAAAGATCAAGACAGATGTGAATCACAGGCTTGCCTCACTATAGGACAGACCATTCTCTACAACACAAAGAAGAAAACTCCATCTGAATCAGCTGTTGAAACAAGACATACTCTGGAGCGTGAGCCACCTCTCCCCATTTACATTGGTCTCAATATTCATGGACTGACAAGAAGCAAGAAACTCATCCAGCAATTGTATCAGATGGGTATCAGCATTTCATATGACAGGGTTATGGACCTTGAGGACTGTATTGCCACATCTGTATGTGAGCGATTTGAAGAAGACGGCGTTGTATGCCCTGCTTTTCTCCGGAAAGGGTTGTTTACTGTTGGTGCCCTAGACAACCTAGACCATAACCCTAGCTCAACCACTTCACATGACTCCTTTCATGGGACTGGAATTAGTCTCTTTCAGTTTCCAACACAAACTGATCCTGGTGAGATTAAGTCTTAATCTAAACCTCTCATTGGTTTATAGTGGATACTAATTGTAATGGTAGGCGTGACATCCAATAAGCGACACGCCCAATTCTTGGGCTCGATATTTTGCACTCCTAATGATAATGTTGTATTTCCAGGGTACAATGTTTACAGCTTATCATTCGCAATAATTGATGACCTGGAGTTATAAGCAATGTATTCAAGCCAAAAGCTTCCCCCCCCCTAACATTGAGGGCGGTGTCGCGGAAGTGGTGGGTGAGACTCAAGACGCCAATGGTCGGAAACAGGTTTTACAAAAGGTCTGGTTTATTAACTGGTTATTCACTTCATTCCATTACCAAATAATACCGTTTAACTCAATGGACCAGGTTAACTCTATTCGCATGGTCCTTCTCGTTCGGCCGATGTTCCTCCGCCATTCCCGTCGGGCAGAGGTTCTGATGATGAGTGCTCGTTCGTTCCGTCGGGCAGGGGTTATCGTGGCAAGTGCTCTTTTGGCTCAAAGTCCCTTCTGTTTATATCGGCACACTTCAGTTAATCCTCTGTCCGCTGAAATCGTAATCCCTTCTCCGCTGACGTTACTGGTCGCCTCCCTGGCACCAGCTAGCTCCCCTCCTGCTGCGAGTTCCATTTACCAAACAATAGGGGGGTGCTCCAGCCTGGGGCTGTGACCAGGTGTTTCAAGAGATTACCATGTTCGTGCACATTCTTGGCATTCATTTACGAAATCGTCTATCTGCTTCGTTACCAGTCTTAATCAATGAGTTACCAGTGCCAATAGTCTAGTAGGAAGACTAGGTCCCCCTGCACCCCCCGGAGATATACTTCTAATCAGTGTTTCTAGATTGGAAAAAATGTGTAGAAAATGACTAGCTATGGCCCCAAGCTGAAAAAATGTCCCACATACCATTTTTATGCAAATTACTGCTGCAAATTTTATGCAAAATTATGCAAATTTTATGCAAATTTTTGATGAGGAGTAGAGTTGAGGGGTCTTTGAGGGCTTCATCGAGGTGCTCTCGGTTGCAAGACTGGGTCATTCTGAGAAGCACAGCAGGGTCAGAGATCATGATGTTCTCCTCCTCAGTGAATCTCTCCATCAACAGCCTCTCCATTGCCTCACACACTGTTTTGAGGCAAAAGAGGGACTTTGCGTAGGCCTTTCCACTGAGAACACCTTTGAGAGATCCACTTGTTACTAGTTGTGCCTCAAAGAGAATCTCTGCATATCCAGAACCACGCATCTTGTGTCCAGTGAGCATCCCGATGTAGTTCATGGATGTGTGGAAGGGTCCAATCGTTACTACATGACTAGCAAATTCATTTGGCCAGCGCCAGATGATGGGAAGGGCTTTCATGCAGACACCCAGATCAAATGTATTCAGGACCCATCTCTGACCCACCTCAGCAGTTGCTGCCTCGGAACGCTTCAGTAGCTCACGAACAACTGCGTTGTCTGTGATCGGTTGGTGGATAGGCGTGCAGTAGTCGACTGTTGATTTGCTGGGTGGGGGAGAACCAGTTGCAGAGGTGAAACCCCCTAGCCCAGGCACAGGCTGCAGGCCATTGCCATGCCATGCAGGCACCAGGCACAGACCGATCACAGACAACGCAGTTGTTCGTGAGCTACTGAAGCGTTCCGAGGCAGCAACTGCTGAGGTGGGTCAGAGATGGGTCCTGAATACATTTGATCTGGGTGTCTGCATGAAAGCCCTTCCCATCATCTGGCGCTGGCCAAATGAATTTGCTAGTCATGTAGTAACGATTGGACCCTTCCACACATCCATGAACTACATCGGGATGCTCACTGGACACAAGATGCGTGGTTCTGGATATGCAGAGATTCTCTTTGAGGCACAACTAGTAACAAGTGGATCTCTCAAAGGTGTTCTCAGTGGAAAGGCCTACGCAAAGTCCCTCTTTTGCCTCAAAACAGTGTGTGAGGCAATGGAGAGGCTGTTGATGGAGAGATTCACTGAGGAGGAGAACATCATGATCTCTGACCCTGCTGTGCTTCTCAGAATGACCCAGTCTTGCAACCGAGAGCACCTCGATGAAGCCCTCAAAGACCCCTCAACTCTACTCCTCATCAAAAATTTGCATAAAATTTGCATAATTTTGCATAAAATTTGCAGCAGTAATTTGCATAAAAATGGTATGTGGGACATTTTTTCAGCTTGGGGCCATAGCTAGTCATTTTCTACACATTTTTTCCAATCTAGAAACACTGATTAGAAGTATATCTCCGGGGGGTGCAGGGGGACCTAGTCTTCCTACTAGACTACAATCAATAAGTTACACTGAGTTATACTTCCACAATTCCCTCATCTTTTTGTTTTTGTTTATATTAACCATTAATCTAAACATCAATATAAGTAAACAATCAATCACTACAAGTAAACATCAATACAAGTATAAGTAAATAATCAATCACTGCAAGTAAACATCATTACAAGTATAAGTAAATAATCAATCACTGCAAGTAAACATCATTACAAGTATAAGTAAATAATCAATCACTGCAAGTAAACATCATTACAAGTATAAGTAAATAATCAATCACTTTGGTAATCAAATTCCCTTAGGCATACACCGTCATCCTGCAAGAATCACAAAACATTTCGTTGGTCATGGCTCCTTTCATATTGTTCAATCTATTGCATTTGCATCACAAATAGCTTTTCAAAACAACACTTCACCATCACCAAGATACAACAATTTCACTTCATTTTCAAGTTTTGTAAAGCATCTGCACCATCTGGCAAAAACGTTTGCCTCCACACAAATGTTGACTTTGTTTGAAAGGAAGGGCTGATCACTTGTGTTTGAATTCAGGTATGAAACATTTTCTTCTGTCTTTATGAACACCTGCACTACTTCGTGTAGGATTTCGCTGTTGTGGTAACGGTGCGGAGTCATAGACTGACCCTGCTCTCCATGTAGCATTCTTGCCACTCTTGCTGTGAACCATAATGATTCCTTGAACAAGGCCTTCGCCCAGTTGTAGTCGACTTGCCTCCTCCCTCATTATGAGTGGGCAGCAAGTGTTGGTGTAATGTTGATTGGCCAGCAAGATGTGGAACAGGGATGCCGGATGCATCCACAATGATGTTGGGACCATGGTGTTCAGGTCATTCATGGTCCTTACCAGGAGCAACCAGCAGAATCGTGTACAGCTGTTGTGACAAGGGCACAGCCGTTTTTTGCAGCTCCATGCTGGTTCCCCCGACGTTGGTGAAGTAATAACATATGTCCCCGCATTTCACAGAGGTTGCAGGTAAAATGTCGTTGTCCTGCAACTTCTGATGTGATGAATGTTCGAAGCCTTCGAACAAGAGTAAGTGATCGCCTTTCTTTCATATGTTGCAGTGTGATCCAGGCAAATGGTCACATACATTTCCTTGGTGAAGGTAAGCATTCATCTCCAAGTTACACGGGAGAATGTCTTCATCATTCTTTGAGAAAGAGGGTGTATGCCACGATTAACTTCATTTTTTAGCCACAAATTTTCTTTCTCGAACTTCTTCCCAATTCCGTTAGCACTCCCTTCAAAATGTGATCTCGTCTTATCCTTATGCTCAGTCACATCTGAATCTGCTTTCCACACACACTGAATCAGATAGGGTACATCTTACCATGAAATCAGCATAATCATGTATATCTTCCGACAGTTTCACATTCAACAATTTGTTGTTTTCCCTTACAACATTCAAAAAGTTATATTCATTTATATGCGTCACACAAATAATATTCAATCAGGTATGTATTTTACTACTAAACTAAGAATAGCATCCACAATTGCTTTCAGGTTAATATAGTTCAAAAATTAGCTTGTGCAGGTATTTTAGCACTACTCTAAGAAAATAAATTGTATATGATTACAATCACAAACAGGAATATCTAATTCCAAACAAAAATTTTCCCAAACCAACAAATTAAGCATAATGTATTATTACCATAATTCCTCTCCACTTTTTCTTTCCCCCTTTTTTTTCTCTAACAGTGTGTCACTCGTGGTGATATGAGTTCACTGATATTGTGATTGACACAACTCATAACATTGTCGTTATGCCATTATCTTAATTCTACTGTATTCATTTGCAACATCACTTGATTTAATCTTTTAATCTCAGTATTTATGTCGCCATAAAAGTCTTCCTTTTCTGGTTCCACATTTCTTTCCTCATTTGTCACTTCATGCGTTATCATCGTGTTGTTGGTTACCTTATTCAAACACACCGTCACTAAGGCTTTCAAGCAAGCCACCACTAAAACAATTGCCAATATAACTACTAAACCAACAAGCAAGTCTGCTACTCCTTGTATATATTCATACCTATGACATAATTATATGTCGATGACATTCAACATTATATACCAAACTAACAAGCTTCCTAAAAGGTAAATAAAGAAAATCCCTTAATATGTAACATAAATCAGATTATTTGTCTTACCCTGATCCCCCTATCTCCTGGGGTTGAACTCAATCCCCTGATCATGAGTGTAGTTGTGATACATTTTTTCACTCATGTTGTATTAATATCAGCAGGTAATTGTATGTCATGTAGGCAACTAAATGTCACTATCCCAAGTAGGAATATCACATGTTGAAAATGTAATGTTTATCAATGCAAGGGGTGTTAAAATGTAATTCAAATGACTGTAAATCACGACTATCATTTATCTGCCACTGAATGTTCTGCTGGGCTGCTAGGTGCAGCCTCATTTTCTGTGGGATCGTCCACCTTAGCCCCATGTGCTTGCTTGCAATGAGAGGCATGAATCCAACTTTCTATTTTGGGTCCATATTTGTTTCTATTCTTATCAATCTCCTATGGTTTATCAATTCGTTCCAAGATACCGCAACCAAAGGTTTTAACCAAAGCTCTACCAAACTATTTCCAATTTGAACAAAAAATGCCAGTGAAACAATGATTCGAAGAATTAACTTCAAGGGGTCAATAAATTTATTCTATAGCCAGCTCTAATTTTCCCATCCAATAGTTTGCCTTGCCACATGTCATATTATAACACTTTAATAAACCTTCGAAAATGTTTCCCATCTCAACAAATTTCATTTTTTTACAAATAGCCATGTGTAACTTACGTATTTAACTACAATTTCCTCTCAATTTGTTTGGCCTAACTGGCCGCAAAAGTGGCTGCCAGCATGCAGTACCATTTTTTATCTACCAAGGAAGTGTTCGTCCACACAAGACCTCTACCAAAATGTTGTTTGTAAAAACAAATCTGGGATTTCTGATTACATGGATGCACACTCTCAGGACATTTTCAGGCTGCTGTTAACAATCCACTACGATAAATTAATTCCTTTACCCACAATCAAATAATTAGTACAAATTGAGGATATTATCCCTATCACATTCTTTTATAGATTCATTATGTTGGATCTAATTTGGTTTTTTTTCAATAATTTTCCACTGCTGTAAGGAAGAACAATAGCTCTCATACGTCTTAGTAATATCGTACTTAATTTGCCCAGCATCGAATAATTTATTTACTATCCTTTCTCATCTGTTAACCAGTGACTTTGTTTGAACTCCAGAACTGAAAACCCACAATAGTTCAAACCAGCAAAATTTTCTTTACTATTTTCCCATATCATCTATGCCTAAAACACATCCATACATACAGCACAATTTATATGCTGATGAAATTCAAGTTTATATATATAAAAATCCATGAGCAGAGTACTCTGGGAAGTCAGTGTAAGACCTCTCCAAAATTTGGCTAATTTTGTACTCCCACATTTTTATGAAGCTCATATCCATAAATAGCTTTGATTCTCATATAAATTCGATCACAATGGAATCCCAAGATTACTCCCAATTTTTACTATTAATGAATAGCTGCTCATAACTCAGCAAATCAAATCTTTATTCTCCATCTCCCTTGACAAAAGTGATAATTTTCATAATCAAATTATATTTCTATTTTTTTTATTTTATGAATTCTCTCGATATGCGATCCCATCCCCATGGAACTATCTATTTTCCAGACAAGGCACACTGTCGGTGTCAACAATCTTGTAAGATTGATACACAAAAACACTAACATTGACACACAAAATACCCACAGACACGTGCATTATGCATATTTGTTTGCGTTGGAACCCTTATTTACAGATCCGGATGGGTGTCAACTTTATTTCAATTTCTCAAAATTTGTCCTTCAATTTTATAAGCGCTAATACACAAATGGACCAAAAAGTTTATTCTTAGAAAACCCCTATGACGTCACATTGACATTACCCTTTCAGTTCCCACAATAATTTATCCAAATTTGACTACCCACCCATTTGTATGTCAGTCGACCACTGACCTATCAATCGTGTGGAACAATAGTCCGAAATTCCCACCTGATCATGATGTGACTCTTGTCACTTGGTTTGCCAAAAAGATTGCAAGCAATTGTTCCAAACTTTGTAAATTTAAAATTTTGTGCCCAACATAAAAGATCCAATTTCGGCATTTGATCAATTAATTATCAATTTGCTTATAAGCAAAAGAAAAAATGAATAATTCTTGCTCCGAAAACTTTTCAGACCCAAGAATCATCGACAGTTATTCATGTTTGTCCAGTAATCTAATTTGTTGAGGCCAATCGTCATTTGGGATTTGTCGCAATGAAGGCCTAATCATTGTCTGAGGTATCGGTCAGCACTGGTACCCTTGATCTAGGTTTACCCTATGAACTTGTCTTCCTTTTGGTATACGGACATCCTCTTTTCCAATGTCCCATCCGTCCACACTTGAAACACCGGTTTCTGTCGTTGCCTGGTCTGTGCACCTGTGCACTTGTATTGCTGGGCTGCATCTCTACATCCCTGAGTTGCCACTGCAATCTCTCGTTGTCTCCTGAAACACGAAAAAATTCTCTGTACCGTCCTTTTTTGGGAGACAACTGGAAATCAGATGGGACAACCGTCACTTTCATTCCTAATTTCGAGGGCAGTTGTGCATTTGTCTCCTCCACTGTATCCTGTATCCTTTTTATTTTAAGTTCTAGATCCGTTATCCGTTCTTGCTGTTCCCGTTGTCTGGATTCACCATCCCAAAGATGGAATGCAAGCCAGTCTACCGTTAGATTCTGTCTCTTCCTGGCTTTCAATCTTTGTTCCAATCTTTCCAATCGACTTCGCTCAAATGTACCATCTCTTGGAAACTCCTCATCATGTCCCTTTGTCCACAAATACCAATTTTCGACCTGCCTTATAGCTTCGGCACCATAACGGTCGTACATATGATGTGTACAAGTACCTTTTTGTGGAATCTCTGGTTGTCCTTGTGTATTCTTGCAGGCTCCATTTCCCATTCTGCCTTTTATCAAAGTAGCGTTGGATGTGTTGTAGTTTGTTCCTCTAAAGCTTCACTCGTACCTCCAGGAAGGATCTCTCCACCTGTTCAAACGGTGATTTCCAGGGAATCTCCCTCACCTGTGGCTTTTGCACAATCCAATCTCACAGATCAGTATTTGCAGATGAGCCAGAGGGTCAGTATGAAATGGGTGAATCCTCAGGTGTCCGCTCTGTTGAAGGGGAAATCATACAATGGTAACCGCACATATATATCTATATATAAACTCACCACCTTGCTCAATTTTCCAAGGTTGTCTTCACATTGATAATATCTCACAAAGATATTAAAGCTTCTTTCTTGAGACCGCATTTTCATCAATCAAACGATCAATATATTCAATTTAATTTATTCAATTCAATTTATCCAGTTAAATTTATTCAATTAAATTCAATCAATTAGATTCAATCAATCAACAATTCAATCAATTATTCAATTTCAATTAATTCATCAATATTCATCAATAAATCAAATTAATCATTTTGGATGACTCCTTGCATAAGCCCTTTCCCCAATGATGTCAGGACAGGTCCATCCATTGACTGAGATCGAATCTCATCGGTCGTCACCTCTGGTTCATACCTCATGTCAATTGATGAATCACCGTCCTGTCCTTGGGTCATATCTGACATATTTCCCCATTTTGCCTGGTCTCCACAAATTTTCTTTGCAACCACTAAAGGCAACTCATCCTTCATTCGTGAGACAGCCATAATGGATGGCAGATATTAAAGTTCATTGGGAAAAATATCTCATCATTTTTTTTTTCTTTTAATAGTACCCAAAATCTCTTGGCAATATAAATTTCGTAAAACTCCTGAAATAAGACTGTAAAATTCCTTCAATCATGCTAAATTTTGAAACTCCATCGCTTGTAACACCCAATTTATCCCATAGGGCTTGAAAGTTCTTTCCCAAGTTCATGCAATCATTCTGCATTTGAACCCTATGATATTGTTGCGAATATGGAATTTGGCCTCCATATCCGCTTGTAAATATTCCCCTATTTTCTCCAATACTCCCCAACTTTCCCCAATCCCCCATTCCCTAGTCCCATTGCATGTAAATAACAATCAGTAGAGCCGACCTTCCCCTTATTCCCCCATTAAATGTCGTGCCCAGGTCCACCGCACCACACGTAGCCAACTTTCGGACATCTTCCTAGTTATTCTTAATCTATGTCAGTTAAGGCCTCGTTTCCATTAATTATGACTCTTCGTTGCACCAGAATGTGATTATATGGCATCAGTAGTGAGTTTAGGACCTTTCCCATACCTCCTCCCATCTTCTTCCCCAAACAACAACAATAACAACAACTACAACAACAATTACAACAACAACAGAGGGGATGGCGGCGGAGCGGGGGAGGATGCGTCCTCACACCGGCTCGATTAGCTCCAGACCATGCGCTCCACGGGGTTACCCCGAAGGGGCTGGCTGTCAGCTCCTCGTCGGGGGGCGGAGCCAGTAACCCCCCCCGCACGCACCCAATGAGAAGCAACGTGCCGATTCCACGAGGCGGAGCTAACGAGCCGAGGGCGTGTCACTCCCCGCCGGATATACGCAGCCGCTTGCCGGACGTGACGTCAGATTCGCCCCCAGCTGGAGAAAGACGGACCTGCGAGCGCTGAAACAGATGCGCCCCCAGCTTGAGACGACAAGACGCCACCTCGAGCGCTGAGAGACCTCCTGCATCTTTTGGGCCGCGCCATCCTGTCCCTGAGCACAAGGTGCACCTTGTGCTGGCCATCGAATACCCGCTTTCCTTGCCATCAAACCCCGTGTGAGTCAGTTTTTGTCCTGTTTCTCTGTGGTCTGTCGGGAATAATATAAGGTTGTGTCTAAGTGCCTGTCTTCCTATGATGTACCTCTTGTAGTTGTAATCTAACCTTCCGCCTTAATATAACCTCCTCCGGAGGTCTTGAGAACTGAACCCCTGGTGTCGTATTGTGTCATTATAACCCAGCCGGGTGTCTTCTCTTTCCTATTGAGCCAGCGTAGCGCGGCTTCGTCGACGTTCGAGTACAAGCGGGTAATTTGTGCGGACACGACGGCCATTCCGCTCGGCCCACCTTAACATCAAAGTCGTGTCTGTAACAATTGGTGTCGAGGAGTGGAATTCGAACCCGGGACTAAATTTATTAGGCCCAAATTTTGGGAGGGAAAATCGATTCGGAGCGCGTACTGCGCTCGACGAAATTATAACGAAAAAAAAAAATTGGATTTGTTTTACGAAACTCGAATTTTGCAAGTCGCGCTATGGCGGATCAAGACAGCTGGGGTCCGGTAAAGGAGAGTGAGGTAGGGTCGATCCAGGACCAAAATGAGGGACAGGAGGAGAGCGAAGCAGTGAGGGCGGCAGGTTCGCAAAATAGCGCCGTCACGCACGAAGAAGCGGGCGCGCAAAATGGCGCCTCGCTGGTCACCGTGCCCGCGACCGAAGTAGCGCCGCTGGGAAGATTGGAACTTTTTTTTATACAAATGACGGCCCTTATGGAAAAGAATAGTGAGCGATTGGAAAACCAAATGGGGGTAATGGGGAACCGGATGGATGCTCAGAGTGAGCAATTGGGGGTAATGAGGGACGAAGCGAGGGCTCAGAGTGAGCAAATGGGGGTAATGGGAAACCAAATGGGGGTAATGAGGGACGAAGCGAGGGGTACCAGTGAGGGGTTAGACAATAATTTTGAGGAGTTAGACAAGAAATTTGGGAAGATAGACAATAATTTTGAGGGGTTAGACAACGGGATAAAAGAAGTGAAAAATGGGTTAATGGGGGTAGAAAATAGAATGGCTGCCCAGGAGAATCAGATAGAGGGAGTGAAAAATGGGTTAGAGGGGTTAGAAAACAGTATGGAAGGCAAATTGAGGGACATGAGGGACCAAGCGGAAAGGGAAGTTAAACAAATGGAGCAGCAGATAGAGGGGGTCAGAATGGGGGTAGAAACCAAACTGGATGCTCACAGGGAGGAAATGGAGCAGATGAGGGTGGCATCTGGGCAGGAGATGCAAGTGATGGGAGAAGAGATCAGAAGAGGAGTGAGTGAGGAGGTCGGAGGAGTGCGCGAGGAGGTGAGGCACTGTAAGGAGCACATGGAGAAGGAGGTGAGAAAGGGGACTGTAAAGTTACAAGGGGGCATAGAGGACCTGACGCATGAGGTGGAGCAGCTGACGGTGGGACAAACGGAGTTAGTGGAGCAGGTTCAAAGGAACACTGCGGTATTAGGAGGGTTAAAAGCGACACAAAACGACATAAAAAACGACTTGATAGCGACAAAGAGGGAATGTCAGATGGTACGTGAGGGACTGACAACGAGGTTGGACGAGGTGATAGAGGTAATGGAGACGAAGGACCGGCAGGTGAGGACGCACATGGAAACGGTCAAGGTAGCCTTGGAGGACGAGCTTGAGGAGACGTACCGGGGAATAAAAGAGGTGAGGCACAAATTAGAAGAAGTGGAAGAAGGGGTGAGCGAAATTAAGAAGCGACGGAGAGGAGATAACAAGGAGATAAAAGAGGAGATAAAAGAATTGGTCCAAAGTCTGTGTTTGGATCGTGATGTGCTCATTAACCGGATGAGGGATTCGCAGGTGATGGAGGAGAAGCGAAGAGGAAGAGGACCCGGTGTAAGTGGTGACCAATATGGTCGTGCGTATGATGCGCCAGGGGATTTAAGAAGCTTGGGGGTCGAGATGGACCCGGGTGTTCGTGAGAGGCCGTGGGTGAAGTGTGCGACAGGTCTGGTGTGCGAAAAAGGAGGTGTGCGAGAAAGTCCGACTCTGGGGTGTGTGAGGAAAAAGTGCGTGCCAAGGAGTGAGTGTGCTGGCGAGAGTGAGTCGGTCGTAGCGCGTGTGCGAGGGAGCACATGGAAGCGCGGTGTGGTGAGTGTTACAGAGGGTGTAACGGGAGAGTGTGCGCGAGAAAGGTGTGTGACGGACAGGTGCATGGGGAAAGACTGCGCTGTCAAGAGTAAGGGTGAGTGCGCTGTCAAGAATGGAGGTGAAAGTAGTGAGAGTGACAAGGAGCGTGAGTTAGTTGTGACAGGTGAGCGAGGATGTACACCTGGGATGGAAGGATGCACACCTGGAATGGTAGAGCGTGAGTGGGAATGCACGCTGGAGTTGGTGGTGAGGCACGTGGTTGGGTGTGCGAATGAGGGCACACCTGTGATTGTCACAGAGGAGGTGACCGAGGAGGGGGCGCGAAGCGGTGTATTGGTGAGGTGTGCGAGCAACGAATGTGTGCCAAAGTGTTCGGTGGTCAGGTGTGTGACCAAGGCTGTGAGTGGAATGGGTGTACCTGGGTGTGTAAGGAAAGGTACGAGGAGCATGGGCACGGCTGGATGTGTGAGCAAGGAACGGGCTGCGGGGTGTAAGCGTCCAGGTGAAGCATCGACGTTAGACGGGGTCGAGTTTAGAACGACTTATAGCCGAATCGGGCCCTCGGTGCGTGCCGGGCTTCGCGTGCCGCGAGAACCAGCGGGGATCCGAGCCACGGCGGGTTCGAAAGGACCGCCGTGCGCGATCCACGCTGGGCCTCGCGTGGGACGGCCGCGTCCGTGCTCCACTAGGCGGAGCGGGCAGCTGGATAGGAAGGGTCGTTATGGCGACCACTTTTTGTTGAGACGTGCCGGCAGGTCTAGATCGGGGCATTGGATGGCTCCACGCCGAGGTGGTGTGTGGGATCTCGGCACGGGTAAGCCCCCGTCCCTGCCCCGACTGCCGGACGCATCCAGCCGCTGGCACAAAACAACCAGCATCCATTGCTTGGCTTTACGAAGCCGGGCTTTGGACAGGGATTGGCGCACCGAGAGGTATTAGTGAGTCGACTGGGTGATGAGGTTAGTGTTTTGGCCCCAAAATTAGAGAAAAACAAAATTTGATGATTGGCAAGGGATTGGCAGTAGTGATTGGCAGATGATGGGCAGTGATTGGCAAATTTTTGATTTATTGAAATTTGATGTGCAAAATTGGTAGTGAGAGACCCCCGATGTGGTGGGATGGCAAATCCACCATCCTTCCCATGTGGGGGGCAAAGGAGCACTAGATTATGGGGTGTATGGCAGTGAAAACTAGCCCGGGTGGGTTAGGATATGGTGTGTAGGGATCTAGAAGATGACAGTAGGTAACGTTAAGGTTAGTTAGTGACTGATACCTGTAGTGGGGACGCAGGTAGTTTAGTGTGGTTGATAATGACGAGGGAGCGCAATAGTTAAAGGGACGACTGGGAAGCGCAAGTTTCAGAAGGGAGTAGTTAGCTGAGATGATGCCGTGTGTGTGAGAATTGAACAGGTGTGATTGCACAGGTGTGCAACTGGACAGGTGTGTGGAGCAGTGTATGAGTAGTGAGTGTGTGGATCAGCGCGAATGCGCTTGGGGAGAGAAGGGTGCAGGTGGCACCAGGTGTGAGAGCACAGGTGTGCAGGTACAGGTGTGTGGAGAGAGTTGGAGTAAGTGGTACGGAGTGGTGCGAAGGTGTGGATGGGGGAAGAGTGGACCCCTTTCACGAGTACCCGGGGCGGGTAGTGTAAGTGTTAGGTAGAGGGTGCAGGTAAATTGTGGTTGGATATTGGCATTTGTGGTGCGGTTGCAGAATGGTGTTGTGAATGGGTGCATTAGTGTTGTGGAAATGGCTGGGCGTGTAGCCTGTTAGTGTGTGTAGTTGGTTGGGCACTCCACCACTGTGAGGATGTCGGCCAGGTGAGGCCGCAGGTGGGCTCTGGGAGCCGGTAGTTGTGAGTGGGTGCCTGAGGATCCCGGGTGTGGATCGGGCAGCCCAGTGCCAGAGAGGGCACGGAGTGGGGAGAGAGCCAGAGGGCCTTCCCCTGGTAGTTAGGTTAGGGTAAGGAGCAGGTAAGCTCGGAGGCAACTGCAGTGGTGGAGGTGTGCAGGTGGGTAGACCCACTGGGAGAGGTACACGTCGCAGCCCTGAAATTGTGCGAGGGCACCGAGAGATGAATCGGGGGAGTGAGACCCCAAATTGAAGAGCACCACAGTTTGGCCAATGGGAATTGGTTTTTAGAACCCATAGTGTAAGAGGGCCAATGGTTTGGCCGGAGGAAGACCCCGGGTGGTGTAAAGTTGTTAAAGTCATTTAGGAAATAGTTAGGATTGAAGAACCTGTCGCACCATACGCAGCCACTTACCTGTGGTGATGATGATGACTCCACACCTGTGTTTTCTTTGTTGTGTTGCAGAAATGAGAATTGCTGTTGGATTTGTGAGACGCATCACGACGTGGATGAGACATTGGGGTGATTCCATCTCTCCCTCCCTAGGAGGGACTGATGATGAATTGGTGATGGCAAATTTTGATGTTGAGTTGGAGATGGCAAATTTTGATGAGAGTTGAAAATGGCAAATTTGATTGGTTAGGAGGGAGAGAAGACGAATTTGGTTTATGGGAGGAACGGGGAAGACAGTAGGGATGTTTGTCGATTTGTAAAGTAGATGTTTATGGGTAGTGTTGTGTTTTGTGGATGCAGTAAGGGGTAAGGGAGGGGCCATGTAGGTTACCTGGTGGGGGGGGGGCGTACGATAGGAACGTACCTGTCTCACCTGGTTCCCATGTGCCCCCAGTGTGCATCACCTTACATTGCGTGCACTTTTGCGCCCTTACCACCTTACTCACTTGTTTCTTCTTTTGTCTCCCACCTCCGAGGATCTGGCTTTGGGGTAGAGAGAGAGGAGAGAGAGGTGCTGGCTGCGCAGTTGTGGGCCTGCACTTTCGCTGTTTGCTGCCGGGATCGATACACCATATGGACCGCAATGTTTGTGGCCACCCACAATGGACCGCAGTTCGTTTGCGGCCAAGCACCACCCGGGGATGGACCTATGGGTCAACGTGGCACCTATGCCATACAGGTGAACCACTTTTAGTTACCACCAAGTGCACCACAAGAAGAGCAAGAGACACCTGCAGGGTTAGGGGTTGTCGAATTTATTTTTATACCAATGAACAATGGTGACTGCACCGGATGGTGCTGACTGTGTGGTGGGGTGGTGCTTTTGATGCTGGGAAAGGGTGCTCTGCACGTTATTAAAGGCCGTCGGCCACAGAGCACTCGTGGGTTGGTGTATCGATGTTGGCAAGCGCGCTCTCTCTATGCATAACATCTGCATGTGTTCCTCCAAAGACAGGTCCTGGATCGTAGTGTAGATATCAGCGTAATCTTGTAAATAATGCTCCCTACCGGCTGTATGTTTAGTTTGAGAATTCTTTCCGGATTCGGTTATCCTGTGGGTGTGTTTCTGTGAGGAGAAGGGTGCAACGTCGCAGGGGGACATATTTACTCATTTGTGAATATCTGTAAAACTGTCGCACTCAGGGTAGAGTTAATAGTAGAGGGAACTACATTGCGTGCCACACTAAAGTAGGTAAAAATTTATCGGGTCGGGACGCCCCGAGGGTAGAGAAGGGTGCAATGTTGCGAATATGGAATTTGGCCTCCATATCCGCTTGTAAATATTCCCCTATTTTCTCCAATACTCCCCAACTTTCCCCAATCCCCCATTCCCTAGTCCCATTGCATGTAAATAACAATCAGTAGAGCCGACCTTCCCCTTATTCCCCCATTAAATGTCGTGCCCAGGTCCACCGCACCACACGTAGCCAACTTTCGGACATCTTCCTAGTTATTCTTAATCTATGTCAGTTAAGGCCTCGTTTCCATTAATTATGACTCTTCGTTGCACCAGAATGTGATTATATGGCATCAGTAGTGAGTTTAGGACCTTTCCCATACCTCCTCCCATCTTCTTCCCCAAACAACAACAATAACAACAACTACAACAACAATTACAACAACAACAGAGGGGATGGCGGCGGAGCGGGGGAGGATGCGTCCTCACACCGGCTCGATTAGCTCCAGACCATGCGCTCCACGGGGTTACCCCGAAGGGGCTGGCTGTCAGCTCCTCGTCGGGGGGCGGAGCCAGTAACCCCCCCCGCACGCACCCAATGAGAAGCAACGTGCCGATTCCACGAGGCGGAGCTAACGAGCCGAGGGCGTGTCACTCCCCGCCGGATATACGCAGCCGCTTGCCGGACGTGACGTCAGATTCGCCCCCAGCTGGAGAAAGACGGACCTGCGAGCGCTGAAACAGATGCGCCCCCAGCTTGAGACGACAAGACGCCACCTCGAGCGCTGAGAGACCTCCTGCATCTTTTGGGCCGCGCCATCCTGTCCCTGAGCACAAGGTGCACCTTGTGCTGGCCATCGAATACCCGCTTTCCTTGCCATCAAACCCCGTGTGAGTCAGTTTTTGTCCTGTTTCTCTGTGGTCTGTCGGGAATAATATAAGGTTGTGTCTAAGTGCCTGTCTTCCTATGATGTACCTCTTGTAGTTGTAATCTAACCTTCCGCCTTAATATAACCTCCTCCGGAGGTCTTGAGAACTGAACCCCTGGTGTCGTATTGTGTCATTATAACCCAGCCGGGTGTCTTCTCTTTCCTATTGAGCCAGCGTAGCGCGGCTTCGTCGACGTTCGAGTACAAGCGGGTAATTTGTGCGGACACGACGGCCATTCCGCTCGGCCCACCTTAACATCAAAGTCGTGTCTGTAACAATATCATTCATAATAATCATCATGATTTTATAGTCATGGTCCTATCATAATCATCTATTTAAAACGAACATTTCCTTTATCACCACAGCTATGTGGTATAATCAACAATAGAATAAAACTGTACATAGCAACAGGCTACCTCATGGCCACTTAGTATACCTATTGACAATAAGTCATAACAATATCGAATAATAATTGAACAATTCAAAAAATCGCTTCCACTGCTCCAGCCGCAGCATTCGTCATTTTGTCTGCTCATCCGCGTGACCAAAACGAAATAAAGGGAGCTCAACCATTACACAGCGCTTTTAATAGCGCATGCCATAGGAACTCAATGCAATTTCGACTCGGCCAGAAAAACGAGCAAATTTTGCAGGATGTTAACTGGAATTAGCCGTGAAAATATATACAAAATACACAAAAATACACACCCACAAAAATAAACAACAAAACCCAAACAAACCCAAGGTCGACCCTCTTACACAGTAAATTACATCATTTCAGCATCGTATTGATTGCTGAAATGTTCCAAGGTTTATACACACCTTAAAAGAGGTATGCGTGGTGTTGCCCCCTCCCACGTTTATTCCAGGGTTTATACACACCTTAAAAGAGGTATGCGTGGTGTTGCCCCCTCCCACTTTTAATTCCTCATTAAATTCCTCATTAAATTACTCATTAAATTACTCATTAAATTACTTATTAAATTACTCATTAAGTTACTCATTAAATTACTCATTAACTTAACTTACATAGTTTCAGCATTGTATTGATTGCTGAAATATTCCAGGGTTTATACACACCTTAAAAGAGGTATGCGTGGTGTTGCCCCCTCCCACGTTTATTCCAGGGTTTATACACACCTTAAAAGAGGTATGCGTGGTGTTGCCCCCTCCCACTTTTAATTACTCATTAAATCGTTTCAATTAAAAACATCGCTTCTACTGCGCCAGCCGCAGCATTCGTCACTTTGTCTGCTCATCCGCATGACCAAAACGAAATAAAGGGAGCTCAACCATTACACAGCGCTTTTAATGGCGCATGCCATAGGAACTCAACGCAATTTCGACTCGGCCAGCAAACGAGCAAATTTTGCAGGATGTTAACTGGAATTAGTCATGAAAATATATCCAAAATACACAAAAAATACACACCCACACAAATAAACAACATTTATTCCGTTCAACAGAACAAACATTTCCTATATCATGACATGCATGTCTTCAAAATTATATGACCAAGAGAAAAAGTAAAACTAATTAAAACTGCGGGCAGTGATAATCTGGGGACCATACCGCTCCATCCTGATTGGACGGGTGCATGCTAGAGTCGTTAATAACGACAGTCCAGATCCGATTGTTCAAAATTTCAACTCAATCGATCGAAAAATGAACGCAGGGATGCATTTTAAAGGTGCAGTGGCACTAACTGAGTTGCCACGAATATGGCCACGAAATTGCCAATATGGCCATCACAAAATATTTTCCTTAATCAATTGGCTCATAGCATAACCAATCTGCAAGTATTTCATCCGAAGATGTATCTCTGAGGACTTTTAATTAAATAAGTCATTTATAAATCAACGAGTTAATTTATTAAATGATTAATCAATAAATCAAAATTTTCCTTGACAGCCACATCACTTGGTCAGTGTCATGTCCAAATATCAGCTTCCTTACTCAAAAGGTGCCTGAGTTAATGTAATGTAATTACTGTAATAAGATTACTGCAATTACTGTAATGATTACTGTAATTACTGTAATTACCGGAACTGTAATTACTGTAATTACCTCAGGTAATTACTGTAATGTAATTACTGTAATTTAATAAGAAATGTAATTAATTAAATAAGTACTTCATTAATCGCTAATAATTAAATAACTCGTGAATTCTTATCCGATTTACTTAACATTTGAGTGTCCCCAAAACGTTGGAGCAAAACGTTGCAACAACGAAAGTGAAACGTTGTAGCGACGTTGTGGAAACGTCAGCAAAACACAACATTTGAATGTTCCCAAAACGTTGGAGCAAAACGTTGCAACAACGAAAGTGAAACGTTGTAGCGACGTTGTGGAAACGTCAGCAAAACACAACATTTGAATGTTCCCAAAACGTTGGAGCAAAACGTTGCAACAACGAAAGTGAAACGTTGTAGCGACGTTGTGGAAACGTCAGCAAACCACAACATTTGAATGTTCCCAAAACGTTGGAGCAAAACGTTGCAACAACGAAAGTGAAACGTTGTAGCGACGTTGTGGAAACGTTAGCAAAACCCAACATTTGAATGTTCCCAAAACGTTGGAGCACAACGTTGCAACAACGAACAAAAATCCTTAATTTTCATTCGATTTACTTGAAATTTGAAATTGGATTTACATATCAGTCAATTAGTTCAATTGAATTCCCAATGATCATGTCCGGCCTTGTACATTCCACGAATCCCGCACCAAATTTTCTCATACTCACTCAAATTACATCCATTTCACATATCTGTTCATGAAATTTCACAAATGATCACAAGTAATTATCACATTGCAATGACCTCTAAACATTCCTAAACCAATAAGCTAGTCTGGCGATGCCAAATACCTCACACGTCTGTCATCTTAGAAGTCGCTGTTTGCTTTAGACAAATACTTATCAAAGCCTTCAGACAAACTATTAGCAATATTATTCCTAGGATTAAAATTATTAGGATTATTATCAAATATTTATCAAAATATTAGGATTATCATCAAACCAATGAATGACTCAATTTTTTAATGACTACATCCAAACCTAGATATTTTGAGTTCCGTAACTTTAATACTTCAAATTTTCCATTCCTTCCCTTCCTGATCCTTAGATGTAGGGATGGGTTCTTTTTAGGATCATGTTGCATCGAGCATTATTTTCCAAAACAGTGTGAACATTAAACTACACCATTACCTCTGACATCCCACAATTAACATTAGCTTTCCCATGATGTCGCGATATGACCTTATAATCCCATAAAACTCTTCGTTGCTTTAACATCCAATATGAAAATTCTCATTTAATAGCAATTCTAATAATTCCGACCATAATTGAAATAAACAACGTCAGAACATCAACAAAGATATGCAACATCTTGGTTGGTCAACGTCTTTATACTCGTTTTGCTTGTCTGTCTACTTTTGTTTCTTGGTAACACCTGAATACTTTTGTTTCCTAGTAACACCTAGTTTCCTTGTTACCTCTACCTATGATTTAATAACACTTTCCACAGTTAGACCCATCAAAATTTTTCTAATAATCCTAAATTATTCACCTTCATCCGTTTTTCAACAAAACTACATGTGAAAAATGGAGATTTCATCAGTACTTGAAGGTGTAAAAATTTGACTTTGAAATTTTAAATCAACAAGCATTCTGATATGTGCCTAAACTATCAACAACTATTCTGCCATATTTTGCCTAAATTATGTCCGTAAGTCTTCAGATATATTTTTCTAGGTAATTAGTATCACACCAACACCGAAAATATAATTTCATCTCATAGCAATTTTATATTAAAATAAATAGTATGTCATTTCTCTTGAAACAATCCAGCCATAAATATTATTTGGAAGTCTTCTGCTGTCAGAACACAATTTCTCTGCCGTCAAAGGTTAAAGTTTGGCCTCAGTGACTCCTCAGCTAATTGTCACTTTTTCTTGACAAAAACAAATATCTTTTATATTTATCCCATTAAAATCCCATTACAATCCCATATCTTGTCACCCTTTGCATTGTTGAAAGCAATTAATTCCATAACTCAATTTTACCTTACATCCTTACATTACATTACACCCTTACATCCTTACACCCACTTTTGTCCAATTTTTTTTAGAAGTGAAACAAAATTTGTCTGTACTTTGTCTCATAGAATCCACAGTACCAGCATCGCAACCTCCCATCTGTCTACACCTTGTCACAACTCCAATTCATTCTTCAAGGCACAACCCAGAGTGATTTGAGAACTATACCCAGAGTTCTATACAATACCCAGTTTCAGAGAGTAAACAATTATATACTTTTTCATTATTTTTTCCATTTAACTTGTTCAAAGAACGTTCATTTCGCAAAATCGAACCAACCACAACCTTCGCCATTAATATCTATTGTAAGCGTGCCGAATCAGTAAGTATCACTTTTCCTATGAGCCTCGACCAGAGGGTGGTTGTTACTCACAAACACTCGTCGCTAGCTGTTCCATTGTCTGTTGATTTTCATTCTGCTGCCGATTTCCATTGAGCCATCAGAGTGGAATTTGGAATTATTATTTCTCTGAGCTCATGAAAGTGGTGACATTGGGTGGTCTGCCATTGCTTTTCCACAAAAGCACTTAATTGTTGTCTTTCATTCAACCGTGAAGCATGTCTCAAAGGCTTAGTGATGGACCTGGACAAAATTTGATGCAATTTTCATCCAATCGCCATCTTTCATAATAATTCTGGACCGGTATGAGATGGGGTTGTCTGTCATGAATTTATTTGTTGATCGAACGAGTGTTAGACATGGCGGGAAAACTGAAAAAAAATTATTTATTTAAAACGGGTGTACACGATTGTACACGTGTACGGACCTTACCGAACCTTACCGAACCGGCAAACAAATCGCCTCATGGTGCACTTCATGAGCCGATTTGCCTGCAGACCAGAGTAAGGCTTTTAATACCCAGCGTATAATGTACATATCCTCGCAAGCTCACGAATAATAGAATCATTTAAAACGTTCCATCCTGATTTTGTCCGCTTATTCACTATTCCTGATTTGCCATCAAGGACCTCGATCATTCCCCGGCGTACTAACTTCCGCTTTTGTAAATGAGATTTCAACAGGATTACGACTCAAAGGAAAAAGAACGAGCAGACATTTTGTAGGACGTTACCTCGGACGATCGTTAAAATCGTTACATCTTAATCATACAAAAAATGGTTCTTTGGGTAGTAGCCACAGCACCCGGGAGTACCAGCTCAGCAATGGTTCTTTGTGATCCACTACCCAGCACCCTAGACCAACTCAAATGGATCTCTGTGTCGCGAGCACATCACCGGAGCCAAAAGGTCTCATCTATATCTTCCTTCTGAGGGCTCTCCTGCACCAATTGTGCGTGGAGAAGCCCACACACACCAAATCCTCCATGTATATACAACATAACTATTCCCAAGTTCGTAAATCATACTGGACAAAAACAAGACACACTCACCTTTAAAGGTCTTGTATGTGTCCAATTGATCTCAGCGGTGCCTCCATATTGTCGCGGAAGTGGTGGGTGAGACTCAAGACGCCAATGGTCAGAAACAGGTTTTACAAAAGGTCTGGTTTATTAACTGGTTATTCACTTCATTCCATTACCAAATAATACCGTTTAACTCAATGGACCAGGTTAACTCTATTCGCATGGTCCTTCTCGTTCGGCCGATGCTCCTCCGCCATTCCCGTCGGGCAGAGGTTCTGATGATGAGTGCTCGTTCGTTCCGTCGGGCAGGGGTTATCGTGGCAAGTGCTCTTTTGGCTCAAAGTCCCTTCTGTTTATATCGGCACACTTCAGTTAATCCTCTGTCCGCTGAAATCGTAATCCCTTCTCCGCTGACGTTACTGGTCGCCTCCCTGGCACCAGCTAGCTCCCCTCCTGCTGCGAGTTCCATTTACCAAACAATAGGGGGGTGCTCCAGCCTGGGGCTGTGACCAGGTGTTTCAAGAGATTACCATGTTCGTGCACATTCTTGGCATTCATTTACGAAATCGTCTATCTGCTTCGTTACCAGTCTTAATCAATGAGTTACCAGTGCCAATCAATAAGTTACACTGAGTTACACTTCCACAGCGCCCTTCACATGAAATCACTGAATGTCCCTTTAAATTTACTGGTGATATTGTAATATCAAAATACACATTCAGTGTCCTAAAAATTTATATTTTGATACCAATTTTTGCTATCCATGACTTATATAACCCGGGAAATGTGTTTTTAATTACTGGATGGCGGCCATTTTGGATTTTTTGGTTTTACACGAATACGCGTAAAAATTCGCGAGGGCTCCTCGGCTAATATTGATTAATAGGTCATTAGGAGTGTTCATGCCAAATTTGGTGATTTTGTCCACCGTGTAACGGTAATTTTGCTAAGCCACCCTACTATATATATATATATAAATAAAACTGAGAAATCGTAGAAACTCCACAGTACGAGCAGGGCGTCTCATTTGTATTAAATAAATAATCGGGAGATTGAATAAGACGCGGACGTTGCTTCAGGACGGTCGATCTTTAATTCTCGACAAGAATTTAATTTAATTCACTCTGAAATTCAATTCTTTAATTCACTCTGAAACGTGAGTCCTTTTGGATACATAAACTTCGGACAAAAATCCCTCATGGCATAAATTTTGATGATTAAAGAATGTTCCAACATCAATCCAATCAAATCATTAACCGTAACCCATTCATTCATTCATTCATTCATTCATTCATTCATTCTACCTTTATATGTCATTTATATAAATATATAAATAAATATATAAATATATTATATGAATCTAAATGGTATATGAATATATGCTTGTGTGTTTATGTATGTATGTATCTCTATATTTGTATATGCACGTGCACCAACTGTAACGTGAACGATAACTGTAAGCTGCGCTTCACTTCCTCTGAACTTGGGGACGGTGAGTCAGCTTTAGCTTGGCTCTTCCTTTTGTATGCATCTTCTACACATATCACACATCTTACACATATATCACTACACATACTTGTCTGATATGCATGCCTGTTGTTTCTGTAGACTAAGAAGAAGACCTTTGTTGGTCGAAAGCTTGTCGAGAATTAAAGATCGACTGTCCTGAAGCCACGTCCGCGTCTTAATCAATCTCCTGATTATATATATATATATATGAGTTTCGAAGAATTCTGCAAAGTAAACGTTAGTTTTTGCGGGACCCATATTTTGGAATTAATTAGACTTGAACACAAAATCAACTCCCGGCCTTTATTCATTTAAACGTAAATTGAAATGAGTACTATTGAATAAATATAGAGTTGACACTTAGACAATCTTATTCTGCTCACCAATATTCCAAATAGGATAATTTCAGGATAATGCTGAAATCTATATGTTAGCATTTACTGGAGCTCTCTCCCCATTCCCCATCTTTCTCCCTCTACTCTTTCCTTTATTCCTTCTTCTTTCACTCTAAAACTGTATTGTTCAAATAAGTCCAAGTGTATGTAATACATGTATGTATTTCATGTATATGTATTAAATGAGGGTCTATATAATACAAGCCTGGCTTTTGAAATAGACTCCTCCACATCACTTCATGGGCATCTTTTGTCTTAACTACTCATTTTGTGTTTTATTTATGATTGTGGAAATAAACTTGAAATTTTGTCCTAAATCCAAGTCAAAATCCAAGGTCCTGTAAAAAAAAAAAGCAACTGCTAACACACATATACACATCCTTTTGTGACATTGCATACTTTTTGCTTTTCAATTATGCACTTTTCATGCCAAAAAGTGATATTTTATATTTTCTGTGAAAAAAAGACGACCACTATAAAAAATCTATTGAACACAAATGATAGCTCTACATAAATTAGCTACCCCCCTGCTCTCCAAGAGGTCATGGAGGCTGCATTCAGCTGGAGGCGCTGTTCTGTTATGAATGAGTACTGCCTTGTTAATCAGCTGGTCCTTTTGTATGGCAGGTCACAAATGGTCATGCAATAGCAGCCCTTCACATTGTTTTTAACCCCCACCATATGCTCAATACATGCCTCCTCCCTCCTCTTCCCATTGTTTTATCGTCTTTCAAATTATTTTAGTTTTCTATCCCAACCACTCTTAAACTAACCTTTAACCTCTTTTGCTTCTATTGATCATCTCTGCTTCTCTTCACTTGCCCAGTTTATAACCGATCCCGTCCTCATCTCCCCCCCCCCCCCCAACTGTGTGCATGTAATGATGTCAATAAAAAATAGGGGCAATACCCCTGGGCACTCACCTGGTAGAGGCAGTACACTACACCGACTAAAGGTATTTCAAACAGTATCACTGTATTTTAAACTAATTTCAATGGTTTCTAGAAGACAGTGCAGCATGTATAATAATACTAACATAATCATAACATATACATAAACATATACAGTCACGTGAAAAAGTAAGTACACCCCATGTAAAGTTTTGACTTTTTCAACATATTTCAACATACAGCTATTTGATCTTCATTTCAACAATATTGATAGATAAAGGTGATATCATATAACAAATATCATGAAACATTTACATTTTGTAGTCAATTGTATAATTTAAATAAACATAAATGCAAATTTCGGATGTGGAAAAAGGCTTGGAGTGTGTGGGACAGAAAGAAGGAGGATGTGTCACAAGGTGGCCCAGGTTGCCTTGAAAGGCTCATTTTGGATTTGGAGGACGTTTATGGAGGCACGTGGAACGGTGTAGGGTGAGGTTAGGGAATAGAAATGGAGGTGTGTGTGTGTGTGTGTGTGTGTGTGTGTGTGTGTGTGTGTGTGTGTGTGTGTGTGTGTGTGTGTGTTGCAGGGGTGGGTCATGAGTGGGTGTGGTTTTGCATGTTTGCATAAGTGGTGCATGTTGGTAAGGGCAGGTGGTTGGTTGTATGTGGTTTTTTTTGTTACTATTATTATTTCTTATTTTGTGTATGTGAGTAAGTGAGTGGGTGAGGGTGTGTGTTTTTGCATGAATGAATTTTTGCATGAGTGTGTGTTTTTGTATGTTGGTTTGGTGTATGTTGTAAGGATAGGTGGTTGGTTTGTGTTGTGTGTGGATGTGTGTGTATGAATGATCTGGTGTGTTTTGTTGGTGAGTAGTGAAGAGTATAAAGGTGGGTGTTTGAGTGTTCCACCATGTTTGTTTGGTGCTGTGGATTCTGGATGTGGAGGTGTTGTTGTTGTAGTCTGCATTCGCACTGGCTGGGGGTATATACGCATCCAGGTGTAGTTGATGCATGTGGATATGTATGTTCCCCTGCTGGCCCACCTTAGCTGGCCGTATCGAGGTTGAAGGGCCGAAACGGGATGATGGTGAGGACCTCAACTGAGGACGCGGTCAGTGCGGCACACTTGTGACCAGGTGTGTTTTGAACCTATATATATATATACAGTCAGTCAGTCATGTGAAAAAGTAAGTACACCCCATGTAAAGTTTTGACTTTTTCAACATATTTCAACATACAGATATTTGATCTTCATTTCAACAATATTGATAGATAAAGGTGATATAATATAACAAATATCATGAAACATTTACATTTTGTAGTCCATTGTATAATTTAAATAAACATAAATGCAAATTTCGCATGTGGAAAAAGTAAGTACACCCCTACATTTATCACTACTTCAAATACCTAAAATTAGAATCAGGTGCACCAGCTCAGGTGCAAATGATTAGAACATCATTAGAAAGGATCTTGGAGGAACCTGTCTTATTTAAACCTCAGACATTTAGTTTGGTTTGCTCTTTGTTGTTGAAGTGTGCAGCGTCACCATGCCGAGATCAAAAGAGCTCTCTGAGGCCTTCAGAAAGAAGGTTATAGATGCCTACGAGTCTGGGAAGGGATTTAAAAAGATCTCCAAACAATTTTAAATCAATCATTTGACTGTCCGGAAGATCATTTACAAGTGGAGTAGATTCCAAATAACTGCCAACTTGTTCAGGCCAGGCCGCCCAAGCAAGTTCAGCCCGAGAGCAGACCGCAAGATGCTGAAAGAAGTCTCTAAGAACCCAAGAATGTCACCACGGGACCTACAGGTAGCTCTTGCCACTGTTGATGTCAAAGTGCACAGGTCTACCATTAGAAATAGGCTGCACAAATTTTATCTACATGGGAGGTGTGCCAGGAGGAAACCTTTGCTGTCCAGAAAGAAGATCAGGGCAAGACTAAAGTTTGCCAATGAACACCTAGGCAAAGACCAGCACTTCTGGAACAATGTGCTCTGGACAGATGAGTCAAAGGTACAGCTATTTGGCCACATTACCAAAGACATGTTTGGTGAAAACCAAAGACAACATTTGACCACAAGAACCTGATACCAACTGTAAAGCATGGTGGTGGAAATATTATGGTTTGGGGCAGCTTTGCTGCATCAGGGCCTGGGCAGCTCACCATCATATAATCCACGATTAATTCTTCATTGTACCAGAGGGTGCTTGAGGATAATGTGAGGCCATCTGTTGGAAAGTTGAAGCTCAACCGAAGGTGGACCTTGCAACATGACAATGACCCTAAACATACCAGCAAATCCACCAAGGAATGGCTGAAAAGAAAGAAATGGAGGGTTCTGGAATGGCCAAGTCAAAGCCCGGATCTAAATCCCATCGAGATGTTGTGGGGGGATTTGAAACGAGCTGTGCATGCAAGAAACCCCTCAAACATCGCACAGCTGAAAGAATTCTGCATGGAGGAGTGGGCAAGAATTTCTCCCAGTCGATGTCAGAGACTTGTAGACAGTTATAAGAAACGCCTACCTGAGGTTGTTTCTGCCAAAGCGGGCAATACCACCTATTAGAGCCAAGGGTGTACTTACTTTTTTCCACATGCGAAATTTGCATTTATGTTTATTTAAATTATACAGTGGACTACAAAATGTAAATGTTTCATGATATTTGTTATATTATATCACCGTTATCGATCAATATTGTTGAAATGAAGATCAAATAGCTGTATGTTGAAATATGTTGAAAAAGTCAAAACTTTACATGGGGTGTACTTACTTTTTCACATGACTGTATATCTATATATACAGTGCATTCAGAAAGTATTCACACCCCTTCACTTTTTTCACATTTTGTTATGTTGCAGCCTTATGCTGAAATCGTTTAAATTCATTTTTTCCCTCATCAATCTACACTCAATACCCCATAATGACAAAGAGAAAACAGGATTTTAGAAATGTTTTGCAAATTTATTAAAAAGAAAAAACTGAAATATCACATTTACATAAGTATTCAGACCCTTTGCTATGACACTTGAAATTTAGCTCAGGTTCCTCCCATTTCTCTTGATCATCTTTGAGATGTTTCTACAACTTGATTGGAGTCAACCTGTGGTAAATTCAATTGATTGGACATGATTTGGAAAGGCACACACCTGTCTATATAAGGTCTCACAGCTGACAATGCATATCAGAGCAAAAACCAAGCCATGAGGTCGAAGGAACTGCCTGCAGAGCTCAGAGACAGGATTGTGTCGAGGCACAGATCTGGGGAAGCCTACAAAAAAATTCCGCTGCATTGAAGGTTCCCAAGAGCACAGTGGCCTCCATAATTCTTCAATGGAAGAAGTTTCGAACAACCAGGACTCTTCCTCGAGCTGGTCGCCCGGCCAAACTGAGCAATCCCGATGGGAGAAGGGCCTTGGTAAGAGAGGTGACCAAGAACCCGATGGTCACTCTGGCTGAGCTCCAGAGATCCTGTGTGGAGATGGGAGAAACTTCCAGAAGGACAACCATCACTGCAACACTCCACCGATCTCGGCTTTATGGCAGAGAAGCTGACCTTCGTATACCCCAGCATATCTTGGACTGTCTTGAGGCAGGACACAAAGTATGTGTTGTTATATCCATTGATACCGAAGTAATTGTTGCCCTGCTCTACCATATCCCCGTATTTCTGCAGCACGACCCTTGAGTAGCTGTGGGTGCGAGCTGGAGTGTGATATACCACTCAGTATGTGCCCCTTCATACCCTGTACCTGGGTCTTCGGCTCTGTGCAGTACTGCAGGCTCTGCACTGCCTTACATTGTGCGACATCACCAGCAGGGTTGGCCCGAAGAAGGCGACTTTAAAGACAGAGCCAGAGAGGTTTCTCAACCACTTTGGGAGGTCAGCAGCCCTCTCTCCAGCCATGATTAACAATGCTGAGCATTACTTGGGGAAGGTATTGAGAAGAGGAAGTGATGTTACAAATTTCTCTGATCTCAGAGCAGAGGTCTTCCACTTCAGCAAATGCAGCTCTCTCCATAACCTGCCTCTGACCAGCCAGGGCTCCCTGCCTTCTGCTCATGTGATAAGTGTGCCAGGTCAACTTGCCCTTGCAGGCTGGCTGGGGTCAAATGTGTCAAATCCTGTCGGTGCAAGAAAACATCACTCCATGCCTGTAAAAATCCAATTGCTTGATAAGATTAGCTTGAGTTTTGCAACATTGTGTCAGTGTAGAGAGGTTGCCATTTGCAGCAAGCTTCTCCTCTGCAATGACTGCTCGAGTTGTGCATACTATTGTTAAGGTCGATACATGTGTACTCATCATTTATTAATGTAGTAGTATTTAGTGGTATTTAGGACAAGTAATCCAGGATGAATAATAATTTGTGAATAGTTCACCTTTGCTGTATTAACTATGATGTATGTACTGTTGTGGCCAAAAATATTGGCACCCTTGCACTTTTTTTCAAATAATGCACAATTTCTTCCAGAAAATTGTTGAAATTAAAAAATATGTTAGTATCTGTGATGAAAATGATGAAGAAAAAGAGCCTTCGTAGGCGTAAAGAATCGTGCCAGCCTATTTATGGGCGAACGCTGGGTGCGCACGAGAGTCAGTATCTTAACTGCTGAATGAGTTATGCTGAGATGTGCGCTGGTTCTTCTTGGTAAGAAGAGACTGGGATCGATGACTAATGTCTTAGAATGCTTGACCCATTTATCCATGCTTTATAATGTTTTCATTCGCTTTGTAGGACTAATGAGATTATTGTCTTTTTGTGAAGGATGCAAAGATCGAGTTCAATAAAGCCTCGTATCTTGAAGTGAGGTCTTGAAGCTTTTTTCAATACAGTATCCACATGTGTATTTCTTTGGGTTTGCAGTGGAACAAAACAGAAAAGCTGAAAAAAACTACTAAATCTTAGCTTATTCCACACATAAATCCTAAAATGGCCCAGACAATAGTATTGGCACCTTTTAGAAGTTGTTAGAAATAATTAGATTTCAAGCAGGTGATTCTCTTTTACTTTGGAATTGAACTCACCTATGGTGAGTTGCAGGTGCTTGCAATGTAAAACTCACCCATTCAATCAATGTAAATCGAGAAAAGGAGTCATTCTGCTCTTTTGTGTCACTGTGTGTACCGTAATGAGCATAGAGAAAAGAAAGAAAACCAGAGAATTGTCTCAGGAGGTCAGACACAACATTTTAGCCAAGCATGGACAATCTCAAGGCTTTGTTTCTGTTTTTTTTGCGCAGATTTTTTTTTTTTTTGCGCATGCGTAAGATTGGAGGTCGCGTCTTTTCGAAGCTGTCCATGCGCTCAATCTTTCGAAGTTAAGTAATTTTTCACAATTGTGTTTTTGTCGAAACTGTATCTATCTCTCGGTGTGTGTACCTATGGTGTGTCTTTAGTAAGATTCTCGGTGTTAATGTTTTCATACCTGTATACAAAATTTGTCGGTTAATTCGTGTCGCGTATTCTGAGGCCTAGTAGGCTACCGTGTCCGACCTTGAAGCTTTGTTTTTCTCTCAGCGGTCCATCGATTGTGCTGCAATTACTTTCGTTCTCTGTTTTTTGTCCCAGTCTTTCACCCCATACTTCCTTGTTTAAAATCTCAACTCAAAAAAAAAACCAAGAAAATATTTCCTTCTCTGTTCTTATTCGTTTATTCGTTGTTCTTATTTGTTCGTTCGTTCTTCGATCACGTTGTTCGTGATCACGTGATCACGTTGTTAAAAATGTTTAAACTTTCCCATGAAGAACTGTATTCTGTCATATATTATAACACCTTTTTCTTCTTCTTCTATAAAAGGATGCTTTCGACTTGCTCACCAAATCTATTCATTCCAAAAAAAAATTCCATCTCTTGCAGTTCCTTTTTTCTACATTCCCGAAACTCTCCTCCACCCCACCTTCAGCGTCCTCAAATGTATTTTTGACTCGAAGGTCTCAAAAAACTCATTTTGCAATAAATGTTCGTTTCCCATAAATCGTACACTTTTCGAAATCCAATCTCACCCCTCCCCTCCAAATCTTCCCCATCACCCCTTCCCTCCAAAACCTCCCCATCACCCCTCCCCTCCAAAACTTCCCCATCACCCATCTCTTTCAAATATTCCCCCTTGCCCCTCCCCTCCAAATCTTCCCCATCACCCATCCCTTTCAAATCTTTCCCCTTGCCCTCCCCTCCAAATCTTCCCCATCACCCCATCCCTCCAAAACTTCAACCATCACCGCTCCCCTCCAAAACTTCCCCATCACCCCTCCCCTCCAAATCTACCCTCTTGCCCCTCCCCTCCAAATCTTCCCCATCACCCATCTCTTTCAAATCTTCCCCCTTGCCCCTCCCCTCCCCTCCAAATCTTCCCCATTGCTCATCCCTTTCAAATCTCCCCCCTTGCCCCTTCCCTCCTAAACTCCCCCCACACCCCTCCCCTCCGAGACTCTCCCTCGCTCCTCCCCTCCGAGACTCCCCTCTCACCCCTCCTCCTCAAAGGGTCCTCCCCGCTTCTTCCCCCTTCCAACTTTCACCTTCATCTCCCCCAACCTTCTGCCTTGCTCTTCCCCCTCCTCAAATAATACCTCAATGTGCCTCACCCAATCACCATCAAACCTTTTGTCCGCCCCATTCTTCCCTTTCTCCAAGCTATTCTGAAATCTCTGACACACCTTCAACAGCTCTCCCTACCTCTTCCTCCTCTTCCACATCTTACCCTACCCCCCCCCCCCCCCTGTTCTGTATCCGATGCTCCCCCTTCCTCTTCATTAACGGTATGGACCTCAAACACCCGAGGCCTTCACTCAAACTTGACTGATCTCTCCATACAGATTGCTTCTGACAAACCAGACGTGATCTGCTTCACAGAAACTTTCCTCCTTCATGATGTCTCCGATTCCTTGGTATCTCTCCCAGGTTACTCCCTCCTCCGGTAGGATCGACCTGAGCCTCGTCCTGGAGGTGGGGTTGCTATCTTTATAGAAAACTCACTAACTCACTCGCCCTGCACTGCCCTCTCTCCACCTCACCCCCAGGAATACCTTTGGCTACGGCTTCCCCTTCGCTCCCACCTTTTGTTCATATGTGTGTTGTACCGTCGACCAAACAGCGATGACTCCATCTACATCTCGCTGTCTGATAATATGGACCAACTTCTATCTACCCATCCCAACTCTCTCTTCCTCATATGTGGTGATTTCAATTGTCACCATGCCAGTTGACTGGGTGTGGGTACCTCTCTCACCAGCCATGGCTCTTCAGCAAAGGACTTCTGTGACTTACTGGGACTGACACAATCTGTCAATTTCCCAACCCAGATCTCAGTCAACGGAGCATCTTCTCTTCTGGACTTGGTTATGACTAACTTCCCTGAAAATGTCTGCTGCTCTTCTTCTGCTCCAATCGGCTCATCTGATAATGTGCTTGTTAAAGTGGACATCTCTCTGACCATTCTCAGAGAGCCTCCTCAGCGTCGACGAGTCTGGCATTTCACTCAGGCCATCTGGCACGGTCTTCAAGCAGCCATCAATCATCTGGACTGGTCTCCCATCTCTACCGCCTCTGACATCAACTCATCCTGGGAATTCTTCCAAAGTAAATTGCTCTCTCTCATGCACAGATTTATCCCATCTCGTCTTCAGTTGTCATACCCTTCCTCCGGTCCATGGTACACGGAATCTTGTGGTGAGGCTGTTGCCCAGAAACAACTTGCTTTCGTCTCCTGGAAAGCAAATCCAACGGAAGGAAATCCCCATTTCCTTTCACAAAGCCCGAAACAAGTGTGTGTCCACCCTCAGGAGAGCCAGGAAACAATATCTCTCCGTTCTCAAGACGGAACTCTCTTATCTGTCTCCCTCTTCCAAATCCTGGTGGTGCCTGGTCAAATCTGTTTCTGGTGTTTGTTCCCCCTCCATCCCCTCCCTCACCTCAAAAGGCTACACGGCTGACTCCGCACGTGAAAAAGCTGAATGCCTCAACTCTGTGTTTGCCTCTAAATCTTGTGTCCCAAACCCATCACTCTCTGTACCCACCATACCCAGTCATACCCAGCTGCTCCTGGACTCTGTGTCCTTTTCTCCTGACAAGGTGGAAAAGTTTCTGTCAACCCTCGACTCTGATTCTGCAATTGGACCTGACGGCATCAGCCCACGGGTCCTAAAATCCTGTTCTTCCGCTCTTTCACTCCCTCTCTCTATTCTCTTCACCCTCTCTTTTGCTCAAGGTCATCTGCCATCTGCTTGGAAATCAGCCAACATCACCGCGTTGAACAAAAAAGGTGCAAAAACAGATCCTAGCAATGACAGACCAATCAGCCTTCTCCCAATTATCAGCAAAGTCATGGAATCCATCATTGCTTCAGATATGAAATCTTTCCTCTTCTCCAATGGCTTGATCTCTGATCATCAATTTGGTTTCAGACCTGGTCACTCTACTCTGGACATGTTGTTTCTGCTGTCTCAACAATGGATGGAGGTCCTCAATGCCAAACAGGAAATTAGAGCTGTCTCCCTCGACATATCACATGCCTTCGATACGGTCTGGCACCCCGCTCTGCTCACCAAACCCTCCTCCTTTGGTATCCATGGAAATCTCCACGCATGGCTAGCGGACTTCCTCTCTAGTCGTAGTCAACGTGTGGCCCTGAATGGGTTTCTCTCATCTCCTCTTCCTGTTCAGGCTGGAGTTCCCCAATACAGTGTTCTGGGCCCTGTGCTTTTTCTGGTCTTCATCAATGATCTCTCTGACTCTCTTTAAAATACTCTCAATCTCTTTGCTGATGACTCTACTCTCTGTCGCTCCATTCCTCAGATCGGCAGTCTGCAGTCTCCTCACTCTCTGCAGACCTGGACAAAATCACAGACTGGGCAAACAAGTGGAACATGTCTTTCAATCCTGACAAATCTCACACTCTTACGATGTCTCTCCGAAAAGACCGACTGGGCAACCCTCCCATCCACTTTCTGAATAATCCTCTCCAAGAAGTTCTGTCACTCAAGCTTTTGGGTCTCACTATCTGCCATGATCTTTCCTGGGAAAACCACATTTCAAATCTGGCCTCCAAAGCCAGTCGCCGACTGGGCAATGGGCATCCTCGTCGTGCGAAGTCCTTCCTTGGCACACCTGAGCTCCTCACCACATACAAGGCTTTCATCCACAGCTCAATGGAATACTGCTCTCCCCTCTGGGCTGGTGCTCCTGCCTCACACCTAGCTCGTCTTCACGCTGTTCCAAACCAAAGCATTCAGAATCATTGGAATCTCCGGCGATGAAGCTAACTCCAAGGGCCTTTCACTCACTCACCGCAGGCAGGTTGGTGGTCTTTCCGTCTTCTACCGACTCCTCTCTGGCCTTGCCCCCCCAGCTCTCTCTGGGCTCTGTCCCCCAAATATTCCTACAGGTCGCACAAGATCTGACTGCAACCCTCTTATGGTTAAACTGCCAAAATCAAGACTCTCTGCTCACCTTCACTCCTTCATTCCTCTTTTCTCCTGCCTCTGGAACAAACTCCCTCACTCTCTTCAATCCCACTCCACCCTCAAGGTCTTTAATACAGCTGTTCACCACCATCTCTTATCTTCCCCCATCCAAAACCTTGATCTTTTCTGCCCCCGCTAATTTCACCCCAAATCCACTTTTTTGAAATACCAATTTCTGTCCTGGAAGTCCTTGGTGTCCTTTTGTTTTATACTTCTCCCCCCCCCCCCCTTCCCACGCCTCCTCCCCCCAAGCCCTCTCCCTCCCACACGTCTCCCTGCTCTCAAATGTTGTGCTTGTGTGCTTCCCCTTCTCTCCCCATCTTGTCTTCCGCTCCCTCTTTTCATATATTTTGTTTGTCTGGTTGATTTGTTTGTGAAATAAATGTTCGCTCTTTCACGAGCCTCGATTCAGTATACAAAAAAAATAAAATAATAATAATAATAATAATATCTAGAACTGCCACTTTAAAACTGCTGGCAGTGATGACCGGTTTACTCGCACCCACTTTTGATGCAACCCCACTTTTGCTACAACCCCACTTTTGATACAACCCCACTTTTGATACAACCCCACTTTCATTGGACATGCTTTGACACAACCTCCTTGGATACAACCCCAATACACACACACACACACACACACACACACACACACACACACACACACACACACACACACACACACGCACACGCACACACACACACACACACGACCCCTACCCCCACCCACCCCCACACCCCTCCCCCCACACACACACCCCTCCAAACACACACACACACACACCAACCCCCCCCCCCCCCCACACACACACACCAACCCCCCCCCCCATATCCCTTCCCCCCACACACACACACACATCACCCCTACCCCCACCCACATATCCACACACACACACACATCCCCCACCCCCCCCCCACACGCACACACACACAGGCACGCACGCACGCACAGGCACACACGCACACACAGGCATGCACACACAGGCACGCACGCACAGGCACGCATGCACACACAGGCACGCACGCACAGACACGCACGCACAGGCACGCGCACGCACAGACACACGCACGCACAGACACGCGCACTCACAGACACGCGCGCACACACACAGACACGCGCACGCACACAGATGCGCACGCACACAGACACGCACGCACACAGACGAGCACGCACACAGACACGCACGCACACAGACACGCACGCACGCAGACACACATGCAGGCACGCACGCACGCAGGCACACAGGCACGCAGGCATGCACGCATGCAGGCACGCACGCACGCAGGCACGCACGCACGCATGCACGCAGGCACGCACGCACGCAGGCACGCACGCACACAGGCATGCACGCAGGCACGCACGCAGGCAGGCACGCAGGCACGCACGCACGCAGGCATGCACGCACGCAGGCACGCACGCAGGCACGCACACACGCAGGCACGCACGCAGACACGCATGCACGCAGGCACGCAGGCACGCACATGCATGCACAGACACGCGCACGCACAGACACGCGCACACACACACGCGCACGCACACAGACACGCGCACGCACACAGACACGCACGCACACAGACAAGCACGCAGGCACCCAGGCACGCACGCATGCAGGCACGCATGCAGGCATGCACGCAGGCACGCACGCACGCAGGCACGCACGCACGCCCGCATGCACGCACGCACCCAGGCACGCAGGCACGCACACGCACAGACAGGCGCACGCACAGACAAGCGCACGCACAGACACGCGCACACACACAGACACGCGCATGCACACAGACGCGCACGCACACAGACACGCACGCACACAGACGAGCACGCACACAGACACGCACGCACACAGACACGCACGCACGCAGACACACATGCAGGCACGCACGCACGCAGGCACACAGGCACGCAGGCATGCACGCAGGCACGCATGCAGGCACGCACGCACGCACGCACGCAGGCACGCAAGCAGGCACGCACGCACACAGGCACGCACGCAGGCACGCACGCAGGCAGGCACGCACGCAGGCATGCACGCACGCAGGCACGCACGCAGGCACGCACACACGCAGGCACGCACGCAGACACGCATGCACGCAGGCACGCACGCAGGCACGCAGGCACGCACATGCATGCACAGACACGCGCACGCACAGACACGCGCACACACACACACGCACACAGACATGCGCACGCACACAGACACGCACGCACACAGACAAGCACGCAGGCACCCAGGCACGCACACATGCAGGCACGCATGCAGGCATGCACGCAGGCACGCACGCACGCAGGCACGCCCGCACGCCTGCATGCACGCACGCACCCAGGCACGCAGGCACGCACACGCACAGACACGCGCACGCACAGACATGCGCACGCACAGACACGCGCACACACACAGACACGCGCACGCACACAGACGTGCACGCACACAGACACGCACGCACACAGACACGCATGCACACAGGCGCGCATGCACGCACGCAGGCATGCACGCACGCACGCAGGCACACACGCAGGCACGCACGCACGCAGGCACGCACGCACGCAGGCACGCACGCAGGCACACAGGCACGCACGCACGCACGCAGGCACGCACGCAGGCAGGCACGCAGGCACGCACGCAGGCACGCACGCACGCACGCACGCAGGCACGCACGCACGCACGCATGCAGGCACGCATGCACGCAGGCACGCAGGCACGCACGCAGGCATGCAGGCACGCAGGCACGCACACGCATGCACAGACACACGCACGCACAGACACGCGCACGCACACACACGCGCACAGACACGCACGCACACAGACACGCACGCACACAGACAAGCACGCAGGCACCCAGGCACGCACGCATGCAGGCACGCACGCAGGCACGCACGCACGCACGCACGCATGCACGCAGGCACGCACGAACGCACGCATGCCCGCATGCATGCACGCACACATGCACCCAGGCACGCAGGCACGCACGCACGCAGGCAGGCACGCACGCACGCACGCAGGCACGCACACACACACACACACACATACACACACACACACACACACACATATACACACACACACACATGTACACACACACCCCCACACAAACACCCCCACACCCCTCCCCCCACTCGCACACCCCTCCACACAAACACACACACACACATCCCCCCCACCCCATCCATTTAAAAAAATATTTTCGTTTAATTAACGATATCTGCCACCCGTGGATATCTGCCACCCGTCATGTCGTGGCCCGTGCCTATGTCAGCGTAAGAACGAAGTATCCCATCGATCGAACCTGGTCAAATTTTTCATGATTGTCACCAAATTTGTTGCGGTATTTTGTTAACTCATCCGAGGCAAGACGACAATCGAAATCCGATTTGAAATCGGAGCAAAATTGACACCGCAAGGTCTGCCTGCACGCATGGATATGAGGAAGAATTCACTTTGGAAATGCGATCAATTAAAAATGTTAGATTTTGAATAACCTCGTCATTTTTCATCGGATTTCCACCAAATAAAGGTCACCATTGCTTGCAGATACCTCTCATTCTCTTTAAAATTGAAGACAGGATGAACTTCAGAGCGAGAAATAAGCCGAGGCGGCGGAGAGTTTTAAAATGTTATTTTCCAATGTAAATGACAATATCGTGTAGTTTTACGAAAATTCATCAGAATTTGCCCAGATTTGTTGCATTCGAATGTTAACACCCTCTAGCGACTGCCAAATCCGAAGACAATTTAATTTCGAGCTACCCTTAGCTCGTGAGGTGGTTATGTCACATGGCCTGGTCAAAAAAAGTGTTGTGGTTCTTCTTCTTCATGCAATAACAACTTCTAGTTTCCAGACCGTACATCCAATCATCTTGAAATGTTGCACACTTCTTCCGATTGATGAGAGCTACATTGCATTAAAAACTCAAGTCGATCAATGTAGTGGTTCAAGAGTTACAAGCTTTTAAAAAATTACATTCCATTACTTATTGCGGCCAAACCATGTGACTTATCAAAACGTCTCAAGTAACATTGAAACATCGCCCCATGAGGAACAGTTCTGTAAAGTTTCCACTCGATATCGTCACAAATTATGGAGGTGATACCATTTCTAGTTTGAGCTTTAAAACATCATACCTCTGAAACCATGTGTCGGATAACGTCGTGCTCGTTGACTTTTTTGTTCTTCATGGGTAGGCGAATATGCATGCCAAGTTTGGGCTCGATCCGTTCAGCCGTTGCGGAGAAAAAGGGGTTTTTGTGTTGTTTTTTTTCTTCACGAAAAACAAGATGGCGGCCGAACCATGTGACGTATGACTTGGAAAATTTTTGCATTCTGAGTTTTTTTTAACTAAGCCTCTGGGAAAAAATCCCATTTCGGGGGAGAAATTTTTTTGTTTGACGAATTCTAACCTCTTAACGTTAGCATTTTTAATATACTCAATACACATACCTTTTGTTCTCATTGCAGAGTTCTTTAGAATGAGCCATTCCTCAAATTTTTCCATTGAGCCGTTTCGGAGATACAGAGGAGCAAATTTGAATGTGTTTTACAAGTTGGCGCCCATACCACATGACCTATGACGTCATAATTAGCAGTAAAAAATTATACGAGCCGAGACGATCATTTGGTGAAAATTTCCTGTCAATCCGACCAAGGGTTGCTGAGAACATTAATTATGAAATTTTCAGAGGTGCAAAATATGGCGGAATAATAATAATAATAAGAAGAAGAAGAAGAAGAAAAACTCCAGCAGTAATAACTAATAATAGGCTTCCTCTCCATTTCATGGAGAGTAAACCTAATAAGTCCATCTCCAGAGACCTTGATGTTCCTGTGTCCACCGTACGCAATGTTGTCGGGAAGTTTAAGGCCCATGGCACTTCAGCCAACCTCCCTGGATGTGGACGCAAGAGAAAACTTGATCGTAGATTAAAGCAAAGGATTGTTCGAATGGTGGAGAAAGCACCTCGATCAACTGCCAAACAGATTCAAGCTGACCTTCAGACACAAGGTACGACAGTTTCAACTCACACCATCCGTCACCAACTCAATGAAAGGGGGTTCTATAGTAGGAGACCCAGGAGGACCCCATTGCTGAGAGAGAGACATAAGAAAGCCCGACTGGAGTTTTCCAAAACACACCTGAACAAGTCAAAATCCTTCTGGGAGAATGTCATGTGGACAGAAGAGACCAAATTTGAGCTTTTTTTATGAAGCACATCATCTCTATGTTTAAAGAAAACAAAATGAAGCCTTCAAAGAAAAGAACACCTTCGCTGCATTCAAACATGGAGGAGGTTCAGTGATGTTTTTGGGTTGCTGTGCTGCCTCTGGCACTGGGTGCCTTGAATGTGTGCATAGCATCATGAAATCAGGAGATTACCAAGGCATTTTGGAGCACAATGTTCAACCCAGTGTCAGAAAGCTGGGTTTCCATCAAAGGTCATGAGTCTTGTAGCAGGACAATGACCCCCCACAACATTTCAAAAAGCACCCAGGAATGGTTCAAGACAAAACTATGGACTGTTCTGAAGTGGCCAGCAATGAGTCCAGATCTAAATCCCATTGAACACCTGTGGGGGGATCTGAAAACAGCTTTTGGGAGAAGGCTCTTTGTTTTAGCTCTTTCACGAGCCTCGATCTTGTATACAAAAAAAAAAAAAAAAAAAAAAGGCACCCTTCAAATCTGGGAGATCTGGAGCAGTTTGCACAAGAAGAGTGGGCCAAACTGCCAGTAGAGAGGTGTGTAGGAAGCTCATTCATGACTATAAGAAGTGCTTGACTGCAGTTATTTTGTCTAAAGGCTGTAATACCAAACATTAAGTCGAGGGTGTCAATAATTTTGTCAATGCCATTTCTTTTTATTTTCTTATTTAAAAGGATATATTAAGTTCTGAATCAAAAACAAAGGTTCCGTAATATTAACAGTGAAATAAAGAACTGTGGAGACCAACTACTTTTGTTGTCAATTTCAACTTATTTTTTAGATTGTGAGTTTTTAGATTTAGAAATTGTGAGTGATTTGAAAAAAGTGCAATGGTGCCAATATTTTTGGCTACGACTGTATTATTTTTGTACCTGATGATGTTTTAACATTAAAATTCTCAATTTAAACGTAATTACAAATTTACAAGTCATTGGCATCAAAACCCTCTATAGAGACACAACTATCAACTTCCTTTGACTTTTCCGATGACACTTACTTTCAGAGATATTGTCATTTGGATGAAACGCCATAAAAGCGGCTATATATGGTTGGAGTTTTTTGGGGTTACAATGGGTCCCATCGGCATCATACAGAGCCCTGAGGTATCAACATGAAAATTGGATGGCTCAGAGCACTCAATGAGGAAACTTTTGGCCAATGTTGGTAACTCTACATACAATATTAGGTGATTGAGAAGCCATCAAAATTAGAGTTAGTTGCAAAGTGAAAGCGATTTTGGCTAAAATTAAGAAAAATATGGCCATTTGTCCCACAGACCAAGGTTTAGGGCAGTGGTTCTTAACCTTTTTAAAGGCGCCGAACCCTAACGAAACCTACCGAACACTCGCGGAACCCCTCAAATTTGACCAAAAAACTAAGAAGAATTGCATCTTAATGCGTTTTCTGTTCTTCTTTTCGGGAGGCGATCTGGGAAATGCGTGGTTTTGTTTTGGCAAGGGCCACCCTCAAATCATTTTCACATGCAAGCCTACTCCTTTTCTTTGTTTTAATGTCCACCAGTTTTGAAAACACATGCTCGCAGAGATACGTTGTAACGAATGGCGTGAGGATCTCAAGGGAAATTTTAGTGATGTGAGGATACCCTTCCATTTGGCGGCACCAAAACGTTGAGAGTGTTGTTGTGCCGAAGAGTTGTTGTTGAGTCTGGCTCTGCTGAAGTTCGATGAGGTCGTCGAGGTATTGGTCGTTGACATCTGCCGTTGCAACGTCGAAAGTAAACGGCTGCCGCACCCATGCTGGGTATTGCTCTTGGTCGGGAAGTAGCCGTCGAATGACTTTCCCAGCTCATCCAAGTGCGTGGCAATCGCTTGCTTCAGCTCCCCCGGTATAGCAGTGCCTCCAACTTCAGACTCATCTTCGATCCTGCTCACGCACTCGTCCAGTAGCGAAAAGTTCACGAAGTTGTCGTTCTCTGTTCGCCGCCTCCACAATGGTAACTTCTTTCGGAAAGCGCTCAGCTTTTCTTCAGATTCGATGACATTCACTCCACCACCCTGCATCTGGCAATTGAGATGATTGAGTGCGTCGAAGATGTCAGCTAAGTAAGCCAAGGCGAGGATGAACTCTGGCTCTTGGAAGTGCGTTGCATGGCAATGCTGGTATTCTTGCAAAAACAGGGCTAATTCTACATGCAAGGCAAAAACACGGCTCACTACCTTCCCTCGTGATAACCATCGAACGTTAGAGTGGTAGAGAAGGACTTCGAATTCAGAGCCGATTTCATTGCACAGCTCTTTGAAGATGCGATGATTCAGAGCACGGCTTTGCACGTAACACAGTTTCAACGACGATTTTCAGAACATTGGCCAGTTTTGGAGGCAGGGTTTTTGATGCCAGCGTGTGTGTGTGCAGGATGCAGTGCGTGACGATGATGTGTGGTGCATCGGCCTTCACCAGCACTCCAAAACCGGAGTTGCATCCCAGCATGGCTGGAGCTCTGTCCGAGCAAACTGCAGACACCATGTTCCTCGAGAGGCAGTTGCTTCTGAAGAAGTCATCCACAAGCTTCTTCACGTCAGCTGCCTTCGTCGTTGTTGTGAGAGGCTTGCAGAACAGAAAGTCTTCCTTGATCTTGTCTCCTTTGACATAACACACAAATAAGATGAGCTGGCTCAAATTCGAAACGTCGGTGGTCTCGTCGAGTTGAAGGCTGAATTTCATCGGGCTTGCGACTAAATCTGCAACTACCTGGGCGAGGATGTCGCCGCTCATGTCGTCGATTCTGCATCTGATGGTGTTATTTGAGAGTGGAACGAGAGACAACTTGTTTTCAGCAGCTTTTCCCAGCATGATGTTGGCCATCTTCAACACGGCCGGTTTGATGAGTGTCTCGCCAACGGTGTGCGGTTTGCCTTGCTTTGCGATCAGGTACGCAACTTCATACGATGCGGTGATGATCGGTTTGTCAATTGGAACGAAGCCGAGAGTGGGCAAGGTAGCACTTCCGTCGAATCAGACTCTCTTCAATTTGAATTCATCCAGCGTTGCGTCTTTGTACTGCCCCTCGCCGTGCAGTTTTTTGAAGTGTTCCCGTAGTTTTGCTGGTGCTAGGCTGGAGTTGATCAACTTGAAAGTTGCAAAGCATGCATTGAGGACGCTGACGTCCGTCCCGTTCCGTCAAACACGTGAACCCATACCGCACGTAATCCTCCGACCACTTCCTTTTTTTGCTCGACATACTGCCAAAAAATAAAAATAAAGTAACAAACTGATCTTAATTGAGTTTGGGCTAATAATTATATCACAAAAATTTAAAAAGGAACATGCTTAAATATAATCAGTACCCCTCTGAAAACTGAGAAATTTTAACGAAGAAAACATAACTTATAGTTACGATGACGGGATTTATTATCTACTCAACTCTATGTCACCTCAAATTCCATTATTATAATATATAATATTACATAGAAAACTGCGAATTTTTAGTTTTGAATTGCGACCAAAGGAGTTATATCACCTCCACCTAATTTTCTGAGTAATTCAATCATATTTTATAATCACCATCCACTTTTGACTTTAATATAACTCTGAACCCACCCTGCATATCCACAAACATTTCCAACTTACTTTTCAATTAATCAGTAACTCCAAAGTAAGGCGCGACCAATGACGCACGGCACACGGCAAGCTAATCGAGGCTATTCACTGGAATTTCCGAACACCTGCAAAGTCCAAAATCCAGAAGTAAGTAAGCAAGTAAGCACCATCAACAGAATAATTAGCAACTTGCTCATTGATTCAACTTACTACAGTCAGTGTGAAACAACTTATCTTACACACAGACCAGAGAAACCATGAATGGGATGGGAATACAATTACAAATAACATTTCCATTCGTTCGTAACATACATAGCAAAATAATAATAATATTAATAATAAGCGTAATTACACATAGATTCAAAATTGATACAAAACTAAAAACGAACAAAAAAACAAATTGTAATGCGTTTCAGAGGACCTCCGCCGAACCCCTGAGACTGGCTCACTGAACCCCAGGAGTTCGGTCGAACCCAGGTTAAGAACCACGGGTTTAGGGCAAGGAATCACGCTAGAAAGTTATTATTAGTAACCAAACAATCCAAATAAATCAAAATGAATAATTTATGGCTGCCTAATAATGATTTATTCAATGAATCACCAATACCGTCATTTTAGCCGCTTGGCGCCCAACTGAAAATCCCAGTTGGGCTCTTCAGAGAAAACGAACTTGACCTGGAGGTGTTGCCCAAACTTTTAAAGAAGTTCTTGGCATATAGAACAATAAAATTCAAAGTACCCTCTAAAACAGTCATGTACACGAACTCTACCCCAGAGCCTATACTATTAGAGACTTACAGTACTTCAAATTTTTTTTTAACTTACATAATTTGCTAACTGGTATCCCCACCCATGTCATATGATCCTCTTCAACTAGAGTATTGTCATGTGCCTGCCCTCTGGTGAACACCGCAGGGCAACACTGATGACAAAACGAGCTTTAACTCAGAGGCGTTCGATTCAATGGTGGACCTTTATTATACGCGCGGGGAGCAAGTGGGGGAGAAGCCGTGAGCGCTTACCTGCACGAGTCCACCCGATGTCTTCGACCCTGCAATGATAAACTCAAACACGATACAGAATTAAAATGTACAAAAATACCGGCTTTATTAAAGGAAATTCCGGTCACAAAATAATGCACGATAAAACTAAATTCCTAATTGGAAATCCCCCATACAGACTCGATTACAGACAAAGGGAAAAATAAAAGAATTAAAATAAAGGTGTGCTATTTATTGTCGGGACTTCGCTCCGAGTTGCTCTTGAATCTCGTCAGGAATCGTCAAAGACCGTCTGAGGCCTCTACGTCCTTGCGCATGAAAATGCGCTCGTTGGCGCGCAGTAGGCCTTGGCGCACAGCTCGCTCTTCCAGCCACTCTTATCCTCACAATCTTTTTCACCAACACCAACACCACAGCCAGACAATGCGAGGAAGTCCATAGCCTCGACCCTTCATTGTCAAAAGCCAGGACTCAAGAATGAAAGAAGAAGAAGAGCGATGTCGGGACACGACTATTCACCACCAGATCCAGAACCCGAGAGAGAAAATGTCCACCATTCTAATATCGTTTTGTACTCGAGGCTCTGATGTCATCCCATGACGTCTCCGTGTCCGTTCCTATCAGTGAGTTCCATCTTACCAGTCCTTGCGCCAATCAAATCCCGGACCAATCACTGCTCTTCGGGACGTGGCCTCACGGACCTTATGTGCCTGTGTGCTCACCAGGTCGATGTTAACCGCGGTAGTGCTCAATGTCCTGCTTCCGATTGGTTTATATTTAGTGTGGTTAATGGTCGATTTCTTACTATTTGTGTGTGCTGCGTGTGTCATAAGGAACAGAGGGAAAAAAATAACCGAGGCCATTACATACAGGGGATTAATTACCCATAATCCCTAGCTAAGTAACAAACCCCACCCCTCTCATGGGGACGAAGATACACTTACATGACATCTGGTCTAAACAAATTTCCTACTTATTACATGGGGTTTCTTCTTCTTCACGACAGTAGGAACACACTACCTATACCAATCTACCTGGACTAAGGTATTGCCTTCCCCCTACAAACGTAACAGTATCATACAAGCCAGGCTATGCTTCTGTTAGACTTTTTGTCTTGTTTTCATAGAAGTGTTAACCATGACAAACAATTTCGGCTGCAGTGGATGCTCATTTTAAAGACTTCTTTTGTAGAAAGTCGGATGTTTCTACACCTTGGCAGTTTCATAGGGTCCATCCAAATGCAAGAATTCCACAATACAAGGCCATCAAATGTATTGTTGAAAGGTTTAGAGACACTAGAGGGGTGAAAAACCAAATTGAAGGACACAGTGGTCGAAAACCTTCAGTGAGAACATCCGACAAGATAGAGGCTATAATAGAAGATTTTCAGGCTTCTCCGAAAAAGCCGACATGCCAAATTTCACAGCTGTTAGGAACTTCTCGCATGATAGAACGTTGGCACAATCATACATGATGATCTGAAACTGAATCTGTACAAGATACAGTTGCTGCAAGCACCAGGCCAAAATAAATAAGAGGGAGAGGTTCGAATTTTGCACCACCATTGCCCAGCGGATCGAAGACCAGGATTTTGGAGACAACATCTTTTTCAGTGATAAGGTTCACTTCCATCTCAGCAGCCACCTGAACAAACAGAGCATGCCATTTTAGGCAGAACACCAACTGGGCTAACATATGGAACTAGAATTGCACACAAATAGGCCTCCACTCGTTATCTAAAGGGAAACGGGGCAGATACAACAACAACAACATGCATTTTAAGACCATTTTCCCTGCTAGAGCGGGGGTTAGCCTTGCGGTCCCCATGACAATCTTTTCCATTTTGCCCTATTTTCTGCATCTTTCCTTGTTAACCCCCTTGCCCGGATTTCTTCTTCCACCATCTTTAGCCAAGTCTTTCTCGGTCCTCCCCGTCCTCTACTTCCTTCTACATTCATTTCCATCACTCTTCTCAACCAGTCACTTTCATCCTTCCTCAACACATGACCAAACCATCTCAACCTGTTCCTCTTCACAGCATCAATCACAGGCTCTATTCCCATCATCTTTCGCAATTCATCATTTGTCTTACTCTCTCTCAACGATACTCCGCACATCCACCGAACCATTCACATTTCCACCCTTTCCAGCCTTCGTTGCTGCTCTACGTTCATTACCCATGTCTCGCTCCCATAAATCATAACACTTGTCACACATGCAGCATACACCTTTCCCTTCAGTTTCAACGACACTCCCCTCCTCATCAGCCCGCCACTCAGTTCCCGAAGCTTCTTTCATGCACATCTCACTTTAGCAACCATTGCCGAGTCTGATCCACCTTCTCCATTCAGCACGTCTCCGAGTTAGCAAAATGTTTTCACACCTTCCAGCTTCATGCCGTCTCCAAGATCCAACTCAACATTTCCTCCATCTGCAGCTCCCTCTGTGCAAACGGGGCAGATACATTCTGTGGATTTAGTAAGGTCTTCTTCCACCTCTTCAATAATCCTCTTGTTGTTTATTCTAATTTTAAATCCTCATTATGCATTTCCATGGCTTATGTATAGCGGTTGCCAAACCCCTCATAGCACAGTACAAATTGGGTCCTTCTCTTCCCCAAATTACCATTTAACATTCATCGGGTACAAATTTGTTATTCGTAGCAAATTACCTTTCTTTCTTTATTAACTCTCTCATACAGTGCCACACACAATCATATTACAGACGATGGAGGTGACAACGTCTTTACTTTTCAAATGCGCTTGGCGGAAAAGACCGCTGTGTGGGAAAACCCTTTGAGGAAGGGTTCCACTTCCTCCGAACTTTGATCCCCCAAGTCTCTGCTCTGTTCAAGGACCTTAAAAGGAGAAACGCTAGACCATTTGCTGCTGTTGAAATGTGCTGGGACCAGGCGAAAACCTACCTGCCTGTTCGTGCTGAGAGAGGAGTGGCCATCGTTGCTGTCTGTGCTGGAACCTGGATTAGTTATGCTGAAGCTAGGACGAGCTGCGCTAGACAGTGCTGGGTGAATGGCGCAACGACAGGTCGAGCACGAGGCAGATGTGCGAGAGCGAATGAGCCAAGAGGAGCAAAATGTACACTTTTGTCTCTTGCTGTCCCTTCATAATTCCTAATTTGTCTACCTAGACTCACAAAGAGCAGCATGATTACAAAGAGCTGTCAATGATTTGCCTCTTGTAGAAAGGAATAAGTGCTAAGGGTGAGAATCTGTTTTTTCTGTGTCTTTATTGATTGTTTACTGTGCCTGTACATACGTGCTTCATGATTGATTAATGTGCTTTGTAAGTACTTTCTTTGTTTAATTTTGTAAACGGTTTTCCACCCTGCCTGTTCCATCTCATTCTATCTATTGGCTTGACTTAGGGTGTAAGATTAGATAAACGGGAAGTTCTGACCCATTGATTGGCTCCGTAATTAGCCAGTGCATACTCAACGGTTCCGCTCTGCCGAACATAATAAATACACGGGTGCACACTAAGGGTACGTACCCCAATTGGCATTGCCAACCCACCGGAAAGGTAACGTGTTTGTAAAAGAGTGAGGACCCTGCCAGATGTGGAGGTGTCAATCGGCATCCATAGTTGCCTGACAATGCAAAGGGCCGAGGACTTATCCACAGCGCGGCGGCCTGCAGGTTGTGATGAACCCCGAACCCTGCGTCTGTAACAACATATATATATTTTTTTTTACATTTCAATAATACGTATTAGACTTACACGCCAAATAAGTACATGTTCATTAAATGGGAAATATTAACAGTCAGATAGCCCTACATCTGCCCATGAGATGCTAAAGATGATGAGGGATCTCAGCCTCTCTAATTCGTTCCACAACGTTGACATTTGTCTGAGAATGTACCTGTGCATCAATGGGTTGAACTGCTCAGGGGAAGGTCTTTTTACACACTTTTATTTAACTTCATCTGAACTTTGTTTATTTGTCCCATTTAAAATCTTTGAGCCGTTCGTTTTCTAGGTTCCATACGTCCTAGAGAGCTGAAATTTGGCCCACGGTCCTCTTTTCTGGTACATTTGCATGTATCAAAATTTAAGAAAAAAATTAAAAAAAATTAATTTAAAAAAGAAGAAAGGTTTATAACTTAAAATAAATAAATAAAAGTGTGTAGACTTAAAACATGTTTTTTCGTTTAATTGTTCAGTTCTGAAATGGGTGAAAAATCATCTGCTATCAACAATGGGCCAGAAAAGATCAACAATATAGTTAGGTCCAAAACTTCAATTCCGTGACCATTTTCTGGCTAGTAAGGTTTGACGATTGATTTGACTTCTATTGACATTTTATAACAAAAATAGCCTCTATGTCCCTCCCAAAAATCCCGGCATTTTTCGCCAGAGGCCCGAATCCAAGATGCCCGCCGGCACTATCTTGAAAAATTAAGTTTTGAACCAGAACACCTAGAATCACGTACAAAGACACTTTTTTGGGTAATTTGACCACGAGGATTCCGAATCTGACATTAGTTTGACGTTATGACATTATTTTGACCCAGAAATCCAAGATGGCCACCATCCAGTAGAGCGAAAATGCAACTTTTAAATGGGAGAACATATGATCATGAATTAACACATTATTTTGGCTAAATCTATACTGGCCACGGAATTGAGGTCCTGATTAGTGAATTGCTATTTTCTTGTTTTTTATTTGTCTGTGTGTGTAATGTCATATACTTATTTCTGTCTTTCCAGGGAGTATACGAGCGAATGAGACGGCACTGAAAAGCGCAGTATTCAGAAGATAGCTGTCAAGAGAATGTCCACCGTTCCGTGTGTCCTCCAGTGTGGCGGGCTTTGCAATGAAGCCACTGATGTCGTTACCTCCGTTGAGAGTTGGGAAAATCTCAAGAAAAAAGCCCTGTTATGGAGCGGTCTTGACAAGTTCGGAGACGTTTATGCAACAGTCAATTGGGATAATGGTCCCGGCAGACAATGTGTCCATAAATCATGTAGGCTGACCTTATGGAATGCTAATAAACTGGAGCAGGCCAAGACAAGACAGAAAAAACGAGAAGTCAAGGAATGCCAATCTCAGTCTTCGTCCATGTCTGAGGCTTTTCCCCCGGCTGCTTCTCCACCTGCCAAGCGGCTGCGATCAAGTGTAGAAGGGCTGATACATGAAAAAACAAAATGTGTCTGGTGCTGTAAACCGGAGTCGGCAAAGCACCCAGAATCAAAGCTGTCCCTGATTTCGTATGATAATGCATGGGCAACGTTCAAGAGTCACACGGTGGCCCTCGAAGATCAGAGCATGCGAGACAGAATCAACTGTGTGATCGATTATGCAGCTGATGACCCATATGCGATTGAGATCAGATATCACAACAAATGTTGGTTGAAATATGTGCATAGTTACCAGAAAATGAGTGAAGATGACAAACTCCCACGCATGCACAATGTCAATCTCCGTGAGGCTCAGACTATCTTCTTTGACCACATCAGAACAGTTACCTTTGAGGAACGTGAGCTAAGGTCACTACAGAGCCTCCTCAAAGACTACAGCTCTATCATATCTCGGTATGGCTTCTCAACATCCAGCATCAAGTCATCCTTTATCAAAGATATCCTGACCCGGGAGTTTGAGGGCAAGATCGGCTTCCACTCCCGCCCTCAGAGAAACCAGAGCGACCTAGTCTATGACACGTCTGGGGGTGGTTCATATGTTGAAGCTGTAGATCTCTCTGCAATCTGTAGATCTGCAGGAACCCTACACCGCTCTCATCGACATGGGCATGATTTGGAGGATGGCAACTCCATCAGCAGAGGATCGACAGACGCAACATGGCACCCCATACAAGTGGTCAGACTATGTCCACAAGGTGTCTTCCATCATCCTTGCCCGCCATGGTGATGCTGAACGTATCTTCTGTGTGAATGACCCATATGACACACCATACTCTACTAAAGATGACGAGCGAGACCTGCGGGTACAGGGTAAGGCACATATACCCAACACCTACATGAAATTGAATGACCCCTTCCCTTCTGCCCAAGCATTCAAAACACTTCTATGTAGCGTCAGCAACAAGGGGCGGATGCAAAAGCTGATATGCACCTACCTGACAGACCTTGCAGAGAGTGTTGATGCAGAGATTGTCTACTCTGTTGGCTCCCACTGCACCAATTTGTCAACCCAGCAACCAATGGAGAACTACAGCTTTGACCAGTCTGAGGCTGATACTGTCCTCTTTTCTGCTTACGCAGTTCTGCGTGAATCAGGCTACAGTGGCCCTGTTGTCATTGATACCGCTGATACCGATGCCTATGTCGTGGCAGCAGTCATCTCGCAGCAGCTGCCCGGAAAGCTCTGTATCAAGAGGAAGAAGGAGACTATCTTATGTCATGGCCTGGTTAATGACGAGATGGCAGACTGTATTGTGCAGCTGCACTGTATGACAGGCTGTGATGCCAACTCAGGCTTCTATGGCAAGGGTAAGAAGTTGGTGTATGACCGGGTGGCGAAGAGCCCTGTGGCTCGACGGCAGCTCTCGCTGTGTGGAGATAGCCTTGACCTTGAGGAGGAGGTGCTAGAGGAGCTCTTCCAGTTCACACGACATGTCATCTATGGCGACGAAAAGAGTAGCACCATGGCTGAGGCCCGTGCAGCAAAGTGGAAGACACTGAAAAACAAATCATTTATCCGTCTCCCTCCAGATGCAGACAGCCTACGCCAACACTGCCTCCGAGCAAACTACTTGGCGTATCTTGTGCGTCATCCCTCCAAGAAACACCACCCCTCGCCACTCGGACATGGCTGGGAGCTGGTGGGTGGTCGCTGTCGCCCTGTCCGCCACACGCAACCTGCTCTCCCGACACATCTACCTGCACCAGGGCCAGCTGAAGAGAGTGAGGAAGATGAGAGCCAGGAGGGGAATGAGGAGCGAGATGATGATGTACAAAGGCGGGGAGATTCATCGGAATCTGATGATTCAGATTCTAGTGAAGCAGAATGCTCTGATTCGGACTAATCATATAATTAAAGGTCATATTGATTAATTACTTCATTTGAAAACTGTTCAAGTCACAGCTATTAAAAATAGCTTATTTTGAAGTGTAATGAGTTTACTTGTCATGCAATCATCAATTACTTTACTGCAAGATATCCTTATGGAGGTAGTTTCTTTAACATGTTTAAGTACAAAAGTTGCATTTTCGCTCTACTGGATGGTGGCCATCTTGGATTTCTGGGTCAAAATAATGTCATAACGTCAAACTAATGTCAGATTCGGAATCCTCGTGGTCAAATTACCCAAAAAAGTGTCTTTGTACGTGATTCTAGGTGTTCTGGTTCAAAACGTAATTTTTCAAGATAGTGCCGGGGTCATCTTGGATTCGGGCCTCTGGCGAAAAATGCCGGGATTTTTGGGAGGGACATAGAGGCTATTTTTGTTATAAAATGTCAATAGAAGTCAAATCAATCGTCAAACCTTACTAGCCAGAAAATGGTCACGGAATTGAAGTTTTGGACCTAACTAATAGTTTACTTGCTGTAGAGAACACATTCGTGACATCCCTGTCATTTGATGACAGTGTCAAGGAATTTGCCATCAGCAAGACACTACAGAGGCTTCTGTGATCTACATCAACCAAGTAAGAAATGATGAATTGATCACCGGTAATTACCCTCGTCAGAGGAGAGGGTATTGCATTTGGGTCCATTTGTTACTCTGCAAAAAAAAATAATTTTTGGACGAGTATGTTGATCACTCCAGTTTGTGTGTGTGCGTGTGTGTGTGTGTTTGTTTGTTTGTTTGATTGTGTGTGTGTGTGTGTGTGTGTGTGTGTGTGTGTGTTTGTGTGTGTGTTTGTGTGTGACTGAGTTTGGGTGTGTGTATTTGTTTGTTTGTGTGTGTGTGTGTGTGTGTGTTTGTGTGTGTGTTTGTGTGTGACTGAGTTTGGGTGTGTGTATTTGTTTGTTTGTGTGTGTGTGTGTGTGTGTGTGTGTGTGTGTGTGTGTGTGTGTGTGTGTGTGTGTGTGTGTTTGTGTGTTCATGTGTTTGTCTGTCCGCTTACTTATACATGCCTACAAGTCACAATTTTAAACTGATCTTCATGAAACGTCACCAAATGGTAGAATTTGTGGTCCGGCAGAATACCTTTTATTTTTGAGGTCAAAAGGTCAACATAGGCCAACGATCAACCACTTCCTTCAAATTTCTAAAATCCTCAATTTTCATCTGATTGACTTGAAATTTGAATACAATTTCCATATCAGCGAACTGAATTCAACTACAAACTCTTTTTAAGATCAACATAGGCCAAAAGGACAACATAGGCCAAAGGTAAACCACGTTTTTTCAAATTTCTAAAAATCCTCAATTTTCATTCGATTGACTTGAAATTTTAATCGGATTTTCAGATCAGTTTACTGAATGTAACGACGAAATATGGTTGAGGTCAACATAGGCCAAAATGTCAACATAGGCCGAATTTCTTAAATTGTCAATTTTCATCCGATTAACTTAAAATTTGAAAATGATTTGCATATGAAGTCACTGAATTCAACCACCTTCACAATTTAGGTCAGAGGGATGCTCTACGTCTACCGAGTGCCATTCTACTTTGTTCTCTTTTGCCAAGTGTCACTCTATGAGTGATTTTTAATTTGTCTGTCTGTCTGTTTGTTTGTCCACACAAGACTGAGCATCCTTTTCTCTGCAACTGTTGGTCCGAATGACACGAAATTTTCACCATAGGAGCGCCTTCTAAAATATAATTTTTAATGATAATTATGAAGTCATGGGTCACGTGGTATGGGCACCATCTTGGAAAAACAGAAAAGGTTTCCACCTCGATATCTTGTAAAGCGCTGCATAGAAAAAAAATTGAGACATGGCTCATTGTAAAGACCTCTCATGGGGAATAAAAATTGTTAATGATGCTGGCATAGGTTCCTCCATTATGACGTCATAATTCGACAAGTACAAAACTTCATCCGATTAAGATGAAATTTCTTGAGCGTCATCTATGGATAAAATGGTGGAGAAAAACAAATAATGATGATGTCGTCACGTGGTTCGACCGCCATTTTTGTTTTAACACAAAAGCGTTAAAAATCACGAAAACCACGTCCTGGTGAGGGTCTGCAATATCTGATTGTTCTTTATTGTTACCTCCGCCACTAAAGTTGGATGGAGGTTATGTTTTCACCCCTGTCTGTCTGTCTGTTTGTCTGTCCGTTTGTGAATAAAATATCTCAAAAAGTTGTGGACAGATTTGAACGAAATCTGGCAGAGCTGTAGCATATGTGACAAGGACGAAATGATTAGATTCTGGTGAACATCCGGATTCGGATCCGGCTACTAGAATTTTTAAAAGTGATTCTTCACCATTGGGAGATAGGGCCAAAAACGATACGTAGCAGGATATCTCAAAATGTTGTGGATGGATTTGGATGAAACTTGTTGGACAGGTTGTGCGTGTGTGACAAGGAAGAATCGATTCAATTTTGGTGAAGATCTGGATCCAGCCAGTATAATTTTTTAAGTGATTCTTCACCATTGAGTGATATGGCCAAGCAGGCAGAGGTATGCTCTCCACTGAGTGCCGTTCTAGTTAACTATGTATTGATTATTTATTTATGTATGATAAATTAATTAAGTAGTTTATAGTCACTGTACGTGCTCCGTCCTGACTCGGTAGCCGTCTGGGTTGTATTGCATTTAGGATAGGAAATGAATGATCCCTTTCATATTTTTGTGTGCGTGGTGAGTGTGTATGTGCGGTAATTAGGGGGGAAAGGAGGCTGGACTGTTTAATCCAGGTTAATATAAATTTTAAGAAACACGCACACTGCACACACACATATATACAGTCACGTGAAAAAGTAAGTACACCCCATGTAAAGTTTTGACTTTTTCAACATATTTCAACATACAGCTATTTGATCTTCATTTCAACAATATTGATAGATAAAGGTGATATAATATAACAAATATCATGAAACATTTACATTTTGTAGCCCATTGTATAATTTAAATAAACATAAATGCAAATTTCGCATGTGGAAAAAGTAAGTACACCCCGACATTTATCACCACTTCAAATACCTAAAATTAGAATCAGGTGTACCAGCTCAGGTGCAAATGATTAGAACATCGTTAGAGAGGATCTTGGAGGAACCTGTCTTATTTAAACCTCAGACATTTAGTTTGGTTTGCTCTTTGTTGTTGAAGTGTGTGGCGTCACCATGCCTAGATCAAAAGAGCTCTCTGATGCCTTCAGAAAGAAGGTTATAGATGCCTACGAGTCTGGGAAGGGATTTAAAAAGATCTCCAAACAATTTGAAATCAATCATTCGACTGTCCGGAAGATCATCTACAAGTGGAGAAGATTCCAAACAACTGCCAACTTGTTCAGGCCAGGCCGCCCCAGCAAGTTCAGCCCGAGAGCAGACCACAAGATGCTGAAAGAAGTCTCTAAGAACCCTAGAATGTCATCACGGGACCTACAGGTAGCTCTTGCCACTGTTGATGGCAAAGTGCACGAGTCTACCATTAGAAAGAGGCTGCACAAATATGATCTACATGGGAGATGTGCCAGGAGGAAACCTTTGCTGTCCAGAAAGAATATCATGGCAAGACTAAAGTTTGCCAATGAACACCTAGGCAAAGACCAGCACTTCTGGAACAATGTGCTCTGGACAGATGAGTCAAAGGTAGAGCTGCTTGGCCACAGTACCAGAAGACATTTTGGCGAAAACCAAAGACAGCATTTGACCACAAGAACCTGATACCAACTGTAAAGCATGGTGGTGGAAATATTATGGTTTGGGGCAGCTTTGCTGCTAGTCTAGGACATGTGCAAGGTCTGTGTTCAAACCTTTGCCCCATGGTTTGGGGCAAAGGTTTCCTGGGCAGCTCACCATCATAGAATCCACTATGAATTCTTCATTGTACCAAGAGGGTGCTTGAGGATAATGTGAGGCCATCTGTCAGAAAGTTGAAGCTCAACCGAAGGTGGACCTTGCAACATGACAATCACCCTAATGTTACGTGGTCCCCTCGGTGAATACCTGGTCTCGGTGACCCCCGGACCGTGAGAGGAACTTCGCCAGAAAGCTGTATTAAATATGCGCTTTCGCCACGCAATCCATATGAATTTCACCCCAGGAGACAACTGACGTTCAAGGATATATTTCAATGGGAATGACCATACAATTGCAATGACACAACCACGGAGATTTTCCCCGAGCAATCAACCATATACAACCGTCAACAATTCCCAATTCACAAGCACTTTCCTATGAGTAAGATGGCCATCTTATATACGTGTGTCCCGGTGAGTACTCACGACACCCTTTTGGTCTCGGTCTCGCACAATGTCTCTGGGCCCCTCCTGACCAAGATGATGGTCGCCGTCACCGCACTCGGGCGGTAGAACGAACCCCGGGTGGACGTGTTTCCACTGGGCAGGTATCGTACCAGGCACCGTGGCTGCAGCCCCTCGTGGCCACGCGCAGCGGATACGGTAAAGCAAGCCAAACCCCACGCCGCTTGCAAGGCGCGTTAGGCCCCAATGTGCGACCCACACGCGTCTGTTTGGACGGTGCCGCGAACGAGGCCAGACGCGGGGTCGATGCACGGCCCCACGTCAACTTGCCGTCTCCACCGGGCAGATACACGTCCCGGTAATTCCTCTCGCCAGACAGGCTTCGGATCGGAACGCCGCTTTTCCACGCAGCGCAAGGTCGATCCCACCTTTTGTCGGAGCGGGGTGAGGAAGAATAATAACCGTCCTTTTTTCTCCTCGTGTCTTTTCTTCTTCCGTTTCCGGTCACTTCCGTTTCCGGCCACTGGTTCAGAAGGGCTCCTGACCCTCCAATCACAACAACCCTTAATATACTACACACGGATAAGCAAAGACCTGAATGGTAATCCACATACATTCACATAAATATGTAACACTCCCCCCCTTCAAGAAAGAAAGTTTGAACCCAGCGAAAACTTTCTTTGCCGGCCAATTTGGAGAAACAAACCAGATAACTCAACCCCCCCACATTATCAGTTGCCCCCAGGCACAGTTATCACTTAAAAATAAAGCAACCAAAATTTCACCACAACCCCTCCAGATTACTCACTCTGGACTAAGCACCAGCAACGACATTGTCCCTGCCAAATCAAACTCCATCTCATGACCCTCTGACTTTGACCGCCAGTTTCTTGTGAATGAAGGTTAAGGGGTTGATCAAAGATCCAAAGTTAAGCCACTCGATAGCACTTTTTCTGGGAGGCCAAGCCGGGTATTCACTACATGGATGCCTTTAGGAACGTGGAGTTCACGGTTAGTCCGTGCAGGAAAGTTCTCTACATGGGCGCCTTGAGGAACGTGGAGTTCACGGTTAGTCCGTGCATGAAAGTTCACTACATGGACGCCTTTAGGAACGGCGTTCACGGTTAATCCGTGTAGGAATCTTGGCTCGGCGGCTCCGCCGCATTCAGTGCTTCAACTTCTCAGAACTTCCCTAATAATTAGGGTGGGACCACTTGTCCCTGTAGTCCCATGAATAGCGGTCTCCTTTTCGGCCACTACTTTGCCCATCCTTCCTTCGGGAGCGGCCGTAACTCCGGGAGCCTACATAATAATATTGATTGCGGCCACCACCAAAACTACCACCCAGTTGTTCTCTCCTGTAGACCTCTCGACGCCTACGAAATGTCTTCCTTACTGTTATGGTCCGACCCTCCAAATCCTTGCCATTCCAATTCTTCTCTGCCTCTCTGGCATCTTTTGTGCTGGCAAACGTGACAAAGCCGAACCCTCTTGACTGTTGCGTTTCCCAGTCTCTTACCAACCGCACTTCCACCAGCGGCCCATATCTGTTGAAGACAGAGGTCAGAACTTCTTCCTCTGTTTTGAAGTTCAGTCCCCCTACAAATAACTTGGCACTTTTGTCGCCATCCCGAGCTGGTGTGGCGTTATTTTCCCTGCTGGGCTCTTTACCAACCCTCAGGTTACCATAAACTTGACCCCCGGCCAAATCATTCCCGATAACCACAGATACACCCTCTACAGGAAGCGTGGCTTGTAAACCGACGGTGACCGGTCCTGACACCAAATCGGACTCCAAATGGATGACATGAAGGGGAGCACTAACACCGCCCCCGATCCCCTGTAAACGAACACTATCCCCCGTTGCCGTCTCCTCGGACCATGGCAAAATGCCTTCAAGCATTAAAGATTGATGTGCCCCTGTGTCCCTCAATATCCTAACCGGTTTCCGGTTAGTCGAGGCTCCATCCCGTGACACAAACCCCTCTGAAATAAATGGTTGGTAACCCTTTTGATGGCGATTTCTCACAATGGCCATTGCGTTTGGAGTCGTAGTAGTCGGACTCCGCTCTGGGTCTTCGCTTTTCATGCGGTAACAACTGGACATCAAGTGTCCAGGTTTCTTGCAAAAAGCGCAAGTAGGCCGGAGGAAAAACTCGTGGTCTGCCTCGGGCCCCCCGAACTATAAGTTTGTCTTGGGCCCGCATCCCTCTGATTTCGAACAGGTGGGGTATCATAGTTGTCCCCATAATCATCTCGAGGCCGCCGCCATGTATGGTCGTTCTCCGCACCTGCTGTTCCCCACCTCCCCTGCGGAGATCTAGGCGAGGAGTTAGGTTCGTGGACCCCTATTCGGTGGGTTAAGGCATAATCATCTGCCATGGTGGCTGCGTCCCACAACTTTGGTACCTTCTTTTCCTGCAGGTACACTTTGATGTCCTCGTGGACACACTGCTGGAATTCCTCCACCAGGATCAAATCCCGCAATGTCTCGAAGTCTTTCCCGACTCCTTTTGACTCACACCACCGATCAAACATGTTTTCTTTCACTCTGGCAAACTCCACATGGGTCTCACTCTCCCTCTTCCTGGCATTCCTGAATTTTTGCCTGTAAGCTTCCGGAACCAACTCATACGCTTTGAGGATGTGCGTCTTCAGTACCTCATAATCTGCACATTGGTCCATTGGTAGCGCCGAATAAATTTCCTGAGCTTTCCCCACCAGCACACTTTGCACGAGTATGGTCCAGGCCTCCTCCGGCCAGTTTAATTGTCGAGCCACTTTCTCAAAGTGTGGAAAAAATTTCGCGACTTCTTTTTCACTGAACGGTGGAACCAGCCTCACATGTCTGCCCACATCCCAGGTTTTCTGGTTAGGTGTCGACCCCGTCAGCAAGGGTGGTGCCTCTCCCCGTTCTCTCATTAACTCCAGCTCCTTGAATTTGATTTCTTGCTGAAGCTCCATGTCACGTTCCTTTAATTCCCTTTCCGCTTTTCTCTCCTCTGCTTCGAGGTCCCTTGCAGCTCTCCTTTCCTCTGCTTGTTCCTTTTCTCTCCTCGCTTCTGCTTTCCTTTCTTCTTCTTTTAACCTTTCCTGGAGTTCTCGTTCCACTCTCCTTTCCTCTGCTTTTTTGTCTTCTAACCTTTCCTGGAGTTCTCGTTCCACTCTCCTTTCCTCTGCTTGTTTCTCTTCCCTCCTCTCTTCTGCTTTCCTTTCTTCTTCTGCTCTTTCCTTTTCTGCTTTCCTTTCTTCTTCTGCTCTTTCCTTTTCTGCTTTCCTTTCTTCTTCTGCTCTTTCCTTTTCTGCTTTCCTTTCTTCTTCTGCTCTTTCCTTTTCTGCTTTCCTTTCTTCTTCTTTAATCCGTTCCTGGCTCCGTAATTGCAACTCCAGTTTCCGGAGCTCAACGTCTTCTGGTTCTTCGGGTAGCCACTCCCAGGCTAACTCGTCCCATGTTCCTAATCCCACCATAGATTGTATCACCGTGGCCTGCAACTCTGCCTTCCTCAAATTAGTTCGGACCTCCAAGTTAAAATGTTTGGCCAATTTCAAGAGGTCCGACTTTAGCAACGCTCGGAACTGTGCCTCACTCGGGGTTACCCCAAAGTTCTGTGCCACAAACGCCATGGTGCCTATCGTTAACACCTGTTAACCTTCACCCAAGACTTTACTCCAATTTCTCAAAAAAAAATTACCAATTAATAATTAATTAATAATTTTTAATTAATAAAAAATTATTATTTTATTATTTTATACAATTTTAAATCCCGGACGTAGACCCAATTGCGAAACCGCAAATCGTAATTTGGACGAGCCCCCAATTCTGTTACGTGGTCCCCTCGGTGAATACCTGGTCTCGGTGACCCCCGGACCGTGAGAGGAACTTCGCCAGAAAGCTGTATTAAATATGCGCTTTCGCCACGCAATCCATATGAATTTCACCCCAGGAGACAACTGACGTTCAAGGATATATTTCAATGGGAATGACCATACAATTGCAATGACACAACCACGGAGATTTTCCCCGAGCAATCAACCATATACAACCGTCAACAATTCCCAATTCACAAGCACTTTCCTATGAGTAAGATGGCCATCTTATATACGTGTGTCCCGGTGAGTACTCACGACACCCTTTTGGTCTCAGTCTCGCACAATGTCTCTAGGCCCCTCCTGACCAAGATGATGGTCGCCGTCACCGCACTCGGGCGGTAGAACGAACCCCGGGTGGACGTGTTTCCACCGGGCAGGTATCGTACCAGGCACCGTGGCTGCAGCCCCTCGTGGCCACGCGCAGCGGATACGGTAAAGCAAGCCAAACCCCACGCCGCTTGCAAGGCGCGTTAGGCCCCAACGTGCGACCCGCACGCGTCTGTTTGGACGGTGCCACGAACGAGGCCAGACGCGGGGTCGATGCACGGCCCCACGTCAACTTGCCGTCTCCACCGGGCAGATACACGTCCCGGTAATTCCTCTCGCCAGACAGGCTTCGGATCGGAACGCCGCTTTTCCACGCAGCGCAAGGTCGATCCCACCTTTTGTCGGAGCGGGGCGAGGAAGAATAATAACCGTCCTTTTTTCTCCTCGTGTCTTTTCTTCTTCCGTTTCCGGTCACTTCCGTTTCCGGCCACTGGTTCAGAAGGGCTCCTGACCCTCCAATCACAACAACCCTTAATATACTACACACGGATAAGCAAAGACCTGAATGGTAATCCACATACATTCACATAAATATGTAACACTAAACATACCAGTAAATCCACCAAGGTATGGCTGAAAAGAAAGAAATGGAGGGTTCTGGAATGGCCAAGTCAAAGCCCGGATCTAAATCCCATCGAGATGTTGTGGGGGGATTTGAAACGAGCTGTGCATGCAAGAAACCCCTCAAACATCGCACAGCTGAAATAATTCTGCATGGAGGAGTGGGCAAAAATTTCTCCCAGTCGATGTCAGAGACTGGTAGACAATTATAAGAAATGCCTACTTGGTGTAGTCTCTGCCAAAGGGGGCAATACCACCTATTGGAGCCAAGGGTGTACCGGTACTTACTTTTTCCACATGTGAAATTTGCATTTATGTTTATTTAAATTATACAATGGACTACAAAATGTAAATGTTTCATGATATTTGTTATATTATATCACCGTTATCTCTCAACATTGTGGAAATGAAGATCAAATAGCTGTATGTTGGAATATGTTGAAAAAGTCAAAACTTTACATGGGGTGTACTTATTTTTTCACGTGACTGTATATATATGTCCCGGGAACGGGAGTTTAGGACCCACATAGAGATGACCAGGGTGGCTTGAGAAGAAGAAATCATGGGGGCGCACCGGGAAATAGAAGAGGTAAAACAAAAGTTGGAGGAAGTAGAAGAAGGGGTGAGTGAAATTAAAAAGAGACGGAAGGAGACTAAAAAAGAAATAAAGGAGGAGGTGATGGAATATGTGCAAGGTCTGTGTTCAAATCGTGATGACGTGCTTGCGAACCAAATAAAGAGTTTGCATGTGGCGAGGAGAAGCGAAGAGGAAGAAGCGCCGAGGTGAGTGGCGATAATGTCGGAAATGTGTGTGGTGTGAGGGGAGGTTCGACGAGCTTGGGACTTGGCATAGACCCGGGTGTTCGTGAGAGGCCATTGGTAAGGTGTGCGACTGTTCCAGAGTGCGTGGAGAGAGAGTGTGCGCAGGGATGTCCGACCATGGGGAGTGCGAGAGGTGTTTGTGAGCTGGGGTGTGCGAGTATGGAATGGGTTCCATACTCGCACACCCCGGCTCACAAACTCGCACACGCCGGAGGTTCTGACGGAGGTTCGGAGGTTCTTTCACACTCGCACACCCCGGAGGTTCTGACGGCCTTACCACCAGGTGCTATCACCTTGTCGGATCTCCGCTCGGCCCTAATTAATCGTTTTGGTGTTGAACAGCAGAGCGAGCTTGTTAAAGCTCAGCTCGCGGTGCGAAAAAGAAAGCCCCAGGAGACCATCGGGGAGCTAGTCTAGGACATTCGCCGCGCAGTGGGGATAGCGCATGCGGACATGGCCGCGACCTCCCAGGAAAGCTTGGCGCTGGACCATTTCATCCAGGCTTTCCCGGACCCCGAGCTTCGGCAACAGCTCGCCATGTGGCGTCCGCGGATCTTGAGCCAGGTGGCCGACGCTGCGGCCCGTTGGGAAGCAGTGAGGCCCCTGGCCCGGGGGAGCGAGCGCCATGCAGTGGCGGTGAGACAGGTAGGCCCCGTGGCTGGTGGCGGGCCCCTGAGAGGGTCCGCCCCCGGAAAGGGCCCTGACCTGGAAAACATGGTCCGAAGGCTGGTGGACAAGCGCCTAGCGGGATCTGGACCATGGCAGGCAGCTCCGGAGGTGGCACACGGTAGGCCACGATCCAGTGCCCCAATTCGGAATTACAGGGGGGGCAATTTGGAATTCCGGAGGCAAGCACCTTACCAGGTGAGGTGCTTTAATTGTAACCGGGTGGGTCACCGTGCGCGGGAGTGTCGAGCCCCGCGCTGGGACGGACCCCGGCAACCAGGACCATCAACTCCGCCCCGTACGGGTCGGCCTAGCTGACCCCAGACACCCCCCCTCTTCCCCCCCGCCAGGGCCCGGGAAACTAATATGTGCGGAGCATGCAGGGCCGCGTTCGGCAGTAGGGGATGGTGAAGAGCCCTCATTGATGCGACAGGTCATCTATTGTGGCCAAATTGGTACTGGTAGTTTGACAATTCGGTGCAAAATTGCCGGCGTGGGGGTAGACGCCGTAGTGGACACAGGAGCTAGCGCCACGATCATCAGCCCTGTGATCCTTGATTCGAGTGCAGATGGCTGGGATAAAATCCAGCGTCTGGAAAACCATAGTTTGCAGTTGGCTACTGGGGTAACGGCCCCCATCATAGGGCGTGGTTTTGTAACCCTCAAGTTAGGGTCGGAAAAGAGGGAAGTAGAATTTGGGTGGTAGAGGTGTGCGACTCATGCCTAATCGGGCTGGACCTGTTGACTGCCAGCGGTTGTAAAATCGATTTGTGCCGGGGGACCCTGCAAGTGGTTGTAAAATCGATTTGTGCCGGGGGACCCTGCAAGTGGGAGTAGAGGAGCTGCCATTGGACGGGGTGAGCACGGCCGAGAGGACAGACCTGGAGGCTTCTGAGGCCGTGACCATTCTCCCAAGGGCCGAGGCCATAGTGCCGGCCCGATGGCTAGCTCGCCCAACATGGCAGGAGTCCTGCGGCCTAGTCGAACCGGTGGCAGCGCAGTCCATCCTGGGTTTAGTCGTGGGCCGCACCCTCGTAAAAACGGACGGGCCGGTGGTGGCCGTCCAAGTAATTAATATTAGTATAGAACCACGCACTATGGGACGGGGCACGAAGATAGCCGGCTGCACCCCAGTTAATGAAGTCGCACCAGTGAGGGACGAGAACGTCCAGCCGAGCCGGCCCCGGAGGGAGTCTTGAGTGAACAGTAGGAATTGGCCCGATCCCATTTGCGAGATGGTAAATCGGAGTAGCATAGAGTTGGAGGAGACCCAGAAGGAGGCCTTACACAAATTAATTGAGACCCATTTGGATATCTTCTCATTGTCCTCCGAGGATATTGGACGTACGGGCCTGGTAAAACATCAGATCCACACCGGTGAGGCCCGGCCTATTCGTTAGCCCGCCCGACAGCTCCCTTGGAGCAAGAGGGAGGAAGCTGATGAACAGGTAGAAAAAATGCTCAATGCAGGTATCATTGAGTCCTCGGGAAGTCCTTGGATGTTACCTGTTGTGCTGGTTAAAAAGAAAGATGGGACCACGCGTTTCTGCATGGACTATCGCCAGCTAAGCAACGTGACACTCAAAGACTCATATCCCCTGCCAATAATTGACGATACCCTCAATGCCGTTGCGGGCTCAAATTGGTTCTCAACATTGGACCTCAAGAGTGGGTATTGGCAGGTGGAGATGGATAGGGCAGGGAAGGAGAAAACGGCATTTTCCACAGGTAAGGGGAGGAATCAGTTCACTGTGATGCCGATTGGTTTGTGTAACGCCCCCGCCACCTTTGAACGATGGATGGAGCGTGTACTGGGCGGCATGCCATGGCAGTCATGCCTGGTGTACCTGGATGATGTCCTGGTGCATGCTAAAACATTTCCCCAAGCAATAGCTAATTTGGACCAGGTGTTTGGGTGCCTCAGACAGGCAGGGTTGAAATTGAGCCCGAGTAAGTGTACTTTGTTCGCTAAGGAGGTGGCCTATTTAGGTCACGTCATTGGTCGCGAGGGGGTAAATACAGACCCAGGCAAAATTACAGCCCGCACCACGTACCATCAAGGAGGTGCGGGGATTTTTGGGACTCTGCTCCTACTACCGGCATTTTGTGGCAAAATTTGCAGAGTTGGCCCGGCCCCTTCACCGGCTTACGGAGAAGGGGACGAGATTTAATTGGACAAGGGAGTGCCAAGAGGCCTTCCTAGCATTGAAGGGGTGTTTGACATCCGCACCCATTCTAGCGTACCCCACTAGTGACGGGACATTTACCCTGGACACGGATGCAAGCCAGGAAGGATTGGGCGTGGTTTTGTCCCAGACACAGGGGGGTGTGGAGAGAGTGATCGCGTATTATATTCGGGCCATGAGTAGGCCCGAGCGAAATTATTGCGTCACTCGTAAAGAGGTATTGGCTATGCTGGCTGCCATGAGCCATTTCCACTCGTACTTGTATGGGCGGAAATTTCTGGTTCGAACTGACCATTCCTCCCTGCAATGGCTCCTCCAGTTCAAGGAACCTGAGGGCCAAATTGCAAGGTGGTTGGAAAAGTTGCAGCAGGACAATTTTAGTGTGACCTATAGGGCCGGGAAGGCCCATGGGAATGCCGATGCACTCTCTCGACGTCCTTGTTTGGGGGAAAATTGTAAATTTTGTGCGAGACACGAGGAGAGGGAGCAATTGGCAGACTCCACCCCTACCCTCGTAGTCCATGCAACCCGGGTGAGAGGGCCAATCTTGCCACTAACTGCCGATGAAGAATTTGGAACTTTGGCTTGGAGCAGGGCCCAGGGGGAGGATCCCGTATTGGGACCGGTGTACGAATGGGTTCGATTGGGAAAAAGACCTAATGGGGAAGAGGTCACCCCCCTCGGGGCACCAACAAAGGCATATTGGGCTCAGTGGAAAACCCTGGAATTGAAAGGTAACATCTTGTACCGCAAATGGGTAGAGATTCCCTCTGAGAGAACTTCCTGGCTGGTGATAGTCCCAGAGAAATTTAAAAACACCATATTACAGCAGGTGCATGGTACCCGCTCCGGCGGCCATTTGGGCAGGACAAAGACAACATCTCGGGTCTGCCGGAGGTTCTATTGGGTGAATATGGGGCGCGATATACAGGACTCGTGTCGGAGATGCGACGCCTGTACTGCTAAAAAGGGACCAGCACGGAGGATGAGGGCCCCCCTTCAATTACACCAGGTGGGGGCCCCCCTTGAGTGGGTGGCTATGGATATTCTAGGACCACTACCCCGCACCCGCCAAGGTAATAAGTACATCCTAGTTGTAATGGACTATTTCACCAAGTGGCCGGAGGCCTATGCCCTCCCCAACCAAGAAGCCGGGTGGTCGCACAGGCCTTCGTGGAAGGATTTGTATGTAGGCATGGGATTCCGGAGGAGCTGCACACCGACCAGGGTCGAAATTTTGAGAGCCATTTACTAAAAGATGTGTGCAGGCTCCTGTCAATTAGAAAGACAAGGACAACGCCCTTAAGACCACAATCTGACGGGATGGTGGAAAGGTTCAACCGAACCCTGGTTCAACAATTGGCATTATTTACCACCACCCGTCAGGACGACTGGGATGAACATCTCCCGTATTTGTTAATGGCCTACCGAACCAGCCAGCACGGGGCCACCACATGCAGTCCAGCGTTGCTTATGTATGGGCGGGAGTTGCGGGCTCCCGCCGACCTGCTATGCGGTCCCGTGCCAGAGACCTCCGATTGACCGCCGGGGGAGGGCTATGCACGTCACCTGGAGGAAGGCATGGAGAGGGTCCATGCCTTCGCACGCCGCCAGCTTCAGCTGGCGGGTGCCAAGATGAAGCGCAGGTACGACCACCGGAGTCAGGGGAGTCAGTATTCTCCGGGGATGAAGATTTGGTTCTTCAATCCCCGAAGGCGGAAGGGCAGGTGTCCCAAACTCACCTCACCCTGGCAAGGCCCGGGGATCGCCCTGGCGCAAATTTGTGACGTGGTCATTAAGATCAGGATGGGGCCACGAGCCCTCCCTCGGATCGTCCACGCCAACCGGGTAAGACCCTACACCGGCGAGCAGGCGCCCTCATGGATCGCCTTGGCTTTAGAGGCCGAGGCAGGACCCAGTACCTCCAATGACGGGGGCTCATAGTGCAGAGGACTGGGGGGTGATAGTGTTAGGGAATGGTGTCTGGTGTAGAGGGATGGTAGATCTACCATCCCTCACATTTTGGGGGCACATGAGCAGTAGATTATGGGGAGGCAGTGAAAACTAGCCGAGGGCGGGCTCGGATATTGTTAGGGATTTAGTAAATGACGGTAGGGACGAGATTTAAGTAGTGACTTTTGTACAGTTAGAGGGGACGTAGAGAGATTAGTTGGTTGATAATGACGAGGGAGTGCTTAGTGTAAGGGAAGACAGGGGAGCACGAGTATTAGGGGGAAGTAGTCAGTTAGATGATGCTGTGTGTGTGTAGTAGTGTATAAGTGGTGTATTGAGGACAAGTGGAAATGTGTTGAGTGAATTGACTTGCATGGGGTGCAAGTGGAGAAAAGGTGTAAGAGCACAAGTGGTGTGCAAGAGAGTTTGGTGTGTGTGAGAATATTTGGTGTGGAATGCTTGGTGTGAAGTAAAAGGTGTGGAATGCATGGTGCGAAGGAGTGAATGGAGGGAGATGGACCCCTTCATGAATACCAGGGGAGGGTAGTTTAAAGTTAGGTAGAGGGTTTAGGTAAATTGCTGGATATTGACACCTGTGGTGCAGGTAGTGGCAATGAAGTGCTTGGATGGGTGCATGAGTCAGTGAATGGCTGGGCATGTGGGGTTTGTTGGTGCGTATGGTTATTGGGGCACTCCGCCACTGGTAGTCTGTCGGCCAGGTGAGGCCACAGGTAGGCTCTGGCAGCCAGTCAGAGTAGTGTTCAGTGGGGCCCGAGGATCCAGGAGAAGGACCCGGTTAGCCCAATGCCAGAGAGGGCATCAGAGGGGGTGAGAGAGCCAGGAGGGGCCTTCCCCGATTTAGGGTAGTTGCAAGGAGCAAGGTAAGCTCGGGTGGCGACTTCAGTGGCGGAGGTGCGTAGGTAGGTAGACCTGCTAGTGGAGCCACATGACCCAGCCCCGAAATTGTGAAAAGGCACAGTGTGAAAAATTGGGGAGTGAGACCCAAATTTGTAGGGCGTCGCACAGTGGTCAATGGGAATCCGGTTTTTAGAACCACATAGTTTAAAGAGGCCGATTGGCAGGGTATGACCCCAGGTTGTGTAAGTCAGTTAATGTCATTAGTTTAGTTAGGATGAGAGAAATTCCCTGCACGCCGTCCACATCCATTCACCGAGGAGACAAAGCTCAGCACCAGGGCTTTGAAACTGATTTGAGTAAGTGAGACGCATCTCGACGTGATGAGACAATGTGTTTGTTCCATTCCTTCCTTCCTGGGAGGGATTGGAAGACGAAATTGGAGTAGAGGGGGATATGGGAGACAGGACGTAGTGACGAATTTGTAAATACAGGGAAGGGCAAGAGTAGTGTAAGCGACGTTGGGGGGCACGGACGGTTAGGGACGAGCTTGCTATGCTCGCTCTTCTGCGCCCCTCATGCTGCATTACCTTGTGTTTGATGTGTACCTTTGCGCCCTTTCCGTTTGCTGACTGTGCTTTGTCTCTCCTCCCCACCCATGGACCCATTTTGGAGGTGGAGTTGTGCAGGAACATCAAATTGCGCAGCATCCCTGCTGCACTTCGCTATAACTGGCAGCACACCTGCTGCACTTTGCTACACCTGTGCAGCTGAACAGCGCTGCACTTTGCTGCCATTTCCTTATCCTTTGTTGTGACTTTGATGCAAGTGTGCAGCACCCTGCTGCCACAAACACTTTGCACATCACATTACACATTATGGACCACACGTTTTGTGGCTTTACACTTTGCTGCAAACTTAACTTGCATCTTCGGACCACGTATTTTGAGTGGCATCAATATCACGCAGTTGGACCACATAAGGTTGGCTCTGCTTGGCCAGGAATTAATAAAACGAACACGGGTTTTTGTACATTTGATTCTTGGTGTGCCAGGAAAGAACGGTAAGCTTTATTGCACACAGAATATGCAACATGCAGGAAGCAATAAGATGCAGGAAGACAGAAGATGCCAGACACCAGCAGCAAATGTGGACTTTTTGAAACGTGTTTTGTGTATTGGTGCTATGATGTGCTTTCTCTCCCCTCCAATCTTCTTTCCACAAAGAACAGGTCCTGGGTTATAGAACTGTAAATAAGGTTAGTTTGTGCTTGTAAATAATAGATGCTGACCACCGGCTTTTTGTGTAGTTTAAAGATAATTCCGCAATTCGGTTAGCTGTGGGCATGAGTCTGTTAGAGTTAGTTACACAACACAGTAGGTGGGACATATTTAGTATTGTAAAACTGTCGCACACACGGGTTAGAGTAAATGTTAGGGGGAACCACATCTAAGTGTCACATGTAATTGTAAGTTTAGTCCCAACTCTTGCTCAAAACCGGTCGTTCCCACTTGTGTAGGTTCGACTCGGGGACGAGTCTGACGAGGGAGGGTGGCAGTGCTACGGTTTTGAGGTTTGTAAAGTGAGCCTAATAACGGTTAAAGGTTGTCCCCCATAGATAGTCACACAAGCAACATATAGCCTCATTTGTAGTATAGTTATTTCTTAGTATGTGTGAGAATAGGCCCTTTCCAGTGTTAGTTCTGCATTGTGTAAAGCCAGGAAAATAGGCCCTACTGCCATCGATCATCCTACGTCCGTAACCTCAATAAAGTTTGTTAACGTTGGTTCATTTTGGGCGAGTTAACACGAGGGAGGCGGAGGAGGATCGGGGCGGAGTCGAGGCGGAGTCGAGGCGGAGCAGCAGGAGCGATGACTGTAAGCATGAGCCGCCAATCAGAGCTCAGAGGTGGTGGCGTCAGAGGGCGTGGTGAGAAGAGTCTGGTGAGTTCCAGAAGGTTCGTGGGGCGTGCCTATTGTTATGGATTGTGACTTCCGTTGTGGTGGTTTGCATCCACTGTAAATATTTCTGATTCCATATACTATTATTGCTTTCAAAAGGTTTATTGTCCATGAGCTGTTTTCAAAAGGTAAAAAAGTTAATGTTAAAAGAAACAGGAAACCGGATCGGGAACCGGAGGACGAAGAGAAAAGGGGGCGGAGTGAATGATTCGGACAAGAAAGCCGAGTTGCTCTGGGTTCTGAAGCGAACGTTGGCGAGCAAGTCACTAGCGAACTTTCGGGTTCTCAGGAAAGGGGTCCCTGCGACAGAGTTGTCATCGCTGTGACCGATCAACCTGCGTATCAGGTTTTTGGCGGTGGATTTCGAGGAGAAATATCGCCGGGCCGTTATGTCTCAAGAGCAGGTCGTCGGCCATTTTGACTCGCGCAGGACTTGTGCTTCGCTCACGGTTTCGTCTCTTTTAGACCATATTCACCGCATTCAGACGTCGATCTGGGGCGTGTGTGTGACGTGGCTTTTTGAAGGTTACTTCGTCCATACCCGAGGGTGTGATCACTCAGTCACCTGTAGGGCACCTTTGGATTTCCCAGTCGCCTTGAGGGCACCTTTGTACAGCTTCGGCGGTGTGACACTGACTGTACTTGCCATCCGCACGGGATTCTGGTCTCGATTGGACATCGTTCTGGCAATCGCTGGAGCGAATCAACTTCGTCTTGAAGCCGGGAATAAGAGACATTGGGGAATGTTCTTGTTTCACTCACTTGGAGCACAGTGAGTTATATATTACAAAACTGATGGTACCATCATAGGACATATTGATTGTACTTTTGTATACAATTGTTGTTGTACTATTACTCTTGTGTGATTTTAATACAATATTTGTTTGTGAGTAACAATTGGGGTGGCTTCTCCATTGATCTTTGACACAAAGAATAACACATTTGTCTGCCGTGACTCCTCTCGGGGCTCGGAGGTACACCATAGGGGGTCGGGGAGGAGCACGTAACAGAAATTGGGGGCTCGTCCAATTGGCTCAGGGGCTCGAAATTTGGATCCTCGTCTGGGATTAAATTCCCTAAGAACATTCGTCCGGGATAGAATTCCCTAACATTCCCCAAATTCCCAAATTTGGAATTTTTTTTCAAACATTCCCAAATTTTTCAAAAAAAAAAAAAATGTGGAAAATTTTTGTGTGAAGGTTAACAGGTGTTAACTGATAGTCACCATGGTGTTTGACGCAGAATAGTTTGCGGCGTCCCCTAATGAGGCACAGTTCCAAGCGTTAAAAAAAATCAGAACTCTTGATATTGGCCAGACATTTTAACTTGGAGGTCCGAGTTAATATGAAGAAAGCAGAGATGCAGACATTGGTGGTAGAATCTCTGGTGGGACAAGGAACATGGACAGACGTAGCCTTGGATTGGTTACCCGAGGAAAAAGAAAATGTGGAGCTCCGGAAAATGGAGATGCAACTGCAGAGCCAGGAAAGGGTAAAAGCAGAGGAAAGGAAAGCAGAGGAAATGGTAAAAGCAGAGGAAAGGAAAGCAGAGGAGAGAAGAGCAGAGGAAAGGAGAGCTGAAGAAGAAAGAAGAGCAGGGGAAAGAGCAGAGGAAAGGAGAGCTGAAAGGGAGTTAAAGGAACGGGACATGGATTTATCAGCGGGAACTTAAACTCAAGGAGATGGAATTAATGGGAGAACGGGGAGAAGTAGCATCCATGCCGGCTGGTTCGACAACTAGTCAGAACACCTGGGATGTTGGTAGACATGTGAGGCTGGTTCCACCCTTCAATGAAAAGGAGGTAGCCAAGTTTTTTTTACATTTTGAGAAAGTGGCTCAAATGCTAAAATGGCCTATGGGGTCCTGGACTATGTTGGTGCAAAGTGTTTTGGTGGGTAAAGCTCAAGATATATTTTCGGCTTTACCAATTGACAAATGTACAGATTATGAGGAAGTGAAGAAAGCCATTCTCAAAGCCTATGAATTGGTTCCTGAAGCTTACCGGCAAAAATTTCGGAATGCCAGGGAGAGTGAGACCCATGTGGAGTTTGCCAGAATGAAGGAAACCATGTTTGATCGGTGTTGTGATTCGAAAGGGGTTGGGAAAGACTTCAAACTGTTGCGACAATTGATCATGGTGGAGGAATTCCAACAGTGTGTCCACGAGGACATTAAAGTACATCTGGAGGAAAAGAAGGTACCAGAGTTGTATGAGGCAGCAACCGTGGCAGATGACTATGCCTTGACACATAGGATGGGGTTCCACAAACCTAACTTCCCGCCTAGAGTTCGCCAGGGGAGTTATGGTACATCCGGTGTGGAGAACGAATATTCATGGGGGCGGCCTAGAGACGACTATGAGGACAACTCTGATACCGCGACTTTTAGGGATCAGAAGACTGCAGTTCCAAGACAGACCTATCTTCTGGGGGGGCTCGAGGCAGACGACGAGTTTTCCCGCCGGGCCTACTTGCGCTTTTTGCAAGAAACCTGGACATTTGATGTCCCAATGTTATGCCCTGGAAAGGAAAAATCAGGAGCGGAGTCAGATTAGTACAACTCCGAATGCATTGGTAAATGCGGGAAATCGTCCTTGGAGGACAGTGCCTTGTGAAGGTTCCCATGCCAAAGTTACGGCAGCACAGAAGGACCTTGCTCAAGAGGGTTACAAACCTTTTATTTCAGAGAGGTTTGTGTCACTGGATGGAGACTTGACTAACCAGAGACCTGTTAGGGTATTGAGGGACACAGGAGCACATCAATCTTTAATGCTGGAAGGCATTTTGCCATTGTCAGAGAAGACGGCAACTGGTGTGAGTGTTCTTTTACAGGGGGTTGGTGGCTGTGTTAAAGCTCCACTTCATGTCATCCATTTAAAGTCTGATTTGGCGTCAGGACCGGTCACCGTAGGTTTACAAGCCACTCTACCTGTAGAGGGAATATCTTTTGTTATCGGGAATGATTTGGCCAGTGGTCAAGTTTCTGGTAACCTGATGTTTGTTGAAAAGCCTAGTAGGGAAAATAACACCGCACAGGTAGAGCAGGAGATTCTGGGTATCTTTCCATCCTGTACCGCGACTCGTGCTATGGGTAGGAAGCGCTCTGAAGAGAAGAGGAGGGTACTGACGTCACGCTTTGCACAGACACTTCTTGTCAAGTACCCTGAAACTAAGTGTCAGCACACACAAGTCAGGGATGGAGGCAATGTTGGCAAGCTCTTTGTCGGTGGACTGAACTTCAAAACAAAGGAAGATGTTCTGGAGTCTGCCTTCAGCAAATATGGACCACTTTTGGAAGTGCTGCTGATAAAAGACAGGGAGACACAAAAGTCAAGAGGGTTTGGCTTTGTCACGTTTGAAAACACAAAGGACGCCAAAGAGGCAGAAAAGGATTTGAATGGCAAGGATTTGGATGGTCGGACCATAACAGTAGAGAAGGCAGGCCAGGGGCGTCGAAGGGGCTATGGAGGAAGAAAACGGGGAGGTAGTTTCAGGGGTGGCTATGGCTCCCGGGGTGGGAGTAGTAGTTTTGGTGGTGGCCGCAGTCGAGATTACTATGGGGGCTCCCAGAGTTACGGCAGCTCCCGAAGGGATGATTATCAGGGTAGTGGCCGAGAAGGAGACCGCTATTCCCGTGACTACAGCGACAAGCACTCCAACCATGATTATTATGAAAGTTAGGAAGAGTTTGAAGCACTGAATGCTGCGGAGCAGCCGAGCCAAGATTCCTACACGGATTAACCATGAACTCCACGTTCCTAAAGGCGTCCATGTAGTGAATACTTCCAGGCCTCACCACCCAACCACCATGAAACCTGGGTCTCAGCTCGGCCTCCCTAAAAAGTGCTGTAGATTTGTTTGACTTTGGATTTTTGATCACAACCCCTTAACCTTCATTCAAAAAATAAGAAAAATCAGAGGTTGAGGAGATGGAGTTTGGCTTTGCAGGAGTTCGGCTTGGAGATTGAGCATGTAAAGGGCAGGGAGAATGTCGTTGCTGATGCTTTGTCCAGAGTGAACTAACTTTGGAAATCTCTGTGGGTTGTTTGAAGTTTTGTTGCTTTATTTTTGGGAAGTATTGATTATTATCGTGGCTCACGGGAATTGATGATTTGGGTGTGAGTTTACTCTTGTTTGTTGGGAGAGTTTTGCCTACAAAGAAGGTTTTCACTGTGTTCAAACTTTCTTTTTTGAGGGGGGGGGGGGGGGGGGGAAGTGTTACGGATTCGTCACTTCCGTTATGGTGGTTTGCATCCACTGTAAATATTTCTGATTCCATATACTATGATTGCTTTCAAAAGGTTTATTGTCCATGAGCTGTTTTCAAAAGGTAAAAAAAGTTAATGTTAAAAGAAACAGGAAACCGGATCGGGAACCAGAGGACGAAGAGAAAAGGGGGCGGAGTGAATGATTCGGACAAGAAAGCCGAGTTGGTCCGGGTTCTGAAGCGAACGTTGGCGAGCAAGAGGCACTAGCGAACTTTCGGGTTCTCGGGAAAGGGGTCCCTGCGACAGAGTTGTCATCGCTGTGACCGATCAACCTGCGTGTCAGGTTTTTGGTGGTGGATTTCGAGGAGAAATATTGCCGGGCCGTTATGTCTCAAGAGCGGGTTGTCGGCCATTTTGACTCATGCAGGACTTGTGCTTCGCTCGCGGTTTCGTCTCTTTTCGACCATATTCACCGCATTCAGACGTTGATCTGGGGCATGTATGTGACGTGGCTTTTTGAAGGTTACTTCATCCATACCCGAGGGTGTGATCTCTCAGTCGCCTGTAGGGCGCCTTTGGATTTCCCAGTCGCCTTGAGGGCGCCTTTGTACAGCTTCGGCGGTGTGACACTGACTGTACTTGCCATCCGCATGGGATTCTGGTCTCGATTGGACATCGTTCTGGCGATCGCTGGAGCGAATCAACTTCGTCTTGAAGCCGGGAATAAGAGACATTGGGGAATGTTCTTGTTTCACTCACTTGGAGCACAGTGAATTATATATTCCAAAACTGATGGTACCATCATAGGACATATTGATTGTACTTTTGTATACTATTGTTGTTGTACTATTATTCTTGTGTGATCTTAATACAATATTTGTTTGTGAGTAACAATTGGGGTGGCTTCTCCATTGATCTTTGACACACAGAATAACACATTTTTCTGCCGTGACCCCTCTTGGGGCTCCGAGGTACACCGTGATCAGGGGGTCGGGGAGGAGCACGTAACACTATATAACCCCCTGCGCAAAGCCCTCGACAGGACTGAAGCGGTGGACTAGCGCTGGAGAACCCGAAGGACTCACAGAGGAGAGGGAGAGATAACAAGAAGGACTCGTTGTTGAACTTACAACCGGAACGCGCGGTGTTTGATGAGCTTGATGCACCTTGTGCACTTGCCTAAGAACTGTTGAGTAACCGCCCTTTGCCATAAAAGTCCGCCCCTTGCCGTTCCGCCCGATATCGCCTTTGTTTGAGAGACGCGCTAGGAGTCCCTGTCTTCGCCGATCACCATCTTCGTGGGACGCATGTGGAACCACGGAGAGCTGGACCGGGCTGATCCTGGACGACCACATCGGTGCGTTGGTGAACATCGACATCTGCAATCCCCTGTGCGAGTGTGAGTGAGACAGGCCCGTTGTCCAGGTATAAGTTAAGATTGTATAAGGATTTCTCTGTGTCTCTTCGTCCTGGAACTGTAAATACATGTGGGAATCATTTAACCCATCTGTTCTTCCTTTCTTCTTGATTCGATCGTTTCTGTGATTTCTCCAATTGACTAAGCGTGGCACGAATAGAACCGCTTAAATCGGGGTCCACTATCTAAGACTGCGCGGATCACGTGTACGCAAACCACACGGCGTACTCCAACCTCACGTGGTTCGTGCGAGGCTTGCTACCTCGTTTCCGTGGCGGCGCGAGTACTTAGGTACGAGTGAGAATTTGGTCCCGAAACCCTATTTTGCGCTCGCCCGGAAAGGACGTGTCAGGTCTCGGTTCCGCCAGGCCAGTAAAGACAAGGGGATTAATCCCCCCTTGATAAAGGGAAGAAGGCCGGCGAGAGAACCGCAACAATATATATATATATATATATATATTGTAACGAATTTGGAAAGTGTAAAGAATGTGAGAACTGGTTTGCTGTGTTTTAACTGACCCTCGTAGAGTAAATAAGGTCGAAGGACGTCCCCCTAGTTAATTCCATGAAACTTACACACAGGCCACGATATATCTTTTTAAATAGCTTATTTCCTTATTCTATGTAGGCTAAATATGTGTTTCCCACTAGATTGACTCTGCATTGTATCAAACGAAATAAGCGTAGGCCCCTTTCAATTTCCCCAATCATCTCCGCTCTCCAAAGTTCCTTTCAAAAGCGGTGCGAGTGGTGTTCAATCCCGCAAGCCGCCATTGCCCATGTGCTAATCTCGGAGAAGAGGGGGGTAGGAGCCGCCAACTCACAGGCATGGCACGTCGTCATGATCAAAGGGGGAATCGGACAGCCCTAACAGCCAACCAGCACCGCGGTGAGCGACCCGGTAGGCGTGCCCTCGCAGCCGGCGGCTTGATTCCGACCCGAGTAATAAAAGCGACTGGAAGGGACTGCTTCGGCAGATGAGATGAGATGAGATGAGAGGTGAGATGAGATGAGCTGTGAGATGAGAGATGAGCTGTGAGATGAGAGATGAGAGACGCTCCAAAAAGGAGAGGTACTTGGAGATGGAACAAGCTTTGGAGAGACGCGCTGAGAGGAGGGAGACGGCTCCACCAGAAGGAGAGGAGCAGGTGTGACCGAGCCAGCGCGTGACGTCCACAGCATCAGCAGCGTCGACGCGACCGAGGGTTTTCCCGCCAAAAACGCGAAGAGTGGGAGCTGCTACCTCCAGCCCTGCCGGTTGCAGGGACCTGACCCTGCCTCCCTCTCCAGCAACCCACCTCCGCCATTCCTGCCTGCAATTTCCCCCATGTAAGTGTGAACGTCGTCTGTCCTAATCGTTGTCCTGGGGTTAAGTAAACTGCATAGATAAGCTAACGATTCACTGTGTGACTGCTTCTTCCATCCATTGCTTGTAAATAACTTTGATCGCTCCTTCTTTTTGCTTGTGTGTATAATAAATCCTGTTATTCCTCCAAACTCTGTCTTCTTCTCTCTTCCTTCTCTTCCGGTCGCTTTAGAGGTTTCCATATTGAATATCTGTGGCGTGACTTTGGCCAACGTTCAGGAAGTCGGGCTAATCGGGGATCCTGTAACGGTCGCGGTTGACCATCCGCTCGGCCCAAAGTAACATCTTGTCCGCGACCCGTAACAATATATATATATATATATATATCGTATATGTATATAATATGCAGTGTGTGTGTGTGTGTGTGTGTGTGTGTGTGTGTGTGTGTGTGTGTGTGTGTGTGTGTGTGTGTGTGTGTGTGTGTGTGTGTGTGTTGGAATGTGTGTGTTAACTGAATGGCGAGTGCAGTAACCAACTGATTACGGAATATTCTAACCTGATGTTGGAGTAATAGATAAGGTAGTTGGATTGAGATCTTAGGGAATTGAGTTCGAGCCCCCAGTCAAGCCGTTGAATTAACACCAGGTAAGTTCACTCAGCCTGTCATTCTTTCGAGGTCGGCAAAATAAGTACCAGCTGCTTGGTAATGGTAATTGGGGTGGGTGAGGCGGGGGCACTGCATATACGGATACAGCTGCGCTTCCCGAAATGAGCGCATACAAAACAACAACTAAATGTTCTGCACGTGTTGTAACGGATCCTCTTATATCTGAGCTGTAATATAAGGATCTCGTGCGTGATACACATTTGTTGCCAGGTACGGTCTTGTAAAAACACATTTTCCATATTAAACTCGCAGCCTACGTTATTAATTACTACACGAGTATAGGTTTCTGATAAACAGGTTTTTAAAAAGTCAGGCTAATGAAAAGCACACATCCTTTTGTCTGGAATCGAATTTCATTGCGTTGAGGACGCAAGTGATGGAGACACTGTCCCCCCCCCTCCTCCTCCTCCTCCTCTACGCCCGACTCCTCCTCATTTAAATGTCTCCCAGGAGGCAGTCACGAGTCGCACGCGCAAAGATCAGGAGTGCGGAGCAGCCCTTTGTTCACGGTCGTGTACAAGTCGGAGAAACGACCCCTTTGGTTGGGCGAATGTGAAGAAGAACCGCGAGGACGTTACCACGCGTTGTCGATGTGCAAAACCATCCAGGTTCGACGTTGCGGTCACGTGACCCCGTTTTTTTTGTGCGACATCGACACTTCGCGGACTCGTGCACGATGTGCTCGAGTAGGTGGAAGATTACAGAGACGAAAATAAATAAATAATAGGAAAGGATGGAGGGGTTTGGGTGGGGGACTGGGGAGATGGCGACGGTGCGTAATCGTAATGAGGATGGAGCTGAGCAGACACCCAAACAAACCCGGCGCCCCCCCCCCCCTATTCCCCGGGGAATCTCTCCCTCTCCCCTTCAGCCGATCAGATCGAATTCACACCGCCGTTCCTGCGCTTCACGGATTCCGAACGGGCCGATCTATCGAGCGGAGCCACGACCCGAGAGAGATCATTCGTGAAGCGCTAGACGGGGCGTGGCCATTGGGATGGGAGGCTGAGGAGGAGGAAGAAGAACGGAAGAGTAGGAAAAGGAGAGGAAACACCGAATGAGGTGAGGACAGATGAAACGGCGACGGAGAGCAGCGCACAGTGTGGGGGTGTCTGGGCGGGTGGAGCCCGAGGAGGGTGGGAGGCCTGAGAGAGGCAGTCCTGAGAAACAAAAAACTCGCATCTGCTTCGCGCCGCCCTCAGACCTGTCACGTCGCGGGATAAAAGTTAAAGCCGCAGCGCCCGCGCCTCTGGAGAGTCGGGACTTTGTGTCTTTCTGCCTCGAATCGGCATGACATTATTTCTACGAGGGCGAACGCGACGCAGGAAGACGCAGCTGAGGAGACGGTGATCGTTTCGGGTGAGTACGGGGATCGTAAGAGCAAAGTCGGGGTTTTTTGAGCGTTTGGGTCAGAGGGGAGCAGGAGGCGGGAAGGTTGACAAAGGGCATCGCAGACTGACTTCATTAAACGTGACCCGCTGCCTGAGCCTCCCAATTACCTCTGCGCAGCAGCAGCTCGAGGTCGTCCATACCGCCTTTCATTCATGGAGAACGCGCGTCTGATGCCTCCTCACCATAGATACCGTGAAAAGACTCTATAACCCAATGTACGGACATCACGGTGCTCCGGAGGACATTAACATCCCTCCGTTATTATAGTTTTATTACCCCCAAAAAAGATACAGGCGGTCGACGTCTTTTTAATTGTTTTTTTTTTATAGGAGCAGCTTCGTATTTATTTAATACGTACGCTCAAAGAAGGGCTCAATCCTCACATTGAAATTTTAAAACGAAGAAGAGGAAGCCGTTAGCGATGACAAACTAACGGTATTTATATGGATGCTGTGCTGCGAGATCAGAGGTGGCAACATTTGCTTTCCTCAACAATCAAAGCCACAGAAGTGACGCCTCTTCCTCTTCTTATGTGTGCCAATGTGCCTCGTGCGGTGCAGCATCCTAAAACACGCTACGCATTTGTACCATTGGTGATTGGTGTGCTGGGCTTAATATAATAATAATAATAATTAATAAAATAATAATAATAGCTCGAGCGAAGTCGATGGCGCGCCATCGCAAATCCCCGGCCACATTTCCCACTGAAAGCAAATTTGAAAAATGGCAAAAAAAAAAAAGAAAAAAAAAGTTCCACCAGGAATGATCCAATATGAAATTTTGAGTTTAAAAAAATCTTCCGTTTTGACCCCCGTGACCCCAAGTCCCCACCCATGGGGTGGGGGTCAAATCCAAAAAATCTTTACATATTTCATGCACCCCCCAATGTTGATTTGCATATACAGTTTCATTTTAAAAATGTTTCAAGGTGTGCCCGTAATTCCTTTTTTTGGTATTTGACATTTTGACCCAGCCCCAGGGGGCGGGGCCAAAATGTTATTGTTCTCACACCTTGCCATGTGTTGATCATAACTACCAAGTTTGGTGAATTTCTGCCCAACTGTTTAGGAGGGTATAGCGTCATGGACAAACAGACGGACAATCAGACAGACAGGCGGAACCGATTACAATATCCCCCCGTTTTTTAAAAACCGTGAGCATCATAATAATCTACACATAATGGAGCAAGTGTTTGTATGTATGTATGTATGTCCGCTCTTCACCCATTGGTTGGACAGCTGACCTGACTCCACCCACTAATGTAACCTGAAATACTTAACCTAAAGTACCCAGAAGACCCAAAAGACTGAAAAGACCCTGAAGACCCAATGGACCCCAAAGACCCAAAATACCCTGAAGACCCAAAATACCCCAAAGACTGAAAATATTCCAAAGACCCTTAACAACCCCGAAGACCCAAAATACCCCAAAAATGCCAAAGGCCCAAGAGAAACAAAAGACCCTGAAGACCTAAATGACCCCGAAGACCCTTAAAGATGCCGAATACCCAGGAGAATCAAAAGACCCTGAAGACCAAAAATACCCCAAAGACCCTTAAAGACACAAAACACTGAAGACCCCAAAGACCCTTAAAGAGGCCGAAGACTCAAGATAACCAGAAGACCCAGAGGACCCAAAAGACCCAAAATATCATGAAGACCCTTAAAGACCCAAAAGGTCGAAAAGACCCAATGGACCCCAATGACCCAAAATACCCCAAAGACCACAAAGACCAAAAAAACCAAAAATCCCAAACACTGAAAAGACCCAAAAGATCCCAAAGATCCTTAAAGTCCCAGAAAACTCCAAAGAATGAAAAGAGCTAGAGTGACGGTTGATAGGGGGATTGTGTGGGGGGGGGGGGGGGGAGGGGGTGGTTGGGGGAAGGGGGGGTTGGGGTCTTGGGTATTGTTAGCTAGGGTGAAGGTTGAAGGGGGATTGTGGGGGGAAATGGAGTGGGGGTAGGTGTGTTGGGTTATTATGGGTATTGTTAGGTAGGGTGATGCTTGATGGGGGATTGTGAGGGGATAGTGGAGGTGAGGGGAAAAAGGGGGTGAGGGTTGGTTGCGGGTATTGTTAGCTCGGGTGACGTTTGATGGTTTTTTTTTTTCTGGAAAATTGAGATGCCTCAAAAACCAAGGACACCGACGTTGAACAGAAATCAGCAAGTACGATATTACCAAAAGAAATCAGCAAGAAATCCAAGTCAAAGTAGTTGTGTCAGCAGAAAATATCCGATGGCAGAAAAATGTGTTGCACGCTTGGAACAAGATCGTCCATAGGGTGGGTACTCTGCTAGTAATAATAATAATAATAGTTCCTTGTAACACAGGAGGAGATAATTAGCCTGCACAATGGTTGCCAACCTTTGGTTGTTTGATCTCTATCCTTTGACATACTGACCATCAAGCAAGGAAGCAACACATACTTTAAGTCTTTGATATGACTGGGCCGGGGTACGAACCATCAACCTCCGAGACTCAGAGTGGACATTCTAACAATTATTCTATGGTTCTCACATAAGTGACAATGTTAATGTCCACCCCCTCCCACCCTCAATCAATCAAACCTTCATTGTACACTTTGTTACAAATTATCTATGGACGAGTTTGTTTGGTGGAGTATTGATACATGTTGTGTGCACTGTTTAAGGCTGATATACTTGTGATTTGATACTGAATGAATTGCTTGATAATGTTTGTTGAAGTTACTGTACATGCTGTTTTACAGTCTAAATACTGTTACAGATACGACTTTGATGGTATGGTGGGCCGAGCGGGATGGCCGCCGTATCCGTACAAGTTACCCCGATTGCACCCGGGGTTGACTAATCGCGCTATGCTGGCTCAATAAGAAAAAGAAGACACCCGGCTGGATTACAATCACACAATACGACACCAAGGGTTCAGTTCTCAAGTATATTCGTACGGAAAAAGGTTAGATTACAGGGGCTAGAGGTATATTACAGGAAGACAGGCACTTAGACACACTCTTATATTATCCCCGGACAGACGACAGACACACGGGACAAAATGCTGACTCACACGGGGGTTGATGAAAAGGGGAGGCAGGTCGCGATGGCTCAGGTGCACCTGGCTCAGGGACAGAATCACGTACGGTGGTGTCCAGAGATGCGTGAAGGTATCACAGCGCTTGTGGGTCGCGACTTTGGTCTCAAGCTGGGGAGGTCGCTCAGCGCTCGGGAGGGTGGCGTCTTGTCCTTCCAAGCTCGGGGCGCATCTCACGTCACGTCCGGCGCGGGGCCGCGTATATCCGGCGGGGAGTGACACGCCCTCGGCTCGTTAGCGCCGCCCCAGATGGCATCGGCCCATGGCTTCTCATTGGGTGCGGGGGTTACCGGCTCCGCCCTTGACGAGGGGCCGACAGGGAGCCCCTTCGTGGTAACCCCGTGGAGCGCGTGGTCAATGGCGGCTAACCGAGCCGGAAGGAGGACGCCCACTCCCCATGCCGTCACCGCGCCGCCCCCCTCTTTTGTTGTTGTTGTTGTAGTTGGCGCTTCTTCATGGGGAAGAGATGCGGAGAGGTATGGGGAGGTCCTAAACTTCCTAACAGGTGCCATATAATCACATTCTGGTGCAACGAAGAGTCATAATTAATGGAAACAAGTCCTTAACTGACATAGATTAAGAATAACTAGCAAGATGTCCTATAATTGTCTACGTGTGGTGCGGGGGACCTGGGCACGACATTTAATGGGGGAATGAAGGGGAAGATCGGCTCTAATGGGTGTTGTTTACAGACAATGGGACTAGGGAATGGGGTAAGGGGAGAGTTGGGGAGTATCGGAGAAGATAGGGGAATATTTACAAGCGGATATGGAGGTCAAATTCCATATTCGCAACATTGCACCCTTCTCTACCCTCGGGGCGTCCCGACCCGATAAATTTTTACCTACTTTAGTGTGGCACGCAATGTAGTTCCCTCTACTATTAACTCTACCCTGAGTGCGACAGTTTTACAGATATTCACAAATGAGTAAATATGTCCCCCTGCGACGTTGCACCCTTCTCCTCACAGAAACACACCCACAGGATAACCGAATCCGGAAAGAATTCTCAAACTAAACATACAGCCGGTAGGGAGCATTATTTACAAGACTACGCTGCTATTTACACTACGATCCAGGACCTGTTTTTGGAGGAACACATGCAGATGTTATGCATAGAGAGAGCGCGCTTGCCAACATCGATACACCAACCCACGAGTGCTCTGTGGCCGACGGCCTTTAATAACGTGCAGAGCACCCTTTCCCGAGCATCAACAGCACCACCCCACCACCAATCGGTGCAGTCACCATTGTTCATTGGAATAAAAATAAATTCGACAACCCCTAACCCTGCAGGTGTCTCTTGCTCTTCTTGTGGTGCACTTGGTGTTACTTAAAAGTGGTTCACCTGTATGGCATAGGTGCCACGTTGACCCATAGGTCCATCCCCGGGTGGTGCTTGGCCGCAAAAGAGCTGCGGTCCATTGTGGGTGGCCACAAACATTGCGGTCCATATGGTGTATCGATCCAGGCAGCAAGCAGCGAAAGTGCAGGCCCACATCTGCGTCGCCAGCACCTCTCTCTCCTCTCTCTCTACCCCAAAGCCAGACCCTCGGAGGTGGGAGACAACAGAAGCAGACAAGTGAGTAAGGTGGTAAGGGCGCAAAAGTGCACGCAATACAAGATGATGCACACTGGGGGCACATGGGAACCAGGTGAGACAGGTACGTTCCTATCGTACGCCCCCCCCCCACCAGGTAACCTACATGGCCCCTCCCTTACCCCTTACTGCATCCACACAACACAACACTACTCATAAACATCTACTTTACAAATCCACAAACATCCCTACTGTCTTCCCCGTTCCTCCCATATACCAAATTCGTCTTCTCTCCCTCCTAACCAATCAAATTTGCCATTTTCAACTCTCATCAAAATTTGCCATCTCCAACTCAACATCAAAATTTGCCATCACCAATTCATCATCAGTCCCTCCTAGGGAGGGAGAGATGGAATCACCCCAATGTCTCATCCACGTCGTGATGCGTCTCACAAATCCAACAGCAATTCTCATTTCCTGCACAAAACAAAGAAAACACAGGTGTGGAGTCATCATCATCACCACAGGTAAGTGGCTGCGTATGGTGCGACAGGTTCATCAATCCTAACTATCTCCTAAATGACTTTAACAACTTTACACTACCCGGGGTCTCTCTCCGGCCAAACCATTGGCCCTCTTACACTATGGGTTCTAAAAACCAATTCCCATTGGCCAAACTGTGGTGCTCTTCAATTTGGGGTCTCACTCCCCCGATTCATCTCCCGGTGCCCTCGTACAATTTCTGGGCTGCGACGTGTACCTCTCCCAGTGGGTCTACCCACCTGCACACCTCCACCACTGCAGTTGCCTCCGAGCTTACCTGCTCCTTACCCTAACCTAACTACCAGGGGAAGGCCCTCTGGCACTCTCCCCACTCGGTGCCCTCTCTGGCACTGGGCTACCCGGGTCCATCCTCCGGATCCTCGGGCCCCATCCACAACTCTACCGGCTCCCAGAGCCCACCTGCGGCCTCACCTGGCCGACATCCTTACAGTGGTGGAGTGCCCAAACCAACTACACACACTAACAGGCTACACGCCCAGCCATTTCCACAACACTAATGCACCCATTCACAACACCATTCTGCAACCGCACCACAAATGCCAATATCCAACCACAATTTACCTGCACCCTCTACCTAACACTTACACTACCCGCCCCGGGTACTCGTGAAAGGGGTCCACTCTTCCCCCATCCACACCTTCGCACCACGCACACCACTCCATACCACTTACTCCAACTCTCTCCACACACCTGTACTTGCACACCTGTGCTCTCACACCTGGTGCCACCTGCACCCTTCTCTCCCCAAGCGCATTCGCGCTGATCCACACACTCACTACTCATACACTGCTCCACACACCTGTCCAGTTGCACACCTGTGCAATCACACCTGTTCAATTCTCACACACACAGCATCATCTCAGCTAACTACTCCCTTCTGAAACTTGCGCTTCCCAGTCGTCCCTTTAAACTATTGCGCTCCCACGTCATTATCATCCATACTAATCTACCTGCGTCCCCACTACAGGTATCAGTCACTAACTAAACTTAACGTTACCTAATGTCATCTTCGCTAGATCCCTACACACCATATCCTAACCCACCCGGGCTAGTTTTCACTGCCATACACCCCATAAGCTATTGCTCCTTTGCCCCACCACATGGGAAGGGTGGCAAGGATGCCATCCCACCACATCGGGGGCCTCTCACTACCAATTTTACACATCAAATTTCAACAAATCAAAAATTTGGCCAATCACTGCCCATCATCTGCCAATCACTACTGCCAATCCTTTGCCAATCATCAAATTTTGCTTTTCTCTAATTTCGGGGCCAAAACACTAACCTCATCACCCAGTCTACTCACTAATACCTCTCGGTGCGCCAATCCCTGTCCAAAGCCCGGCTTCGTGAAGCCAAGCAATGGATGCTGGTTGTTTTGTGCCAGCGGCTGGATGCGTCCGGCACTCGGTGCAGGGACGGGGGCTTACCCGGGCCGAGATCCCACGCACCACTTCGGCGTGGAGCCATCCACTGTCCCGATCTCGACCTGCCGGCACGTCTCCACAAAACGTGGTCGCCATGACGACCCTTCCTATCCTGCCGCCCGCTCCGCCTGGTGGAGCACGGACGCGGCCGTTCAAAGCGAGGCCCAGCACGCACCGAGGGCCCGATTCGGCTATAAGTCGTTCTAAACTCTACCCCGTCTAACGTCGATGCTTCACCTGCATGCTTACACCCCGCAGCCCGTTCCTTGCTCACACATCCAGCCGTCTCCATGCTCCTCGTCGTACCTTTCCTTACACACCTCGGTACTCTCATTCCACTCACAGCCTTGGTCACACACCTGACCACCGAACATTTTGGCACACATTCGTTGGTCGCACACCTCACCAATACACCGCTTCGCGCCCCCTCCTCGGTCACCTCCTCTGTGACAATCACAGGTGTGCTCTCATTCGCACACCCAACCACGTGCCTCACCACCAACTCCAGCGTGCATTCCCACTCACGCTCTACCATTCCAGGTGTGCATCCTTCCATCCCAGGTGTACATCCTCGCTCACCTGTCACAACTACCTCACGCTCCATGTCACTCTCACTACTTTCACCTCCATTCCTGACAGCGCACTCACCCTTACTCTTGACAGCGCACTCTTTCCTCGTGCACCTGTCCGTCACACACCTTTCTCGCGCACACTCTCCCGTTACACCCTCTGTAACACTCACCACAGGTGGACACTCTTCCTTACTTCTGACAGCGCACTCTTTCCTCATGCACCTGTCCGTCACACACCTTTCTCGCGCACACTCCTGCGCACACTCTCCCGTCACACCCTCTGTAACACTCACCACACCACGCTTCCATGTGCTCCCTCGCACACGCGCTATGACCGACTCACTCTCGCCAGCACACTCACTCCTTGGCACGCACTTTTTCCTCACACACCCCAGAGTCGGACTTTCTTGCACACCTCCATTTTCGCACACCAGACCTGTCGCACACTTCACCAACGGCCTCTCACGAACACCCGGGTCTATCTCGACCCCCAAGCTTCTTAAATCACCTGGCGCATCATACGCACGACCATATTGGTCACCACTTACACCGGGTCCTCTTTCTCTTCGCTTCTCCTCCATCACCTGCGAATCCCTCATCCGGTTAATGAGCACGTCATCACGATCCAAACACAGACTTTGGACCAATTCTTTTATCTCCTCTTTTATTTCTTTCTTATCCCCTCTCCGTCGCTTCTTAATTTCGCTCATCCCTTCTTCCACTTCTTCTAATTTGTGCTTCACCTCTTTTATTCCCCGGTACGTCTCCTCAAGCTCGTCCTCCAAGGCTACCTTGACCGTTTCCATGTGCGTCCTCACCTGCCGGTCCTTCGTCTCCATTACCTCTATCACCTCGTCCAACCTCGTTGTCAGTCCCTCACGTACCATCTGACATTCCCTCTTTGTCGCTATCAAGTCGTTTTTAATTTCTTTTTGTGTCGCCTTTAAACCTCCTAATACCGCAGTGTTCCTTTGAACCTGCTCCACTAACTCCGTCTGTCCCACCGTCAGCTGCTCCACCTCCTGCGTCAGGTCCTCTATGCCCCCTTGTAACTTTACAGTCCCCTTTCTCACCTCCTTCTCCATGTGCTCCTTACAGTGCCTCACCTCCTCGCGCACTCCTCCGACCTCCTCACCCACTCCTCTTCTGATCTCTTCTCCCATCACTTGCATCTCCTGCCCAGATGCCACCCTCATCTGCTCCATTTCCTCCCTGTGAGCATCCAGTTTGGTTTCTACCCCCATTCTGACCCCCTCTATCTGCTGCTCCATTTGTTTAACTTCCCTTTCCGCTTGGTCCCTCATGTCCCTCAATTTGCCTTCCATACTGTTTTCTAACCCCTCTAACCCTTTTTGCATCCCTTCCATTTGATTCTCTTGAGCGGCCATTCTGTTTTCTACCCCCATTAACCCATTTCTCACCTCTTTTATCCCGTTGTCTAACCCCTCAAAATTATTGTCTAACTTCCCAAATTTCTTGTCTAACTCCTCAAAATTATTGTCTAACTTCCCAAATTTCTTGTCTAACTCCTCAAAATTATTGTCTAACTTCCCAAATTTCTTGTCTAACCCCTCACCAGTACCCCTCGCTTCGTCCCTCATTACCCCCATTTGGCCCTCTAATCGCTCACCCTGAGCATCCATCCGGTTCCCCATTACCCCCATTTGGCCCTCTATTCGTTCCATAAGGGCCCTCATTTGCAACATAAAAAGGTTCGGATCCACCAGGGGCGCTGCCACGGTCACGGGCGCGGTGACCAGCGAGGCGCCATTTTGCGCGTCTGCTACCCTCGCTGCTTCGCTCTCCTCACGTCCCTCAATTTGGTCCTGGACCGACCCTGCCTCACTCTCCCCTACCGGACCCCAGCCGTCTTGATCCGCCATAGCGCGACTTGCAAAATTCGAGTTTCGTAAAACAAAACAAATTTCGGCCGCTCCAAATTTTGACCAAATTTTTTTTTTTCCTCTATTCGTTTTTTTTTTTTTCCTTCAAAATTTGGTCGGGCCTCGAATCTCACTCCCGACACCAATTGTTACAGATACGACTTTGATGGTATGGTGGGCCGAGCGGGATGGCCGCCGTATCCGTACAAGTTACCCCGATTGCACCCGGGGTTGACTAATCGCGCTATGCTGGCTCAATAAGAAAAAGAAGACACCCGGCTGGATTACAATCACACAATACGACACCAAGGGTTCAGTTCTCAAGTATATTCGTACGGAAAAAGGTTAGATTACAGGGGCTAGAGGTATATTACAGGAAGACAGGCACTTAGACACACTCTTATATTATCCCCGGACAGACGACAGACACACGGGACAAAATGCTGACTCACACGGGGGTTGATGAAAAGGGGAGGCAGGTCGCGATGGCTCAGGTGCACCTGGCTCAGGGACAGAATCACGTACGGTGGTGTCCAGAGATGCGTGAAGGTATCACAGCGCTTGTGGGTCGCGACTTTGGTCTCAAGCTGGGGAGGTCGCTCAGCGCTCGGGAGGGTGGCGTCTTGTCCTTCCAAGCTCGGGGCGCATCTCACGTCACGTCCGGCGCGGGGCCGCGTATATCCGGCGGGGAGTGACACGCCCTCGGCTCGTTAGCGCCGCCCCAGATGGCATCGGCCCATGGCTTCTCATTGGGTGCGGGGGTTACCGGCTCCGCCCTTGACGAGGGGCCGACAGGGAGCCCCTTCGTGGTAACCCCGTGGAGCGCGTGGTCAATGGCGGCTAACCGAGCCGGAAGGAGGACGCCCACTCCCCATGCCGTCACCGCGCCGCCCCCCTCTTTTGTTGTTGTTGTTGTAGTTGGCGCTTCTTCATGGGGAAGAGATGCGGAGAGGTATGGGGAGGTCCTAAACTTCCTAACAGGTGCCATATAATCACATTCTGGTGCAACGAAGAGTCATAATTAATGGAAACAAGTCCTTAACTGACATAGATTAAGAATAACTAGCAAGATGTCCTATAATTGTCTACGTGTGGTGCGGGGGACCTGGGCACGACATTTAATGGGGGAATGAAGGGGAAGATCGGCTCTAATGGGTGTTGTTTACAGACAATGGGACTAGGGAATGGGGTAAGGGGAGAGTTGGGGAGTATCGGAGAAGATAGGGGAATATTTACAAGCGGATATGGAGGTCAAATTCCATATTCGCAACAATACTTTTAGTCATCGTCTAGTTGTCTATGCTTCTTATTCGCTCTATCTTTGTCTTGTCAGTGAAACATATGTAACACACGGTGATAACCAATATTTTTTGGACCACCCCATGTCAGTCCGGTGCGATAACTAGTATCAAATGAATAGAAAGTGTTCAATGATTTTCTCTGCAATTTTACCTTCTCTTGTGCTAGTATACTTCTGTTGATGCACACTGCTTATAAATGTAGCCCCATCTGGATTCAGAAAAGCGGGTTATTTTGCATTTGCTCCCGGAACAATGTGCATGCAACACACCGTTGTTACCCAGCGCACAAAGTGAAAAGCGGGTTTAAGCAATTGGTTTATTCTGTGTTGTTTTTTTTGTTGTTGAAAGCACTAGTAACGGACTATATAGTCCTCATCGAGGCCAGGCCTTAATTAAATAAAAGAGCTGCATTGATAAAATAAAGTGAAGAAAGAGAGAATAGTTTAAGAGTTTTTGAGGAAGTAAAAAAATCTGCTTTTTGAAAAGGGGATGGTCAGAAGTGTTTGGAAATACATGATAAGGTAAAGAGTTCCAGAGTTTGGCAGTGGAGGGGAAGAAACAAACATCATAACGTCCCACCCTTAAGTTGCCAATGGCCACACAATAGTCATGCGACGTTAGTGGGCTGTCGAGTATTCCGTGGTCTCACTAATGGCGGAGGTATACACAAGCAGCAAGTTCTTGGGAGCAGAAACTGAAGTAATATCTGTAGAAAAGAGAAAGAGCCAACTTTGCGGCGTAATTTGAGCGGGTCGAGTTTTGAGGTCAGATTGGGAGAGTTGATAAGTCGGATTACTTTGGATTCAATTCTGTCCACTAAGTATGTGGACCTAGAAACTCCCCAGATGTGAGAGCAGTACTCTATACAAGGACAAATCAATCCTTTATATAGTTGAAGCAACTGTTGAGAGGAGAAGAATCTTCGACATCTGAACAGGACTCCTAGTTTATTTGAGGCAGACTTAGCTATTTTTGTGATGTGTGGATTCCAAGATTAAATTTGATCGGGTAATACCTAGTAGGTTTATTGAATCACATGATGTAATTGTGGAGCTTTCAAAGTAGATTGGAGAGTTGAGATGAGTTTTAGAGAGAGAGAGATGGGAAGAAATTGAGTTCTAGGAGGATTGAACTTTACGTAATTACATTTTCCCCACTGGGAAATCTTGTCCAAATCAGAATTTAAAGAAGTGGATATGATCAAACGAGATTTAGATCGAGTGAGGGAAGATGGAGCAAATGGGAAAAACATGAAGAATGTAATGTCGAGTCATCAGCATACGAGTGCATTTGGTTATTTGTAGAAGAAAGGTCATTCATAAAAAATAAGGAAGAGTGTTGGAGACAGGACAGAACCCTGAGGGACACTGCTGTTAGTAGGGAAGGAGGGAGATGTTGAACCATCAACCATTATGGAGATAGAGGGGTTGGAGAGAAATCTTGATACGAGAGAGCAGAGTGAAGGAGGAAAGCCAAAAGAGGGAAGCTTGGATATCAGACCGCGATGCCAAACTCTGTCAAAGGCTTTTGAGATATCAAGGCCTACAACAAAGGATTCCACAAAGTCTCTCGGGGAAGCGGCCCATGCCTACAGACGTCAGTCAATGATTGAGGAACTACTTCATTTAAATTAAGTTTTATATTTTCAACACTAAAACACAAATCGGAACATGAATTAGAACACAGACCTGCAGTTTAGCAGTACTTTGACTCAGAATTTGGCAATTGTACAGAATCTCGCCCTGAGCGCGCATATGCAGAGAGTAGTAAAGTAATGTCTTTACTGGCTGCCAGTCTGGCAGTGAAACAAAATTGAAAATCATTCCAAACAGGAAAGTTACTGTTTTTAAGTATGTCATGAAGGACACAAACAACAGGCACAAATAACTAATGTAACGTATTAAATAAGGTGGTGTAATAGAGGGTACATCAATGGTGGTAAACTTCCGAAAAAAGTATTTTTTATTTTCTCAAGCCTTTAAAACCTTAATTTTATTTCAATGAACTATATATTTAAACACTGTAGAACACAAATCGCCTTCCTGGCACTTCCAAAAACCTACAGTTTATCAATACTTGGACAAAATATTACACAATTTTATGCCATCTTGACCAATCAAATTTGCCCCTCGCATGTGCTCTCAGCGTTGGAGAATATCGAGATTCGACAAAATGACAACTCGTTGGAAATATAGATTGTGCTCGGAAATGCAAAGCAAGAGTTGTAATGACCCTTCCCATGCCCTTTTTCTCAAGACTGCATAGGATAAGGTGATCTATGAACTCTGTGGTTAATATTGTATTTTGCTGAAAAGGCAGACTGCAACCTCTACCCTCTCTTCAGACCTTGACAAAATCACAAGTTGGTCAAACACTTGGAATATGCTTTTCAATCCTGATAAATCTCACACTCACTATCTCTCTCCAAAAGGGCTGTCTGGCAAATCCTCCCCCACCCCATCTACTTTCTTAACAATCCTCTTGAGGAAGTTCAGTCATTCAAACTCCTGGGTCTCACTATCAGCGATGATCTTTCTTTGGCAAACCACAATTCAATGTTGGCCTTCAAAGCCAGCCACTGCCAGGCCATCCTCTGTCGTGCAGTCCTTCCTTGGCACACCTGAACACCTATAAGGCCTTCATCCGCAGTTTGAAGGAGTACTACTCTCCCCTCTGAGCTGGCTCCCCAGCCTCACATCTTGCTCAGCTTGATGCTGTGGAAACCAAAGCCTTCAAGATTATTGGAATCTCCGACGCTGAGGCTGAGTCTGTTGGCTTGTCACTTCACCATCGCAGACAGGTTTGTGGTCTCTCTCTATTTTACCAATTCTTTTCTGGTCTTGCACCCCCTGCTCTTTCTGTGCTTTGCACCCCTCTCCCTCCACCCACCAAAGGTTTCTAAAGGACACACATGCTCCACCATCAACCCAAGATCTGAAATTACCTAAACCCAAGATCACTGCTCACCTCCACACCTCTATTTTCCCACCTGTGGAACAAACTTCCACATTCTCTTCAATCTCATTCTTCCCTATAGGTTTTAAAGACAGCTGCAGCATTTTCACCACCATTTCAGATCTTCGTCAATCCAGAACCATTATCTTTTTATCCTCGTTAACCTCCCTCACCCCCTCCCCAATCCCTCTTTCCAAATTTCCAGTTTTCCCTCGTAGGAGAGTTTCCTTCTGTATCCATCTTGTCCACCCCATGCATTCTTTCCTACCACCTCACTTCCTCCCCACACTCCAAGTTGTCCAAGTCTGCCTCTATCTTGGCCGTCAACTCTACTGTTGTTGTTTCCCCCCTCTTTCTGCTGTTCCTTTTGTCCTGTTGCATTCTGATCCGTTCCTTGTACTAGTTCGTACCAGCTTTTTTTCTTCTTTTTTTTTGTATACAAGATCGAGGCTCGTAAAAGAGCTAACATTAATCACACAAAAAGTCAAACCGACACACAAAACACAAAAAACAAGGGGAGCGGCAGACAAGATGGGGAGGGAGGGGGGAAGGACACAAACACAACATTTGAGAGCAGGGACATCGGGAGAAATGTGGGAGGGGGAGGGGAGGTGGGAGAGGTATAAAACATATGAACACTGCAAGGGCTCTGGGGTGAATTAGCGGGGGTAGAAAATATCAAGATTTTGGATGGGGGAAGATAAGAGATGGTGGTGAACAGCTGTTTTAAAGACCTGGAGGGGGGAGTGGGATTGAAGGGAGTGGGGGAGTTTGTTCCAGAGGCGGGAGAAAAGGGGAATGAAAGAGTGAAGGTGAGCAGAGAGCCTAGATTTTGGCAGTTTAACCATAAGAGGGTTGCTGGCAGATCTTGTGCGACCTGAAGGAATATTGGGGGGACAGAGCACAGAGAGAGCGGGGGGAGCAAGGCCGGAGAGGAGTAGGTAGAAGACAGAAAGACCACCAACCTGCCTGCGGTGAGTGAGTGAAAGGCCCTCGGAGTTAACTTCATCGCAGGAGTTTCCAATGATTCTGAAAGCTTTGGCCTCAACAGCGTGAAGCCGAGTTAGGTGTGAGGCAGGAGCACCAGCCCAGAGGGGGGAACAGTATTCCATTGAGCTGCAGATGAAAGCCTTGTATGTGGTGAGGAGCTCAGGTGTGCCAAGGAAGGACTTCGCACGACGGAGGATGCCCAGATGGCGACTGGCTTTGGAGGCCAGCCTGTAAATGTGGTTTTCCCAAGAAAGATCATGGCAGATAGTGAGACCCAAAAGCTTTAGCGACAGAACTTCTTGGAGAGGATTGTTGAGAAAGTAGATGGGAGGTTTTTCCAGTCGGTCCTTTCGGAGAGACATTGTAAGAGTGTGAGATTTGTCAGGATTGAAAGACATGTTCCACTTGTTTGACCAGTCTGTGATTTTGTCCAGGTCTGCAGAGAGTGAGGAGGCTGCAGACTGCCGATCTGAGGGATGAGGAATGGAGCAGCAGATAGTGGAGTCATCAGCAAAGAGATAGAGAGGATTTTCCAGAGTCGGAGAGATCATTGATAAAAAAAAAAAACCTTTGGAGGCCATTTTTCCCCGCAAAGCGGGGGTTGGCCTTTTTTGGGCACCGTGGTTGTTGTTGTTTTTGTTGGTCCCCTTTTTGAAGCAATGTTTTACGGCCGGATGCCCTTCCTGCCGCCAACCCTTTTTGTCGCCTTTTACGACAAGCAGGGAATTACCAGTGAACTGGTACTCAATTTGCCAACCTCGGAAGGATGACAGGCTGAGTCAACCCCCCTGGTGTTAATTCAGCGATCGACCGGGATTCAAACCCAGGATCCTAGGATCCTAAGCTGGCACCCTAGCCGCTAGCCCAACACCAGGCTCCACCTGCCAGATCATTGATGAAGACCAGAAATAGCACAGGGCCCAGAACACTACCTTGGGGAACTCCAGCCAGAACAGGAAGGGGAGATGAGAGAAATCCATTCAGGGCCACATGTTGCCTACGACCAGAGAGGAAGTCCGCAAGCCATGAGTGGAGATTTCCATGGATACCATAGGAGGAGATTTTGGTGAGCAGAGCTGGGTGCCAGACCGTATCGAAGGCATGTGATATGTCAAGTGAGACAGCTCTGATTTCCTGTTTGGCATTGAGGACCTCCATCCATTGTTGAGACAGCAGAAGCAACATGTCCAGAGTGGAATGACCTGGTCTGAATCAAAATTGATGATCAGAGATCAAACCTATATCGCTCTTCCACGACCCTCGTCTTTATATCCAAAAAAAAGAAGCAGCCAGGGCCAAAAATGTTAACATGGGGGATGTGATTTGCCAATTTTGTTTTTATGTGCAGTAACATCACTGTTCAGTGATAAATGAGGTTGCATTCTTCTGCAAATTGTAGAAAGTGCATAATTTTTGAAGGTGGGAGTATTGATTAAAATGACAAGTTGATTATTGTGCTATTTTATGTTGATTATTTAGTTCTTCTATGAGGGGATCACAAAATTGGAATTTTTTGGGCTTTGCCCACGGTCTATTACCATGTGGAGCCCATATGGATCTATGCCAAAACCAAGTTACCTTCCCAGCTTGGCAAATCATCCATCTTGAACTTCCATTGATCACTTCAGCAGTATATTATGGAGGCAAAGAGCAGGTTCTCAATCGAGGGCAAATTGTTGAGGGAGTTTGCAGCCTGCAACAAATTAAAATATCTGCAACTCAAGTCCTTTCACAAAGCTGCCAGGCTCTACAAGAAAAATCTATGCTGCAGAATGGTCTCTTCAATATCAATGAAGTGCTGCTGAAGCCTCAGAAGAGGTTATAAATACTCATCTTTTTTATATTCACAAGTAATATCACTGATTAGTCCTGGGCAGCGTGCACACTAGTTAGGCTAAATTCACAAAGGAAGGAATTTTCTCCAGGTGTAGCTGTGATTATCTGCTTATATCAGCACAAACCTTTTTCCACGCATCTATCTGCATTGCAACACTTGGACTGCCAGAGTTGTGGTTGATAGTCTCCATCTTGTATCAGCTGGAGTCAAGCAAATTGAACTTGATTATTGCCGTGTTAGCAGAATTTCACAAGTGGGTTGTTATCGGCAATGACAATACCTTCCTCAATGACGAGTAATATTTTACATTTGTAGGTCGAGGTAATTATCAGCATGACCAAAATATTACACGAGTGGTATGGTGGACTCCTGTGTATATCACGTGTCCCATTTTTCACTGCCCAGGTGTCTTCATCTTTACATTCTTTCATCATGTTGTAGTTATTTGTAATTATAGATCTATCTGAGGATTACGGCAGGAGTTATTTCTTATTTGTAGAAGGTATTCGTTTCGAGCAAAGTATAGCCAGCCATAGTGCTTGTGATTGATTGCTTTACAGTATTTTCGTCCAACAGCTTTGTGCAAGCAGAAGGCTTTCTTTGCAACTGGTTTTGCGTAGAAGCCAGTATACTGCTGGGCTCTTCTATTGATGAATTATTCCCCTCATTATTAGCTCTTACACCAGCCTCGATCTTGTATACAACCACAAAAAAAAAAAATTAATGTCATCTTCAAATAGGTTATTGTCTCAACCTTAGATGACTTGATTAGTGTGCAGTTGGATAATATTTTTGTGACTCACTTGACCGATGTACAAGCCATTATCCTCATTGGCCTTGTTTCCATATTTTCAAGCAAGCCTGTGGGTCCAAGTCCCACTTTTTGTTGTTTGTAGCTCTAATTTTTTTTTAATTGTTTTCAAATTCTATGAGAACAGAGAAACAATAAAGAACTAGAACGGCACTTGGGAGAGTGCATACCTCTGCCACGAACTAGAACGGCACTTGGTAGCGTGCATACCTCCGCCATGCTGAACAGTTTACATTTTATATCCACTGATTATCCAGACCTTAATCAAAATCTAATTGCTTGTTCTTGTCATCTAACTAACTCATCCACCTAGTTTTGTCATAACTCGTCCACAACTTGAGACATCATGCTATAAATCGTTTTTGGACTCATCTCTCAATGGTGAAGAATCGTTTAAACATTAAAAAAAAAAATTCTTGTATCCGGATCCAGATTCAGATCTTCATTAAAATCGAATCGATTCGTCCTTGTCACACACCTGACCTGACAAAGTTTCATCCGAATCCGTCCACAACGTTTTGTGATATCGTGATATATTTCGTTTTTTTGCCCTATGTCTCAAAGGTGAAGAATCTTATTCTAAGTGGAACATGTCTTTCAATCCTGACAAATCTCACACTCTTACTATGTCTCTCCGAAAAGACCATCTGGAAAACCCTCCCATCTACTTTCTCAACAATCCTCTCCAAGAAGTTCTGTCACTCAAGCTTTTGGGTCTCGCTATCTGCCATGATCTTTCTTGGGAAAACAATATTTCCAAGCTGGCCTCCAAAGCCAGGCGCCGACTGGGCATCCTCCGTCGTGCGAAGTCCTTCCTTGGCACACCTGAGCTCCTCACCACATACAAGGCTTTCATCCGCAGCTCAATGGAATTCTGTTCTCCCCCTCTGGGCTGGTGATCCTGCCTCACACCTAGCTCGGGTTCACGCTGTAGAAACCAAAGCTTTCAGAATCATTAAAATCTCCCGCGATGAAGCTGATTCTGAGGGCCTTTCACTCTCTCACCACAGGCAGATTGGTGGTCTTTCTGTCTTCTACCTACTCCTCTCCGGCCTAGCTCCCCCAGCTCTGTCTGTGCTATGTCCCCCAAATATTCCTGCAGGACACACAAGAACTGCCAGCAACCCTCTTCTGGTGAAACTGCCAAAATCAAGACTCTCTGCTCACCTTCACTCTTTTATTCCTCTTTTTTCCTGCCTCTGGAACAATCTCCCACAGTCTCTTCAATCCCACTCCTCCGTCCAGGTCTTTAAAACAGCTGTTCACCCCCATCTCTTATCTTCCCCCATCCAAAACCTTGATCTTTTCTTCCCCCTCTAATTCACCCCAAATCCACATCTTTCAATCCCCGACTTCATTCCCGAAATTCCTTGTAGTGTCAATTTGTGTTGTACCGTGTACCCCTTCCCTCCCCCCTGCACCCCCACCACCGCGCCGCCAGCGCTCTCCCTTCAAAAGATCTCCCGATGTTCCTGTCCTCTTCTGTTGTGCTTATGTGCTTCCCTCTCTTCCCATCTTGTCTCCCCCTCCCCTTATTGTTTTACGTGTCCATTTATGTTTTTGTGTTTTATATGCAAATGTGTGTTTGATGTGCGAGCTCTTAAACGAGCCTCGATCTAGATCTAGCATACAAAAATACTTTTTTTTTTTTTAAATCACTTACAATTTCTAGTATCCGGATCTGCATCTTCACTAAAATCGAATCATGTCTTCCTTGTCTCACACACAACCTCTCCACCAAATATCGTCCGAATCCGTCTACAACCTTTTGAGATATCCTGCTTTCAAACAAACAAACTATATATGTCATGCGTAGCATGATACTTGTGAAATCCAAATAAACAATAGTTGCCATGGAAACAGGAATTTGTTACTTTGTGGAAAATTCGACCTCTCAAGTGTTTTCTATGATGGAATGTTGTGCACCACAAATTTGGTCGATACATTTTATAATTTCCACCTAAAAGGTGGTGTACATGTTTTGGATGGCATTGACCTTGACATTTGACTATTTTGACCACATTTTATTCACATGTATACGAACTACACTGCATACAAATAAGCTGTATAAGTTTCAATCTGATAGCTTCAAAAATTCTTGCGGTTTGGCAATAATATAATCACAAACATATCCCATTTTATTACAATGGTGTGAAATTGCTGTCATGGACACCGTTTTCTCTTTGCCACTTGGGAATTTTTCTATGCCACAGGGGATGTTTCCCTATGCCACTAACCAAGATGAGCAGAATCTGAAAACAATAAAGAGAAAATTAATTAATCCATTCTACTTTGCACCCTCTTAGCTTGGTATTGATGTGGTCTATTGCAGAAGCCCATCATGCAGAAGGTCTAATGGGGTATTTCGTGTCTTAGGGGATTAAGGGTTCTAATGGGATCTATGGGGTTTTGGGGTATAAAGGGTATTCAAGAGTCTTGAGGGGTATTCAGGGTCTCCGATTTCTTGCTGACACCATCTTTGAACTGCAATTACAGACTGCCAAATCTCATACCGTGGTGCAGCAGTCCACGCTCTTTCAGCTCCGCCATAATGAATTAATCTGAAACCAAAGGAAAAATAATATTAATGGAAAAACAAAAACTTTTCAAAAATAAAATGCTTGTAATGCTCTACCTTACAACATAGTATGTCTACAAGAATTGGGGATGCCCCTTTGTAGTAGTTGTAGTCTCAAATGCAATATGAGGGCCAAACCCTCCCCACTCTTCCCTGCTACCCGATTCGTCAGGGCAGCATGGCCATGTTCAGCGCACTGATCGTTCCCATGGACAGATCTGCACGAAGTGCGACGAATGATTTCATCTGACCTGTACTGCTCTCAGTAAACTATCAGATTACACACATACATGGACCTGCAGCTGCAGCTTTCAGCTGAATTCAAGCTCAGACCCAAACAACGACACACCAACACAGTCCCAAACACATTACCACCACCCTCATCACTTCCAACCCAAACAACACCAACACCTGCACACAACCAACCACCTCAACCCCAAAAACGCACAAATAACCTTAACACAGTGAGCCCCTAACTTAGGAATGCCAGACTTAGGAACACTCGGACTTACGAACCAACCCCCAAAAAAATTATTATTTTTTAATCAAGCAAGTTCACATTTCTCGATCTCACTTGTAGTAGGGGGGCCTATGTACTCAATTTCAAGTTCGTGTGCAGTTCATGTTAATTTTGGGCAACCACTATAAATGTATTCTACTGGGTCCTACTAATCGGGAAAATGATGTCGCCATTTTTTTCTGTTGACCTTTAGTGACCTTGACTCAAGGTCAAAGTTCAAACGTCATTACAGTGACCATACTTCATCCAAAGTATATCAACCTGGGTACCAAAATGTGGTAAATTTCACAAGGAACATTGCTTATGACATTTGTTTTGTCATTTGCCCTCTCAGATGTTTGCAATATGCAAATTAATAAGCAAATGACCTAATTAGAGAAAAAAATATGCATAATTAACATATAGTCTTCACCATACACGTAAATCCCATCACTTCGCATTATTATTGAATGCCAATCATTAGTTACCATCTCAAATGTGTTCTGCTGGATCCTAAACTGGAAAAATATGTTGCTTATTGTTTTCTGTTGACATGTTCTTGATATTAACTGACCTTTGACAGGTACTTGACCTTACTTACCTTGATCCAAGGTGAAATGTCAAATGTCATTTTAACCATGTGATGCGATCAAGCAAAATAAGTCGGATGTCTAGAATATTGATTTTTGGATTCAGGTTCCCAATGCTTTTCTTTATACTGTTCATTCATGAAACAAGAAACGTGTTATCCCACTGTCACCCATATTTCATGCACTGGGTAACCAAATGGTTGCTGCTCTACCTGGCTTTCATGCGTTCTCTGGAGCAGATCAAACTGGCAGATTTGCTGGCAAGGGTAAGCTTAGCTGCTGGCATGCACTGATGAAATCTTCCCCTGATGTGGTATCTGCCTTTGCCTCTCTTGGTAATCGTAATGGACCATCAGCAGAAACAATTGCAGCTCTAGAAGAGTTTGTTTGTCAGTTGTACGAGCCAGGGACATCCATCACCAATGTTGGCGACCTCCGCTGGAGATTGTTCACAAATAAACAATCAGAAACTCAAAATTTGCCACCTACTCGAGGAGCTTTGGAAGAAGCTATCGTGCGTGCCCACTACCAAGCAATGGTGTGGAACCAAGATTACGTGCCTGACCCACAGCTCCCACCTGCTACAGACTTTGGGTGGAAAGTGGAAGGTGATGGTCTGGTGGCCATCTCAACAAAGCAACTTCCTGCCCCATATGGCATCACTCACCTAGTTAAGTGTGGATGTACGACAACAAAATGCAGCTCTCACTGCTCTTGCAGATCACAGAATATGAACTGCACAGAGATGTGTGTGTGTGGTGCAGATGATGACAACTGTACTAACAATGACCACGGACATGCTTTTGTGATTGATGAAGAAGAAGATTATGAAGATCCTTTGTTGTGAACAATATAAGAAGCTAATCTAAAAGCAAAAACATGTTTCCAGTTTACTCAGTGCAAATTTTTTTTACAATGTGTGTCAACAATAACCATTAGATGCACATAGGAACACAATCATGGTAATGCAGAATTGTGGCCAAAATATGCTCTTTGAACTTTGACCTTAGTTCAAGGTCACAAGAGTCACAAGCATATTGACAACATCAGTCAGCTAATAGGACCCAGGATACATTTGTGATTAATTTCTAACAATTAACATTTTCTGGAGACGGGATGTACTAGCCATTATATGTATAACTGGGATATATGTTTAATGGGGTATGCTAATTATGCATATTTTTGTCTCTAATTAGCTCATTTGCATATTGCAAAAAAAACGAAAGGTAAAATGACGAAACAAATGTCATAACCAATGTTCCTTGTGAAATTTACCACATTTTGGTACCCAGGTTGATATACTTTGGATGAAGTATGGTCACTGTAATGACGTTTGAACTTTGACCTTGAGTCAAGGTCACTAAAGGTGAACAGAAAAAAATGGCGACATCATTTTTCCGATTAGTAGGACCCAGTAGTTCAAGCATATATTTTATATTTAATTTATAGTGGTTGCCCAAAAATATAAAAACATTTATAGTGGTTGCCCAAAATTAACATGAACTGCACACAAACTTGAAATTGGGTACATCGGGCCCCCCCCCCCCCCCCCCCACTGAATGAATGATCGTTTTAAGGCAATTTTCTCCGCTAGAGCGGGGGTTAGCCTTGCGGGCCCCATGACAATCATGGTTCCCTGTTTGAGGCAATGTTTTTTTTATGGCCGGATGCCCTTCCTGACGCCAACCCTTGGTCACGCTCTTACGATGCGCAGGGATACAGTGTGCCTATTCTGAATTGGGGTACACACCATGATCATTCATCCCAGCAATCTGGTACTCAATTTGCCGACCTCGGAAGGATGACAGGCTGTCAACCCCCCTGGCGTTAATTCAGCGATCGACTGGGATTCGAACCCAGGAGATCCCAAGCTGGCACCCTAACCGCTAAGCCAACGCCAGGCCAAAAAATAATATGATGAAATAGTAATATATTTGCACATACTGAATTCGAAGTCCCATAACAACAATAATTACATCATTCATTCCACTCGAGCAAAGGGAAAATGTCACAATAAAATACAGCAATTCTCTTTTTCGTCACAATATTGTCAATTAATTCAGTTGCCTGTTTGATATCTACAGGCGCGATTGGAGAGGAGTGTGAGGCGCGATTGGAGAGGTGAGGGATTGGAAAGGAGAGGAATGTGAGGGATTGGAGAGGAGAGGAGTGCTAGGTGGAGAGAGGAGAGTGTCACGTGGAGACAGGAGAGTGTCAGGTGGAGAGGAGTGAGGGGTCACATATTATGTGAAATAAATAAATTGTGTTCATCACACCATTTCTGGATCTGATGACTTGCCAGTAACCATTTTGTAAAAATGAATGTGCAGCATCTAACTCAATATGTCGAAATGTCACACACGTCCATGCCCGTGGGATTCCCACGGGTGACCCCGCTAGTCTTATTATAATCGAGCAAACGTATATGGTTATGTTTATATGCGACCAATACGTCTTCTTCTTGTTCAAATAAATTAACACCCAAAACACAGTCCGTGAATTCGTAATTATGTTTAGACTGCTGAGACCCCTCAGACCTTTGAAGACCCTTAAGACCACCAAGACCCCTGAAGACCCAAAAGCCCCCAAATACCCTGAAGACCCAAAATATCCTTAAAGACTCAGAGGAACCAAAATACCCTTAAGACCCAAAACACCCTGAAGACCTTAAAGACCCTGAAGACCCAAAACACCCCAAAGACCTTTGAATACCCAGAGGAACCAAAAGACCCTTAAGACTCAAAATCCCCTGAAAACATGGATGACCCCGATGACCCCAAATATCCTGAAGACACCAAAGATCCTGAAGACACCAAAGATCCTGAAGACCCAAAACACCCCAAAGACCTAAAACACCCCAAAGACCCAGAGGATCCAAAAGACCCTGAAGACCCAAATGGCCCTGAAGACCCAAAACACAATGAAGACCAAAAAGACACCGACGACCCAAAAGACCCTGAAGACCCAAAAGACACCGAAATGGTTAAAGATGCCTATCCCACTGAAACGACGTGTGGTGAAGCACGCTGAGCGTGCCGAGTAACGCTAGTTTTGTTCAATTATTAATCAAAATACAGTATCAATTACTACCTTGCAGTGACTGTAGTCAGACAAGACAGCAGTGTGAAATTTGCAATTCACAAGTTTTCAAGAGAATATGGGGCATAGGTATAAGTTGTGTAATCTTCAAGCAAACAGACATATGTACAGTGCATTCAGAAAGTATTCAGACCCCTTCACTTTTTTCACATTTAGTTATGTTATGCAGCCTTATGCTGAAATCGTTTAAATTCATTTTTTTCCCTCATCAATCTTTTTTTTTTTTTTTTTTTTTTTGTATACTGAATCGAGGCTCGTGGAAGAGCTAACATTTACTTCACAAACAAATCAACCAGACAAACAAAATACCCAAAAAGAGGGAGCGGAAGACAAGATGGGGAGAGAAGGGGAAGCACACAAACACAACATCCGAGAGCAGGGAGATGTGTGGAAGGGAGAGGGCCCGGGGAGAGGAGGCATGGGAAGGGGGGGGGGGGGGGGGAGGGAGAAGTATAAAACACAAGGACACCAAGGACTTCCTGGACAGAAGTTGGTATTTCAAAAAAGTGGAATTGGGGTGAAATTAGCAGGGGTAGAAAAGATCAAGGTTTTGGATGGGGGAAGATAAGAGATGGTGGTGAACAGCTGTTTTAAAGACTTGGAGGGTGGAGTGGGATTGAAGAGAGTGAGGGAGTTTGTTCCAGAGGTGGGAGAAAAGAGGAATGAAGGAGTGAAGGTGAGCACAGAGTCTTGATTTTGGCAGTTTAACCATAAGAGGGTTGCAGGCAGATCTTGTGCGACCTGTAGGAATATTTGCGGGACAGAGCCCAGAGAGAGCTGGGGGGGGGGGCAAGGCCAGAGAGGAGTCGGTAGAAGACGACTACACTCAATCTACACTCAATACCCCATAATGACAAAGAGAAAACAGGATTTTAGAAAGTTTTGCAAATTTATTAAAAAGAAAAAACTGAAATATCACATTGACATAAGTATTCATACCCTTTGCTATGACACTTGAAATTTAGCTCAGGTGCCTCCCATTTCTCTTGATCATCTTTGAGATGTTTCTACACCTTGATTGGAGTCCACCTGTGGTAAATTTAATTGATTGGACATTATTTGGAAAGGCACACACCTGTCTCTATAAGGTCTCACAGCTGACAATGTATATCAGAGCAAAATCCAAGCCATGAGGTCGAAGGAACTGCCTGTAGAGCTCAGAGACAGGAATGTGTCGAGGCACAGATCTGGGGAAGCCTACAAAAAAATTTCTGCTGCATTGAAGGCCCCCAAGAGCACAGTGGCCTCCATAATTCTTAAATGGAGGAAGTTTGGAACAACCAGGACTCTTCCTAGAGCTGGCCGCCCGGCCAAACTGAGCAATCGGGGGAGAAGGGCCTTGGTAAGAGAGGTGATCAAGAACCCGATGGTCATTCTGGCTGAGCTCCAGAGATCCTGTGTGGAGATGGGAGAAACTTCCAGAAGGACAACCATCACTGCAACACTCCACCGATCTGGGCTTTATGGCAGAGTGGCCAGGCGGAAGCCAAACAGTTCAATCTTAGTTTCATCAGACCACAGAATCTGGTATCTCACAGTATGAGAGACCTTTAGGTGCTTTGTTGCAAACTCCAAGCGGGCTTTCATGGGTCTTTCACTGAGGAGAGGCTTCCGTCTGGCCACTCTGCCATAAAGCCCAGAACGGTGGAGTGTTGCAGTGATGGTTGTCCTTCTGGAAGTTTCTCCCATCTTCACACAGGATCTCTGGAGCTCAGCCAGAATGACCATCGGGTTCTTGATCACCTCTCTTACGAAGGCCCTTCTCCCCCAATTGCTCAGTTTGGCCGGGCGGCCAGCTCTAGGAAGAGTCCTGGTTGTTCCAAACTTCCTCCATTTATGAATTATGGAGGCCACTGTGCTCTTGGGAACCTTCAATGCAGAAGAAATTTTTTTGTAGGCTTCCCCAGATCTGTGCCTCGACACAATCCTGTCTCTGAGCTCTGCAGGCAGTTCCTTCGACCTCATGGCTTGGTTTTTGCTCCGATATGCATTGTCAGCTGTGAGACCTTATATAGACAGGTGTGTGCCTTTCCAAATCATGTCCAATCAATTGAATTTACCACAGGTGGACTCCAATCAAGGTGTAGAAACATCTCAAAGATGATCAAGAGAAATGGGAGGCACCTGAGCTAAATTTCAAGTGTCATAGCAAAGGGTATGAATACTTATGTCAATGTGATATTTCAGTTTTTTATTTTAAATAAATTTGAAAAACTTTCTAAAATCCTGTTTTCTCTTTGTCATTATGGGGTATTGAGTGTAGATTGATGAGGGAAAAAAAGAATTTAAACGATTTCAGCATAAGGATGCAACATAACAAAATGTGAAAAAAGTGAAGGGGTCTGAATACTTTCTGAATGCACTGTATATGTCGGTGAAAGAAGGATCATATACAGTATTCCCACTGACTTTGGTGTTCAGTAATTTGTTAGTGATTATTTTTGAGTTTCATTTTTTCTTCTTCGCCCCCATCCGAGCTACAAGCCCATACAGCTGGAGACATATTTTGAGTCCAGTCAGTCAGTCTGTTCGCCCATCTGTGTGGCCATCCAGAGCCTCCACTTGAAAATGACTGGACGTATTCCTTTCATCTCCGGCACTTGTATGCAATAATATAAAGGCATGGGGAACGTCAAATTATTTATGAAATGTGAGACAAATCTGTCATGTTACACGCGGTTTTATTTATGAACTTTGCCAAAAAAAATATTTCAGGAGAGAATAGTACGGGATTGTACTGCATATATGTATGTATGTACATATCTGTATGTATGTATATATATATTGTTACAGATCGCGGTTAAGATGTTATAGACCGAGCGGTGGTGTAAAACCGCGACCTAACAAAACTCACCCGATTCACCCAGACTTTGGCCGTATCGCACCCTAGCTGCTCAATGAGGGAAAAGACAGAAACGACGCAATGCAAGAGGAAAAAGGAAGACAAAAAAAAAGGTTTGAAATACTACTACATTTATTCCTACTATTTACACACAAGCAAAAAGAAACAATTACGTTTATTTACAAGCACAAGACGCAGGTGACACAGTGCAAATTTAGCTTACCTACAGACTTAATTAAATACCCAGGGACAGAACAAACAAAACGCTGACTCACGCGGGGAATTGCTGAAATGGCAGGATGTGGATGGCTGGAGGGGGAGGGAGGTCCAAGGGGGGTCATGCAGCACAACCGGCGCGTTCAGCAGCCGCCGTTCCTCTTCGGCCCTGCTCCAAACCGCCGTTCAGGCCCCCTTTGGCGGTTGGGTGGTCTGGCTGCTGCGGCCGCCGTCCGCTGCGTTCCCCGGACTTGTCTGGTCCAAACCCTCAACTCTGTCGTGTTTCTCTCACTCCTCACCACCGACTCCTCACCGCAACCAACTGACCACCGACTCCTTTTGCAACCAACTTCCACAACCAACTCTTCTCTCTCAACAACCCTTCTCTCCTTGACCACTTCCGTTTTGCGCCTTTTATAGCGCCTCCAGCGATTACGCCCCCGGCGCTTTGGACACGCCCATCGGGGGTGCCCACCTCGGCCCTGGTTGGTCGCGCGACCCTCGGGCTCCGCCCTGGATGACGACGGGCGGGCGCGCCCCTCCTCCCCTCTGACGAGGTGGAGACACGCCTTTCTTCTCCGACTCAAAGCCCATGGTCAATGGCGGTTATTGGATGGGAGGTAATATGAGGTCAATGGTGGTTATTGGAGGGGAGGTAATATGAGCAATCGAGGCTCGGCAATGACGAGAGGGGATGTAATATGAGGTCAATGGAGGTTTTTGGAGGGGAGGGAAAGGGGATCTATTCTCTTTCACTGGTGCAATGGAGTATTTCAATTAATGGGAGACACAGCCTTATCCTAAAACACAGAATAAGATATAACTATCGAACATGGATATTCTATGATTGGCTGACGTGTATGCTTGTGGACTATGGGACGCCCTTTTGATCTTTACACAGCTCCGGAGGCAGGAGGCACAGAATAACAACAACAATAATAATAATTCACACCCATTTACCACAATACACATAATCAAAAAAAAAGAATACAGTCCTCATCTCCGCAACACTGCACCCTCCTCCTCTTAGGCACGTGGCGGGCCTACAACTTTTATTTAGTGTGACACGTAGGTGTAGTTCCCTCTATTTTTAACCTGACCCTGAGTGCGACAGTTTTAAACCATAAATAAATGTGTCCCGCTGCTCCATTGCACCCTGCCTAACAGACTTACGCCCACAGTTAACCGAATTGCGGAATGGTCTTCAAACTATACACTGACGGTGGGGAGCATTATTTACAATTGACGCTATTTTTATTTACAAAACTAACCCAGGACCTGTAATTGTTCTTTCTGGGGGGGAGACAGTCTGCTCTGCATCGACGCACCATTAAAAGCACCCAAAAACGCACCAACACACCCTCAAGCACCAATCAGTGCAGTCACCACTGTTCATCAATAAAATAAATCCAACAAACCCAAACCCTGCAGGTGATCTCTTGCTCTTCGGCTCCCTCTGCTGGTTATTATTTTCTTCCAGATGTTGTCATTTCCTTTCATTTTCTTACTGGCGGCCTATTTGAGCATAAAATGAAATGCACCCAACGTGTCCATTTTTACTTTATTTATGGCCCACAGGGCCGACTAGTGTAGTTCACCTGTGGGGCATCGGTCCCCTGTGGCCAAGGTCCGCCAGCAAGATTTCGGGCCCTCATGGCCGGTTCCAGCAGAGGGGCCATGCCCCAACCCATGGGGTCCATACGTGGTGCTCGGCCACAAACATGTGGTCCATAATGTGGTGCATCGATGCAGACAGCTGGTTCTGGGAATTTCGGGCGCACAATGGCCGACCCACGCACGCTCCCCTCGGCACCCAATGGCGCACAGGTCATGTGGGAGACAAAAGGGGATAGACAAATGAGCGAGGGGTAAGGTCACAAGGGTACACATCAATAAGGCAATGCAAGGCGAAATGCGTACGGAGGGCGAAGTGAGAAAGCTCGTCCCTACCGTACGTCACCCCCCTGTCACCTACCCTTGCCCTCACCCCATATGTACAAAAATCTACACATTTACAAATTTGTCACTACTGTCACGTCTTCCCCATATTTCCTCTATACCAAATTCGTCACCACAATCCCTCTATCCAAAATTTGCCATCACCAAATTCATCATCAATCCTCATAAGGAGGGAGAGATGGAATCACGCACAATGTCACACCCACGTCATGATGCGTCTCACATTCCAAACATTTGCACAATAAAAAATAATAAAACATGGCATGGTGTGGAGTTACCTGTCACCTCAGGTGAGTGGGTGCAGATGGTGCGAGGAGATCCTTCATCCTAACTATCCTCTAAATGACTTTAACACACTTTACACGACCCGGGGTCTTTCCCTGCCAATCCATTGGCCACTTACACTATGGGTTCTAACAACCAATCCCCATTGACCAAACTGTGGTGCTTCTCAATTTGGGGTCTCACTCCCCCGATTCATCTCCCGGTGCCCTCGCACAATTTCTGGGCCGCGACGTGTAGCTCTCCCAACAGGTCTACCCACCTGCACACCTCCACCACTGTAGTTGCCACCCGAGCTTACCTAGCTCCTCACCCTAACCTATCTAACTGGGGGCAGCCCCTCTCCTGGCTCTGTCACCCCATGGTGCCCTCTGGCACTGGGCTACCCGGGTCCGTCCTCCGGATCCTCGGGCCCCATCCACAACAACTACTACCGGCTCCCAGAGCCCACCTGCGGCCTCACCTGGCCGACATCCTTACAGTGGTGGAGTGCCCAAACCAACTACACACACTAACAGGCTACACGCCCAGCCATTTCCACAACACTAATGCACCCATCCAAACATCATTCTTCCAACCGCACCACAGATGCCAATATCCAACCACAATTTACCTGTACCCTCTACCTAACACTTACACTACCCGCCCCGGGTATCCGTGATGGGGGTCCACTCTTCCCCCATTCACACCTTCGCACCATCCACTCCACTCCACAATTTCCACCATTCTCACTCCACGACCATCCATTCCAATACTCCATACCATTTATTCCATACACCTGTCTTTCATTCACCTGTCGTTGCACACCTGTGCAATCCTACCTGGTGCCACCTGCACCCTCCTCCTCTTCCTGGACCAGTTGGTCAACACAACACACATCACCATCACTCACTCATACACTGCTCCACACACCTGTTCAGTTGCACACCTGTGCAATCACACCTGTTCCATTCTCACCTGTTCAATCCTCACACGCACGGCATCATCTCAGCTAACTACTCCCCTCTGAAACTTGCGCTTCCCAGTCGTCCCTTTAAACTATTGCGCTCCCACGTCATTATCATCCATACTAAACTACCTGCGTCCCCACTACAGGTATCAGTCACTAACTAAACTTAACGTTACCTAATGTCATCTTCTAGGGCCCTAACAATATAACCTAACCCACCCGGGCTAGTTTTCACTGCCATACACCCCATAAACTATTGCGCATTTGCCCCACATGTGAGGGATGATGGATTTGCCATCCCACCACATTGGGGTCTCTCACTATAAATTTTGTTCGTCCAAATCCAACAAATCAAAAATTTTCCATTTACTGCCAATTCTATTCACTTTTCTAAATTTTGTATCAAATCACTACTATCACTATCACCATCACCCGTCTACTTATTAGGTCCTCTCGGTGCGCCAATTCACATCTACAGCCCGGCTTCGTACAGCCGAGCAATGAACGCGGGTCGTTTTGTGCCAGCGGCTGGATACGTCCCGCCGCACTCGGGGCAGGGACGGGGGCTTACCCGGGCCGAGATCCCACGCACCACCTCGGCGTGGAGCCATCCGATGTCCCGATCTCGACCTGCCGGCACGTCTCAATAGAAAGTGGTCGCCATGACGACCCTTCCTATCGGGCTGCCCGCTCCGCCTAGTGGAGCACGGACGCGGCCGTTCCAAGCGAGGCCCAGCGTGGATCGCGCACGGCGGTCCTTTCGAACCCGCCGTGGCTCGGATCCCCGCTGGTTCTCGCTGCACGCGAAGCCCGGCACGCACCGAGGGCCCGAGTCGGCTATAAGTCGTTCTAACCTTTAACCCGGTTATCGTCGACGCCTCACCTGGATGCTTACAAGCATACGCTACCCCTTTCATGCTCATACATGCAGCCGTTTCCATGCTCTTGGTCGTACCTTCTCTAACACACCTCGGTACACTCATTCCGCTCACCGACTTGGTCACACACCTGACCACCGAACACCTTGGCACACATTCGTCGCTCGCACACCTCACCAACACACCTCTCCGCGCCCCTTTCTCGGTCACCTCCTTTGTGACGATCACAGGTGTGCTCTCACCCGCACACCCAACCGCGTGCCTCACGACCAACTCAAATGTGCCTTCCCACACACGCTCTACCATTCCAGGTGTGCATCCTTCTATTCCAGGTGTACATCCTCGCTCACCTGTCACAACCAACTCACGCTCCGTTTCACTCTCACTACTCTCACCTCCACTCTCGGTCGCGCACTCACCCTTACTCTCGACAGCACACTCTTTCCTCATGCACCTGTCCGTTACACACCTTTCTTGCGCATCCTCCCGCGCACACTTTTTCGTTACTTCCTCCGTAACACTCACCACACCGCGCTTCCCTGTGCTCCCTCGCACACGCGCTTCGACCAACTCACTCTTGACGGCACACTCACTCCTCGGCGTGCACTTTTTCCTCACACACCCCATGGTCGGATATTCTCGCACACCTCTTTTTTCGCACACCAGACCTGTCGCACACTTCACCAACGGCCTCTCACGAACACCCGGATCCAAACCAATCCCCAAGCCGACTGAAGCTTTCCTCACATCATATACATTGCCACTCACCTCCGTACTTCGTCTCCGCACCTCCTTTGCCACCTGCAAACTTTTTATTTGGTTAGTGAGCACCTCATCATGATTTGAACACAGACCTTGTACATAATATTCCATTACCTCCTCCTGGATTTCTCTCTTAGTTTCTGTCCGTCCCTTCTTAATTTCACTCACCTCTTCTTCCACTTCCTCTAGTTTTTGTTTAACCTCTTTTATTTCTTGGTGCGTCTCCTCAAGTTCATCCTCTAGGGCTACCGTGACCGTCTCTATGTGCATCCTCACCTGCCGGTCCTTTGTCTCCATTATCTCTGTCACCTCGTCCACCCTCCTTGTCAGTTCCTCACGTACCATCTGACATTGCCTCTGTGTCGCTATCAAGTCATTTTTAATTTCTTTTTGTGTCGCCTTTAACCCTCCGAGTACTGCAGTGTTCCTTTGAACCTGCTCCACTAACTTCGTTTGTCCCTCTGTCAGCTGTTCCACCTCCTCCGTCAGACCCTCTATGCCCCCTTGTAACTTAGCCGTATTATTTCTCACCTCTTTCTCTATACGCTTTTCGCCTCGCTTTACCTCCTCGCGCAGCCCCGAGACCTCCTCACTCACCCCTCGTCGTATTTCCTCCATCTGGTTCCCCATCTGTTCGATTTCCCGGGCGGATTGTTCCCCTATTTCCCGCAATTTGTCCTCCATCCTATTTTCTAACCCCATTAACCCATTTTTCACCCCCTTTAACCCATTCTTTACCTCTTTTATCCCGTTGTCTAACCCCTCACCGGTACCCCTCGCTTCGTCCCTCATTACCCCCATTTGGTTTCCCATTACCCCCAATTGCTCACTCTGAGCCCTCGCTTCGTCCCTCATTACCCCCATTTGGCCCTCCAATCGCTCACCCTGAGCATCCATTTTTGCCATCAGTTGGGTCAAGAATAATCTGAGGTCAAACCCGGTTTGCCCAGCGTCCCCAGCCGCCACCGCGGGCTCGCCCTCCGCGGCGCCGCTATTTTGGGACCCTTCAACCACGTGCGCGAGCGCGCCATTTTGCGCGCCTGATATTCCCGCAACCACATTGCCATTTTCCTCCTCCCTTTCTTCCCTGAAGTCCTGGGTTACTTCTAACCCCTCTATCTCTCCCACCGGCATCCCGTCGCCTTGAACAGCCATGGCGCGATTTCAAAATTCGGGTTTTACTTTATAAAACAAAACAAATTTCGTCCGCTCCAAATTTTGACCAAATTTTTTTTTTTCTATTCGTTTTAAAAATTTGGTTCGGGCCTCGAATCCCACTCCCAGACACCAATTGTTACCGATCGCGGTTAAGATGTTATAGACCGAGCGGTGGTGTAAAACCGCGACCTAACAAAACTCACCCGATTCACCCAGACTTTGGCCGTATCGCACCCTAGCTGCTCAATGAGGGAAAAGACAGAAACGACGCAATGCAAGAGGAAAAAGGAAGACAAAAAAAAAGGTTTGAAATACTACTACATTTATTCCTACTATTTACACACAAGCAAAAAGAGACAATTACGTTTATTTACAAGCACAAGACGCAGGTGACACAGTGCAAATTTAGCTTACCTACAGACTTAATTAAATACCCAGGGACAGAACAAACAAAACGCTGACTCACGCGGGGAATTGCTGAAATGGCAGGATGTGGATGGCTGGAGGGGGAGGGAGGTCCAAGGGGAGTCATGCAGCACTACCGGCGCGTTCAGCAGCCGCCGTTCCTCTTCGGCCCTGCTCCAAACCGCCGTTCAGGCCCCCTTTGGCGGTTGGGTGGTCTGGCTGCTGCGGCCGCCGTCCGCTGCGTTCCCCGGACTTGTCTGGTCCAAACCCTCAACTCTGTCGTGTTTCTCTCACTCCTCACCACCGACTCCTCACCGCAACCAACTGACCACCGACTCCTTTTGCAACCAACTTCCGCAACCAACTCTTCTCTCTCAACAACCCTTCTCTCCTTGACCACTTCCGTCCGTTCCGTTTTGCGCCTTTTATAGCGCCTCCAGCGATTACGCCCCCGGCGCTTTGGACACGCCCATCGGGGGTGCCCACCTCGGCCCTGGTTGGTCGCGCGACCCTCGGGCTCCGCCCTGGATGACGACGGGCGGGCGCGCCCCTCCTCCCCTCTGACGAGGTGGAGACACGCCTTTCTTCTCCGACTCAAAGCCCATGGTCAATGGCGGTTATTGGAGGGGAGGTAATATGAGGTCAATGGTGGTTATTGGAGGGGAGGTAATATGAGGTCAATGGTGGTTATTGGAGGGGAGGTAATATGAGCAATCGAGGCTCGGCAATGACGAGAGGGGATGTAATATGAGGTCAATGGAGGTTTTTGGAGGGGAGGGAAAGGGGATCTATTCTCTTTCACTGGTGCAATGGAGTATTTCAATTAATGGGAGACACAGCCTTATCCTAAAACACAGAATAAGATATAACTATCGAACATGGATATTCTATGATTGGCTGACGTGTATGCTTGTGGACTATGGGACGCCCTTTTGATCTTTACACAGCTCCGGAGGCAGGAGGCACAGAATAACAACAACAATAATAATAATTCACACCCATTTACCACAATACACATAATCAAAAAAAAAGAATACAGTCCTCATCTCCGCAACAATATATATATATATATATATATATATATATATATATATATATATATATATATATATATATATATATATATATATATATATATATATATATATATATATATATACATATGTATGTATATATATATATATATATATATATATATATATATATATATATATACATACATACATATATATATATATATTGTTACAGACACGACTTTGATGTTAAGGTGGGCCGAGCGGAATGGCCGTCGTGTCCGCACAAATTACCCGATTGTACTCGAACGTTGACGAAGCCGCGCCACGCTGGCTCAATAAGAAAAAGAAGACACCCGGCTGGGTTATAAAATGACGACACCAGGGATACGGTTCTCAAGACCTCCGGAGGAGATTATATTCGTTACGGAAGGTCAGATTACAGGGACGAGAGGTACAACATAGAAAGACAAGCACTTAGACACAATCTTATATTATCCCCGGACAGACGACAGGTAAACGGGACAAGGCTGACTCACACGGGGATTGATGGCTAGGAAAGGCAAGGTAGCGATGGCTCCAGGTGCACCTGGGCTCGGGGCAGGATCAACACGGTTCGGTCCAGAGATGCGGGGAGGTCTCGTCGCAGCGCTCAGAGGTGACGTTCTTTCTCAGGCGGGTCTTTCTCAGGCCTCTCCAAACTCAGGCGCATCTGTTTCAGCGCTCGCAGGTCCTTCTTTCTCCAGCTGGGGACGCATCTGACTCAGCGCTCGCAGGTGGCTTTCCTTCTCCAAGCTGGGTGCGCATCTGACTCAGCGCTCGCAGGTGGCTTTCCTTCTCCAAGCTGGGTGCGCATCTCACGTCACATCCGGCGCGGGGCCGCGTATATCCGGCGGGGAGTGACACGCCCTCGGCTCGTTAGCTCCGCCTCGTGGAATCGGCACGTTGCTTCTCATTGGGTGCGTGCGGGGGGTTTACCAGGCTCCGCCCTTGACGAGGAGCTGACAAGGAGCCCCTTCGTGGTAACCCCGTGGAGCGCATGGTCTATGGCGCTAATCGAGCCGGTGTGAGGACGCATCCTCCCCCGCTCCGCCGCCATCTCCTCTGTTGTTGTTGTAATTGTTGGGGAAGAAGATGGAAGGAGGTATGGGAAAGGTCCTAAACTCACTACTGATGCCATATAATCACATTCTGGTGCAACGAAGAGTCATAATTAATGGAGACGAGGCCTTAACTGACATAGAATAAGAATAACTAGGAAGATGTCCGAAAGTTGTCTACGTGTGGTGCGGTGGACCTGGGCACGACATTTAATGGGGGAATAAGGGGAAGGTCGGCTCTACTGATTGTTATTTACATGCAATGGGACTAGGGAATGGGGGATCGGGGAAAGTTGGGGAGTATTGGAGAAAATAGGGGAATATTTACAAGCGGATATGGAGGCCAAATTCCATATTCGCAACATTGCACCCTTCTCTACCCTCGGGGCGTCCCGACCCGATAAATTTTTACCTACTTTAGTGTGGCACGCAATGTAGTTCCCTCTACTATTAACTCTACCCTGAGTGCGACAGTTTTACAGATATTCACAAATGAGTAAATATGTCCCCCTGCGACGTTGCACCCTTCTCCTCACAGAAACACACCCACAGGATAACCGAATCCGGAAAGAATTCTCAAACTAAACATACAGCCGGTAGGGAGCATTATTTACAAGACTACGCTGCTATTTACACTACGATCCAGGACCTGTTTTTGGAGGGACACATGCAGATGTTATGCATAGAGAGAGAGCGCGCTTGCCAACATCGATACACCAACCCACGAGTGCTCTGTGGCCGACGGCCTTTAATAACGTGCAGAGCACCCTTCCCGAGCATCAACAGCACCACCCCACCACCAATCGGTGCAGTCACCATTGTTCATTGGAATAAAAATAAATTCGACAACCCCTAACCCTGCAGGTGTCTCTTGCTCTTCTTGTGGTGCACTTGGTGGTGTTAACTATTAGTGGTTCACCTGTATGGCATAGGTGCCACGTTGACCCATAGGTCCATCCCCGGGTGGTGCTTGGCCGCAAACGAACTGCGGTCCATTGTGGGTGGCCACAAACATTGCGGTCCATATGGTGTATCGATCCCGGCAGCAAACAGCGAAAGTGCAGGCCCACAACTGCGCAGCCAGCACCTCTCTCTCCTCTCTCTCTACCCCAAAGCCAGATCCTCGGAGGTGGGAGACAAAAGAAGCAGACAAGTGAGTAAGGTGGTAAGGGCGCAAAAGTGCACGCAATGTAAGGTGATGCACACTGGGGGCACATGGGAACCAGGTGAGACAGGTACGTTCCTATCGTACGCCCCCCCCCCACCAGGTAACCTACATGGCCCCTCCCTTACCCCTTACTGTATCCACAAAACACAACACTACCCATAAACATCTACTTTACAAATCAACAAACATCCCTACTGTCTTCCCCGTTCCTCCCATATACCAAATTCGTCTTCTCTCCCTCCTAACCAATCAAATTTGCCATTTTCAACTCTCATCAAAATTTGCCATCTCCAACTCAACATCAAAATTTGCCATCACCAATTCATCATCAGTCCCTCCTAGGGAGGGAGAGATGGAATCACTCCAATGTCTCATCCACGTCGTGATGCGTCTCACAAATCCAACAGCAATTCTCATTTCTGCAACACAAACAAAGAAAACACAGGTGTGGAGTCATCATCATCACCACAGGTAAGTGGCTGCGTATGGTGCGACAGGTTCATCAATCCTAACTATTTCCTAAATGACTTTAACAACTTTACACTACCCGGGGTCTTTCTCCGGCCAAACCATTGGCCCTCTTACACTATGGGTTCTAAAAACCAATTCCCATTGGCCAAACTGTGGTGCTCTTCAATTTGGGGTCTCACTCCCCCGATTCATCTCCCGGTGCCCTCGTACAATTTCTGGGCTGCGACGTGGACCTCTCCCAGTGGGTCTACCCACCTGCACACCTCCACCACTGCAGTTGCCTCCGAGCTTACCTGCTCCTTACCCTAACCTAACTACCTGGGGAAGGCCCTCTGGCACTCTCCCCACTCGGTGCCCTCTCTGGCACTGGGCTACCCGGGTCCATCCTCCGGATCCTCGGGCCCCATCCACAACTCTACCGGCTCCCAGAGCCCACCTGCGGCCTCACCTGGCCGACATCCTCACAGTGGTGGAGTGCCCAACCAACTACACACACTAACAGGCTTCACGCCCAGCCATTTCCACAACACTAATGCACCCATTCACAACACCATTCTGCAACCGCACCACAAGTACCAATATCCAACCACAATTTACCTGTACCCTCTACCTAACACTTACACTACCCGCCCCGGGTACTCGTGAAAGGGGGTCCACTCTTCCCCCATCCACACCTTCGCACCATGCACACCACTCCGTACCACTTACTCCAACTCTCTCCACACACCTGTACTTGCACACCTGTGCTCTCACACCTGGTGCCACCTGCACCCTTCTCTCCCCAAGCGCATTCGCGCTGATCCACAACACTCACTACTCATACACTGCTCCACACACCTGTTCAGTTGCACACCTGTGCAATCACACCTGTTCAATCCTCACACACACAGCATCATCTCAGCTAACTACTCCCTTCTGAAACTTGCGCTTCCCAGTCGTCCCTTTAAACTATTGCGCTCCCTCGTCATTATCATCCATACTAATCTACCTGCGTCCCCACTACAGGTATCAGTCACTAACTAAACTTAACGTCACCTAATGTCATTTTCGCTAGATCCCTACACACCATATCCTAACCCACCCGGGCTAGTTTTCACTGCCATACACCCCATAATCTAGTGCTCCTTTGCCCCCACATGGGAAGGGTGGCAGGGATGCCATCCCACCACATCGGGGGTCTCTCACTACCAATTTTGCACATCAAATTTCAACAAATCAAAAATTTGCCAATCACTGCCCATCATCTGCCAATCACTACTGCCAATCCCTTGCCAATCATCAAATTTTGTTTTCCTCTAATTTTGGGGCCAAAACACTATCCTCATCACCCAGTCTCCTCACTAATACCTCTCGGTGCGCCAATCCCTGTCCAAAGCCCGGCTTCGTAAAGCCAAGCAATGGATGCTGGTTGTTTTGTGCCAGCGGCTGGATGCGTCCGGCACTCGGTGCAGGGACGGGGGCTTACCCGGGCCGAGATCCCACGCATCACCTCGGCGTGGAGCCATCCAATGTCCCGATCTCGACCTGCCGGAATGCCTCAACAAAAAGTGGTCGCCATGACGACCCTTTCTATCGGGCCGCCCGCTCCGCCTAGTGGAGCACGGACGCGGCCGTTCAAAGCGAGGCCCAGCACGCACCGAGGGCCCGATTCGGCTAAAAGTCGACCTAACCTCTAACCCGTTTAATGTCGATGCTTCACCTGCATGCTTACACCCCGCAGCCCGTTCCTTGCTCACACATCCAGCTGTGCCCATGCTCCTCGTACCCTTCCTTACACACCCAGGTACCCTCATTCCACTCACAGCCTTGGTCACACACCTGACCACCGAACACTTTGGCACACATTCGTTGCTCGCACACCTCACCAATACACCGCTTCGCACCCCCTCCTCTGTCACCTCCTCTGTGACAATCACAGGTGTGCCCTCATTCGCACACCCAACCATGTGCCTCACCACCAACTCCAGCGTGCATTCCCACTCACGCTCTACCATTCCAGGTGTGCATCCTTCCATCCCAGGTGTACATCCTCGCTCACCTGTCACAACTAACTCACTCTCCTTGTCACTCTCACTACTCTCACCTCCATTCTTGACAGCGCACTCACCCTTACTCTTGACAGCGCACTTTCCTCGTGCACCTGTCCGTCACACACCTTTCTCGCGCACACTCTCCCGTTACACCCTCTGTAACACTCACCACAGGTGGACACTCTTCCTTACTTCTGACAGCGCACTCTTTCCTCATGCACCTGTCCGTCACACACCTTTCTCGCGCACACTCTCCCGTTACACCCTCTGTAACACTCACCACAGGTGTGCATTCTTCCTTGCCTTTGACAGCGCACTCTTTCCTCATGCACCCGTCCGTTACACACCTCTCTCGCGCACACTCTCCTGTCACACCCTCTGCAACACTCACCACACCGCGCTTCCATGTGCCCCCTCGCACACGCGCTACGACCGACTCATTCTCGCCAGCACCCTCACTACTCCTTGGCACGCACTTTTTCCTCACACACCCCAGAGTCGGACTTTCTCGCACACCTCCTTTTTCGCACACCAGACCTGTCGCACACTTCACCAACGGCCTCTCACGAACACCCGGGTCTATCTCGACCCCCAAGCTTATTAAATCACCTGGCGCATCATACGCACGACCATATTGGTCACCACTTACACCGGGTCCTCTTTCTCTTCGCTTCTCCTCCATCACCTGCGAATCCCTCATCCGGTTAATGAGCACATCATCACGATCCGAACACAGACTCTGGACCAATTCTTTTACCTCCTCTTTTATCTCTTTCTTATCCTCTCTCCGTCGCTTTTTAATTTCGCTCACCCCTTCTTCCACTTCTTCTAATTTTTGCTTCATCTCCTTCATCTCTTCGTGCGCCCCTTTAAGTTCTTCCTCTAACTCCACTTTATTTTTTTCTATGTGCTCCCGCACCTCCCGCTCTTTAACCTCCATTACCTCTACCACCTTGTCCATTTTCCTCGTCAGGTCCTCATGTACCGTCTGACACTCTTTTTTAATTACCCCTACGTCCTTTTTCATCTCCTTCTGTGTCGATTTTAAACCCTCTATTACCGCTGTGTTCTTCTTTACCTGGTCCCCCAACTCCTTTTGTCCCACTGTCAGTTGTTCTACTCCCAGCGTCAACTCCTCTATACCACCTTGCAATTTTACAGTCCCCTTTCTCACCTCTTTCTCCATGCGCTCCTTACAGTGCCTCACCTCCTCGCGCACTCCTCCGACCTCCTCACTCACTCCTCTTCTGATCTCCTCTCCCATCACTTGCATCTCCTGCCCAGATGCCACCCTCATCTGCTCCATTTCCTCCCTGTGAGCATCCAGTTTGGTTTCTACCCCCATTCTGACCCCCTCTATCTGCTGCTCCATTTGTTTAACTTCCCTTTCCGCTTGGTCCCTCATGTCCCTCAATTTGCCTTCCATACTGTTTTCTAACCCCTCTAACCCTTTTTTTACTCCCTCTATTTGATTCTCTTGAGCGGCCATTCTGTTTTCTACCCCCGTTAACCCATGTTTCACTCCCTCTATCTGATTCTCTTGAGCGGCCATTCTGTTTTCTACCCCCGTTAACCCATTCTTTACTTCTTTTATCCCGTTGTCTAACTCCTCAAATTTCTTTTCTAATCCCTTAAAATTATTGTCTAACCCCTCACCGGTACCCCTCATTTGGCCCTCTAATCGCCCACTATCAACCCTCATTTGGCCCTCCATCCTATCCATTTTTGCATTCAGTTGGGTCAAGAATAATCTGAGGTCAAACCCGGTTTGCCCAGCGTCCCCAGCCGCCACCGCAGGCTCGCCCTCCGCGGCGCCGCTATTTTGGGACCCTTCAACCACGTGAGCGAGCGCGCCATTTTGCGCGCCCGCTACTTCGTGCGTGACGGCGCTATTTTGCGAACCTGCCGCCCTCACTGCTTCGCTCTCCTCATGTCCCTCAATTTGGTCCTGGACCGACCCTGCTTCACTCTCCCCTACCGGACCCCAGCCGTCTTGATCCGCCATAGCGCGACTTTCAAAATTCGAGTTTCGTAACACCAATCCAAATTTTGCTGTTATAATTTCGTCGAGCGCAGTAACCGCGGGACCGCGCTCCGGATCGATTTGGTCGAGCGCCGTACGCGCTCCGGCTCGATTTTCCCTCCCAAAATTTGGGCCTAACTAATTTAGTCCCGGGTCCGAATCTCACTCCTCGACACCAATTGTTACAGACACGACTTTGATGTTAAGGTGGGCCGAGCGGAATGGCTGTCGTGTCCGCACAAATTACCCGATTGTACTCGAACGTTGACGAAGCCGCGCCACGCTGGCTCAATAAGAAAAAGAAGACACCCGGCTGGGTTATAAAATGACGACACCAGGGATACGGTTCTCAAGACCTCCGGAGGAGATTATATTCGTTACGGAAGGTCAGATTACAGGGACGAGAGGTACAACATAGAAAGACAAGCACTTAGACACAATCTTATATTATCCCCGGACAGACGACAGGTAAACGGGACAAGGCTGACTCACACGGGGATTGATGGCTAGGAAAGGCAAGGTAGCGATGGCTCCAGGTGCACCTGGGCTCGGGGCAGGATCAACACGGTTCGGTCCAGAGATGCGGGGAGGTCTCGTCGCAGCGCTCAGAGGTGACGTTCTTTCTCAGGCGGGTCTTTCTCAGGCCTCTCCAAACTCAGGCGCATCTGTTTCAGCGCTCGCAGGTCCTTCTTTCTCCAGCTGGGGACGCATCTGACTCAGCGCTCGCAGGTGGCTTTCCTTCTCCAAGCTGGGTGCGCATCTGACTCAGCGCTCGCAGGTGGCTTTCCTTCTCCAAGCTGGGTGCGCATCTCACGTCACATCCGGCGCGGGGCCGCGTATATCCGGCGGGGAGTGACACGCCCTCGGCTCGTTAGCTCCGCCTCGTGGAATCGGCACGTTGCTTCTCATTGGGTGCGTGCGGGGGGTTTACCAGGCTCCGCCCTTGACGAGGAGCTGACAAGGAGCCCCTTCGTGGTAACCCCGTGGAGCGCATGGTCTATGGCGCTAATCGAGCCGGTGTGAGGACGCATCCTCCCCCGCTCCGCCGCCATCTCCTCTGTTGTTGTTGTAATTGTTGGGGAAGAAGATGGAAGGAGGTATGGGAAAGGTCCTAAACTCACTACTGATGCCATATAATCACATTCTGGTGCAACGAAGAGTCATAATTAATGGAGACGAGGCCTTAACTGACATAGAATAAGAATAACTAGGAAGATGTCCGAAAGTTGTCTACGTGTGGTGCGGTGGACCTGGGCACGACATTTAATGGGGGAATAAGGGGAAGGTCGGCTCTACTGATTGTTATTTACATGCAATGGGACTAGGGAATGGGGGATCGGGGAAAGTTGGGGAGTATTGGAGAAAATAGGGGAATATTTACAAGCGGATATGGAGGCCAAATTCCATATTCGCAACAATATATATATATATATATATATATATATATATATATATATATATATGTATATATATATATATATATATATATATATATATATATATATATATATATATATATATATATAGACATATATATATAATATGTATGCATGTAGTTGGCTTTATTTTATTTATGCGGTATACACTTTACCATGTCCACTACCGATTGCTTTAAATCTTGCCTTTTGCTTACCCCTTTAAATTATTTATTTATGCATGTGCATTTGACCATCTCCACTGCCAACACAGGTTTTATTTTATTTTTTTATATACGATCTACCACCTCTATTACCGACAAATAACTTTGAATTATTTATTTATATGCACTTTGACTTCACTGCTACTGGCATACCACCGTTAAGTATTTATTTATTAATATACCTTATACCAATCCGCAGCCTACATACCACCTTAAATTATTATTATTACTCCATCTCCACTACCAACATACCACCTTGAGTTGTATATCTATTTTTATAAACTTTGCCGTCTCCACTACCTACATACCACCTGGAATTATTACCAACATACCAATCAACATACCACCTCGATGAGGACACATTGTTGTCCCCCGTCGCACCGCAGAGCGAAAGGGGGACTATGGTTTTCCCCTCCGTCCGTGTGTCCGTCCGTGCGTGCGGGCGTGCGTGCGGGCGTGCGTGCGTAAGCGAAGGACCGCCTTCGAATTTGGTTTGTGGGTGCAACCCACGTCAAAATCCAAGATGGCCGCCACCATGTATGTCTGATGCCATGTACGTCTGAACCTTGTGAGCTGAATATCTTGAAAAATAAGCGAAGTACCAACTTCTAATTTGGTGTGTGGGTGTATCTAGGCACACGGAAGAACGCTGTTGAAAATTGGGTCGCCACGTCAAAATCCAGCATGGCCGCCGCCATGTATGTCTGATGCCATGTATGTCTGAACCTTGTGAGCTGAATATCTTGAAAAATAAGCGAAGTACCAACTTCTAATTTGGTGTGTGGGTGTATCTAGGCACACGGAAGAACGCTGTTGAAAATTGGGTCGCCACGTCAAAATCCAACATGGCCGCCGCCATGTATGTCTGAACCTTGTGAGATGAATATCTTGAAAAATAAGCGAACAACTTCTAATTTGGTGTGTGGGTGTATCTCGGCATAAGGAAGAAAGCTATTGAAAATTGGGTCGCCACATCAAAATCCAAGATGGCCGCCACCATATATATGTCTGAACATTGTGAGCGAAATATCTTGAAAAATAAGCGAAGTACCAACTTCTAATCTGGTGTGTGGGTGTATCTAGGCATAAGGAAGAACTCTATTGAAAATTGGGTCGCCACGTCAAAATCCAAGATGGCCGCCTTGCGTCTCTCCACTTTGTCAACTTGCATCACTTCACCGACGGGGGACCGAGGCGTAACGCTTGTTTTTCCTTGTTTTTTTTATTTCTACCTCTACCGGTCAATAAAGCTATTCACGTCTGGCAGCACAAGACAAAATCTTCCAACTTTATGTAATCAAAGCCAAATCTACCTTTACACAGCAACACCTGAAAATTTCCTCATGAAGGCATCGATTTCAAAATTTGTCTGATTGATGTTGATGCAAATCATTCTGACCATTGCACTTTTCACCTTTAGTGATGTTCTATGTTCGTAGCCTGTGGGGGTCTTTTCTTCTATTTACCCCTACTTTTTCTTTCATTTTTTATGTTGGCTTGGCGAACTGGGTTTTTATGTGCAATGTTATTTTGGACAATGGTATGAGACACTGACTTGGAGGGGTTGGGAAGGGTTTTTATGTTTTTATTAATTTTCAACAAATGGAGACAATGGAGGGAAGAAGAGATGAATTTAGGAAATTCGAATTGAGAAAAGGAAGAGAAAGAGAAGGGGTAATGAGAGGGGAAGGAAGGAGGAGGTGAATGGAGAAGATGGGAGAGAGAAAGGGAGCAGAGAGGGAGGGAGGGGTGAGAAGAGGTTTGGGTGGAGAGAGGGAGAGAGAGGTGGGGGAGTTCATGGGGGGTACAGAATGTTTATGGAAACATAGATAGATAGGAAAAAATGGTGATGAAAATAAAGGAGTAAGGGAGTAAGTGGCATGGAATGAGAATGTATGTAGTGTTTTGGGAAGAGGAAGTGGAAGTGGGGAGGGCAGGGTGAGCAGTGTTGCAAATTAAATTTTTCCCATATTTGCCCACGTACCTCCTTAATCAGTGTTGTTTGTTAGGATTATAAGTGACTGACACATCAGTTTAACATATACTTACTACTTAGCACAAGACCAACATATACAGAATATGCTAGTCGGGTATATAAATGTGACCATGTATAACTGCCCTTTTGAAGTATATATGAACTTGCTTTATTGCAAATCTCTGTCTGCAATTTAATCCTTGTTTTATGTAAGAGGAAAATGGGATGCGAGTGTACTATGCACAGTTTGTGGAGCGGAAGCCTCTGGCTGCAGGAAACCGGACATTCCAGCACTGAGTGAACAAGCATGGACTCAAATTACTGCTAAAAATAAATGGCAATGTTGCACAGAGAGCTGATAATATGGGGAGTTTTGGCAGCTCCGACAAGAAAGACACAACAGCCAATAATCTGCAGAATCAGCACCCCAGCTTGGTGTAAATCAGCTCAGTGGTATGTCACTAAAAAAGTTACTTATTCAAACTTTGAAAGGGAGCTGCGCAATAATGTGCAGCATCTTCTGTTGACTGTTCTTGATTTACCCTCTGTTATTAAGTTATGCAACAATTAAAAACAGATGAGTTATCTATTTCCATCAGGTCATGGCTGACTTCTGGTGATATTCATGATCATATTTCTTCAAACATCCCTATCCTGCACTTTTTCACGAGGCTCTGGTAGAAACAGCTTTGTTGCAGCGTTTACCCCATCCATCAGGCACATACAAGGTCTGCCTCTTCCTCTTATTCCCTCAACCATACCCAGGATGGTTTATGTCTCCAGACTCTTGTTTTCTGCATGCATAATGTGTCCAAAGTATGACGGTGTTTGTTCAAATAGCATCAGCGCTTCTAATACACATGGTGGTCTAAATTATTCAAGCACTGATTTGTGTGTTCTTCTTCCAGTCCATGGAATTTTTCGCATTCGTCTCCAACACTTAGTTGCCATACTCAGTGGTAAAATGGTTAGAGCATCCTCTCCGATTCTCCAACATTAGGGGTTCAAACCCTGGCTGAGTCATACAAAAGAGTTTTAAAATGATATGTGTTGCTGCTTTCTTGTTTAACATTCAGCATTTAAAAGGATAAGAGCACGCACAAGCATATCTTCGATTGTTGATGTCTTCCTCAAATCCTGATTCCAGCCGCAATTTCATCCAAGTTTGATTTCCTCATTTCCTCACCATTCAGTGAACGAGTGGAGAGAATGCACCCCTGTCTAACCCCCCATAGAGAAAAACGAGCCACACGTGTGGTAAGCGAAGCCCAGATGAGGAGAGACAATCCCCAAGATGGAAACCCTGAAGAAAAGAGGGGAACAGCATGTGTGTCGGTCCCGGTTCCAACTCCAACGGGATGCTGTGTCCTCCCTAGGGGGCCAGCTCAACGTGTGGGGTCCTTACTCCAACTCAACAACTACAACTGATCCTGCTCCTGTGGGTGGTACATTGTATCACCTTCCCTGTGGCTACGCCCGTGCATGCTTTTCTCACTAGCTGGGACTAGGTCAATGATTGAGCATGTCACCACCTCCAGGATGTCATCACTCAAACGTGGTATCGTCACCAGCACAGCCTGAACCATCGCCAGCATGACCTGAACCCACACGGGATAGAAATGTCCAAAAATATCCCTCTTCCTCTTACCTGTCCTGGAGCCTTGCCTGGTTTACAGAGAGAATGAAAACAAAACGCTTTCCTACTTAATGCTAATTCTTGCTCCTCCATGAGTCTCAACAATGTATACAAAAATATGACAACACTACCCCACTCACAGCAGACATAATAACAAGACAACTTCACTTTAAACAAATCCGTGTTACAGAAGAATGTTCGAAGCTACTCAAGCACACGGTCCACCTAACTTATCTACCTAATACGTACCCCCTCCAACATAAGAAAAGAATCGAGTAAAATGCGTGAATAACTTGCTGACAATGATTTCCGCTCAAAAGGAATCTTCTCACCCAACCATTTCTAACATTTTGTCACATATTTCATCCCATTATGTATTCCACAACAAAATATAATGGGCTCAGTGTAATGTTGACACTAATAATCTCCTCGACATGCAGATATTTGCCTGAAATTCCTTGGAGTATGTCTCTACCATCAAGGGCTAGTACCTTCATAAACGAAGCCACCTGTTGCAATTCAGGCAAAGTACAAGCATAACTACGGTTGCAAGGTTCTTTTACAAAGATTTTGCTGTAATTTTTTTCTTTGGCGTTTCAGAGTACTAAACTCCAACGGATGCCTTTCAGAGTACTAAACCGGAAATCACAAAAATGATTTCCAGTTTTTTTGTACATTGTCGAGGCTCGTGAAATTTCGAGAGTACAGAACAGACCAGAACATTACAAAACAATCTAGAACGGCACTCAGTAGAGTGCATACCTCCACCAGGCTGAACAGTTTACATTTTGTATCTCACTCATAGGCCAGATCTGGATTCAGACCTGAACCAAAATCTAATCAGCTTGTTCTTGTCACTTTACAAACTCATCCACCTAGTTTAGTCATAACTCGTCCATAACTTTTTGATATAGCATGCTATATATCGTTTTCTCCACCTCTCTGTCCATGGTGAAGAATCACTTTAAAATTCTCTGATCTGGATCCGTATTCGAATCTTCACCAAAATTGAATCAATTATTCGTTGTCATACACCCAACCTATCCACCAAGTTTCGTCCGATTTTGTCCACAACTTTTTGAGATATCGTGTTATTATATATCGTTTTTTGCCCCATCTCTCAATGCTAAAGACTCACTTTAAAATTCTCGGATCCAGATCCGGATCTGGATATTCACCAAAATCTATTCATTTCGTCCTTGTCACATACCCAACCTCTCTCCGAATTTCGTCCAAATCCATCCACAACTTTTTCAGATATCCTGTCCACAGACAGACAAACAGACACCTTCGGTGGCGGAGGTAAAAATAAGGGTCGGGTGGGGGGGGGGGGGGGTGAAGGGGAGGGAGTGGTAAACATACGATAGGAGCGTGGAGAAACTAAGCACTTGGGAGTGATAACGTTTTGGGAAATAAACCATGTGAAAAAGGAGAAGAGGAAGGGTTTGTGATGAAGTAGTAGAAGAATGCATGCATGGGTTGTTCCTGATGGAGTAGTAAGGAGAATGAAGCATTTTAAAATACATTTTTTAAAAAGCGTTTCAAAAAAAATGTTATCAACAGCTCTTAAAGGAATAATCATTTCTTTCAATTAAGACTCAGTTTGCAGATGTTGAAAAACAGAGGAGATAAAGAATGAAGGAGGAAGTGAGTACAAAATCACAGCAGATTTGAGTTTGTGTTTTTTGGGAGTGAGCAAGAGATTTTGTTATTTATATATTTTTTGAGCAAGGAAGTGAAAAGGATCAAGCTGAGGGATCATAAATGACAATACTTGGGAGAAAAGAAGTGAAAACAAAGCATATGGAGTCAAAGCAAAGATAGAAGTGGCATGCAGCCAAGCTGAGCCCACGGCGAGTTGGCTTTACTTTTACAGGGGCACAAATTCAACAATACAACATGGGTATGTGGGTGTCTTCTGATACCTCAGGGGGATGGATGCCCCTGCCTTGCATGATTCCAGGGCAACCTGTGGGCCAGGTGTAGTACCTGTCAGCCACCCTTACCAGGGTAACGGTCCGCAGTCATGCGGTTTAAATGGCAGATGGCTCGACACATCTGGTGGATGAGAGGCCAGTCGACTCCAACAGCACGGGCGGAAGAGGGTGAATTATCCAACGGCCAGCAGAGGGACGGAGAGGAGTGGCGACCCCCCATCTATACCACACACTTACTTGTGTGTACCAGCCATAGAAAGGCTGTTCTGTTCAGTTATCTTTTCTATAAAAGTGCCGAAATACGTGGAATAAAAGTGGAAGGTGGCACATGGTCAGTCTCGTGTTTTTCTTTTTAACGGTCTCGCTTGGGTAATGCACACACAAGTCAAGTGGAAAACACAAGCCCGGCATGCTATGAAAAATAATTTTCAAGATCGAGTGAAAAAAAGGTCTTAAAAAGTCCAGTCAGATGAAGCGGGTCATATTTTTCCCATTCTGGTACGTTTCAAAGAAATGTGATGCAAGTACACAATAGGATAGGATGAGGCTTATATCTATTGAAGGATTTGTTTCTACAATTAGTGCCTCTAGTTTTTAATGGTACCCCAATGTTTTAGACCCCTCAGAGTACTAAACCTCCTTTTAGGTTGGTTTTGTTCTTCCTTTATTTCTGTCACTGTCCGAGCCGTATTGCGGACTCATCTGTGACTTTCAACATGAAATTTTGCATCAATAATGGGAATAAAAAGGATGCAGGATTCATATTTTTGACCTTGACCTAATTTTAAGGTCATGACTTGATTAAAAACATTTTGACATTTTTCACAATAATTTGACTGAGGTTTGTCCAGTCAGAACTAAATTCCCCTCTATAGCCTAGTGCAAGCTGCATTTGCACTTAATTTACATCATATCCTCTGAGTTCAAGGTCAAGGTAAAAATGGGCCTCTGAAAAAAATGTGTTTTTGTCATCGCTCAATGTTGCCAATGCGGATTCTCAAAGACCGTGTGGCCTTACAAGATGTTCTTGCATCATAATAGTGTACCTGCATTGAAGTTGTGCATCTAATATTTGATTAGTGTCCTTGACCTGTTTTTTCAGACTGTGACTTAGTTAACAAAAAACACGTTTTTGATCATAACTTGAATAATTTCCCTCCGATTTTCATAATATTGAGTTTTATGGATAGATTTTAGATGAGGACACATTTTATTATTTTAGGCTATCCATAAATGTTGAAGGTCAAAGTAATACAGCAGTTCAAAAAAATGGCCATCATTGGATCATGGGAAGGCTTACCTTGGTAATTGCTTTGTGGTCACAGATATGTAGTCTCCTGTACAAGTTAAAATTTATTTTTCATATATAGTCTTTCATAGAAAAAAAAACAAATCACAAAGGGCTGTGCAGGATTTTAAAAAAAGAAAAAAAGCAATAATTGATACTTTTATAATTTCAAATAAACTATATGCAGGAAAAATATAATTTAGAGAAGAAAACCAGGTTAAAATCCATTGCATCAAATTGCAGATGACTCCACTCTGTGTCGGATAGTCCCACACCGTTTCCACCAGGAAGGCTGCAGCGGCATCATTCCTGTACATCTGTTGAAAATAAGCAAATGCAAGAAGAACCCATATTCTCACTTTGTCACTTCTCACATTTCTATGATTAGTGTCTGAGAGAAGTACTCTGGAGCTCTTGAGAATTACCATCAGCTAAAAAATGGCCTATGCAGATCATGTCTCCAAACTGGACTTGAAAACCGGCCACCACTTCAGAGTTATCAGCAAGGACAAGTACTTCCTCTGCCATTCTCAGCTTATTACAGTGCGCAAAGCATTCATCCGCATTTTCCTCACTACACTTGACTGGTGTTGTTGCTTTCCATCTTACCCCCTGAAGCCCAAGAACCGAAGGCCCTCAGTACTATTAGAATTTCGCATCACAAAGCTGTCTCATGGTCTATTTCTCACCACAATCATGTTGGTGGACTTGCACTCTCTTCTTGTCTTGCTTCTCCTACCCTCTCATTCGCTTAGCTGGCAAAGCACATCAACTTGTGAGTGTGGATAAACACAGTGCAAAAGGCACACTCTACTGTCACATGATGATTCGGAAAAAAAAAGGAAGTTTTCCATTGATGTTTAACTAGACAACCTTATTGCAAAATTAGGTGGTGAAGTTAGTCGAGAAAATGGTTTAATGGAATAAAAACTGTGTAATGCATACAAATGTCAACATAAATGTATTCCTACTGACCAAATCTACAATATTGAAATATATTATTGAATATATATTGTTGCGTCAGAAGCCCAGGTAATGCGAGCACTCTGCGACGGAGGTCTATGACCTCTGCAAATGATGGAAACTGTCGAATTCACTATACTGCATTCAGAATTACTATTACCGTTTAAGATCCCCCAAGGATTGCCCAATAAATAATCCAAATTTGGCGGATCGCATGTGAAGACAGTAAGGCGGAAAGACGTTTCTTAGAAATAAAAGGTTATTTACAATGTATTCAGGGAAAAGGATTGACAGGATGCTGTAAATAAATACTGAACAGATCTGGCGGTCAACAGACCCAGATACCGATGAAAGGGGAAAAGAAACACACACTTATTATCCAAAGAAAATAAATAACCCACTAATGATGTTGACAATACCGGATTCAACCATGTACTAGGGGCCAGGTGAGGACATGTGCAAGTGAGTGTTTGAGCAAGCACAATGGTTTTGAGCTAGTGTTTGGCCCAGAGCGGTGGTGTAGTCATGCAAGTTGGCATGGCACAGGGAGTAGTTTTCTCAGGTAGGGGAAGAGAGGGTAGCAATGAGGAGGAATGGTGATGCATCTACACTCAATATCCCAATCGGGGAGTAACGAAACAGAGAGATGTTAACTCCAAAGGTCCAACTGCAATCTCCAACTCCTTTGCATATGCACATACACGTATGGTCTTTACCACCTTTGCGACTGCCTTCATGTATGGCAAGACCGACTTCATGCTGCATCTTCCATGTAAAAATATTAATTCAACGTTAGGTTTCAATACTCACATTTGTAAAGTTATGCAACATTCACTGTACGAGTTGCACATTATTGCCACAATCCATTCTTGTATTGATCAGATGACAAAGGACACTTTGGTCTGCTCGTTAATCATTCCTCACCTTCATTATTGTAACTCACTATTTGCTTGTTTTCTTCAGACTTCACATTATCACCTTCAATTAGTTCAGAATTGTGCAACAAAGTGTTAAGCAGTCACAAATATAGTCATATCACATATTTTCTTGGGGAGCTCATTGGCTCCCTAATCAATATTGAATCTTGCATAGCATTCCCCTCACTTTAACTATAAGGCCATAAATGGTCTTGCACCATCAGCCATTAAAGGAATTGTGATTTAGAGTTTGGTGTCGAAAGAATACATTTTTGTTGATGACCTGGATGATGGATGTAATCAAATATATATGAAGAAATAGGCAAAAACTCCGGATAAATTATTTTTATTCTTAATTTAAGAATCCACCAAGTTTTGTCGAATTTACTTTTGCGTTTGGAATATTGCTGATTTTGTCCTGAAAAGCAGAGCAAAGCAATTGGGCAGTTCTGCTGTGCATTCCCAAGTAAAAATAAGTCTTCTCAGTTCTCACAATTTAAGAGTTGTTGAATATTTAAAAAATTGGATTTTGTATAATTTACTTTGATCATTGATTTGTAATGATTGGTTTTACCTGTAATGAAGGAATGTTGATAATGATGAGCTTTGTATGCAAACAAACCATAATATGTATGTCTTTTTACAAAATGTTTGTCTAAACTTTGACAGTTTCAACTTTTGTAGATGAGGATTCAACGATGGAGATCTGTATCAATCAGCTGAATTCAAGTAATGCAAGGATTGTATCGATCTATCATCTCTGCAGGCATCAAATTGTATAATTACACCTCACAGTTGAAATCAGTAAGACTTTTATTTTATAATACACCATATTTAGATATCTCGGAGCTAAAATCGGAATATCAAGACATTTCGGTCTTCGATTAGTAATACTCATTGTTGTTTGACAGGAATTGAACAGTATGCGTATGCAGTTAAAAGAGACTCGTGAATGATTCGTGAAATAAACAAGGAGAAAAAGCCATAAAATGTCATAGCCCCCTTGTTTTTAGTAATTTTGTTGTACAGAGTTAAAGGCTGCCAGTCATAGCCATATTTGGTCGGATTACAAAACAAAATCTTTTGCATATGTATACTATCGTGTATTGTCTGACAGTATATTGAACAAACCAAAACTTTAGTTTAACATCATGTTGGCACGATATATAGCAAGATATCTCAAAACACTGTGGACGGATTATGACATACCTTGCTGGATGAGTTGGTTAGGTGACAAAAACATGCCAATTAGATTTTGATTAAGGTCCGGATCCAGATCCGGCCTATCAGTGGGATACAAAACGTAAACTGTTCAGTCTGGCGCAGGTATGCGCTCTACCGAGTGCCGTTCTAGTTTATACTGTCTCTTGATATACACGGTGAAGGAAATCAAGTGCATGTGGGCTATTCTCCCAACTGGAAAAGAATGTGCCATGACTTTTGGTGTGATCATGTATTTTGCACCATTTAAAGAGTTAAAATGTGCAATTAAATTAAGACCTTGCTAAGTGCAGAAAAGTCGAGCAGAGAGAGAGTAGTATTCCAGGAATCTTGCTTCACTGGCCTCACAAGTTGCTTTTTGATTAAACTGAAGTCTTTGGTACCCACCTTATTGAATTTCAATTAAATAACTGATCAAATACACAATCAGAGTATCAGGAGGAAACCAAATAGACAGAGGATGGAGTTATCAAGAGGAACCTGGATAGGATTCGGGTTTCAGCTGCTACTCCTCTATGAAAGATTGTTTCATGTAGACAAAGTGAGAATGAAATATTGTTTTTACACTTTCCACACTGACATCAGTTCTTCAACAATTGAATTTACAAGTGTTCTGCCTATTCACCAAAATTTGCTGTTTAACACATTTGATGTTTGCTTGATTTCATAGAAGTTGGTTGCATGTGAGAATTCTCCAGATTCCTAATGAATTCGTATCCATGTTTGTACTCACTGTACAATTGAACCACAGCTAGGTGAAGGATGTGCCTAACAAAATTGTGCAGACATTTTCCCATGAATTTAAGCGTTTGATGTTCACCTTCACAGGAAAGTCAATGATACACAAGTAACTGTCAAATGCTATCCAACGACTTTAGACCATTGATGTCACATACTGTTTCTCAGGTTAGCCGTTAGTCCAAGTTGTAATAATATTTTGACATATTTTACCCAAAGCACAACACATCAACCTTGAATCATGCACCCTCATATATAGATGTATATGTAGGCTATATATATATATATATATATATATATATATATATATATATATACTAGCAGAGGTACCCGGCTTTGCACGGGAGTGGGAGGAGGAGGGGAGGGGGAAGAGGAGGGGAGGGGAACGGGGGGGAGGGGGGAGGGGGAAGCGGGGGAGGAGGAGGGGAGGGGGAAGAGGAGGGGAGGGGAATGGGGGGGAGGGGGAAGGGGGGGGAGGGGGGGAGGGGAAGGGGGGGAGGGAAGGGTGCGGGGGTGCCCAGGGGAAGAAGGGCCCCTCCCCTCCCCCTCCCCCCCTTTCCCCTCCCCCCCTCCCCTCCCCCTTCCCCCTCCCCCTCCCCCTTTCCCCCTCCCCCTCCCCCCTCCCATCCCCTTCCCCCTCGTTCCCCTCCCCTTCTCTTCCCCCTCCCCTCCTCCTCCCCCTTCACACCAGGGGGGTTGACTCAGCCTGTCATCCCACCGAGGTCGGAAGTCGGAACTCATTGTCGTCAAATAAATGTAGCCTGTATGTTTCACTCTTTGTCACATGCCGTTGGTCCCATGTCAATCGGATGAAGTTGAAAAATTAACGTTACGAAGGTTCTCTGGGACGTACTGATTCCGAATAATGAAGTTGAAAAATTAACGTTCCGAAATACGCTAATTACGCTAACAGAAGCGCTGGAGGGAGCACTGCGCTCCCTCCCTTAGATTCCCTCCCTCTTCTGCTAGCGCTAATTACGCGTAACACACTAATTTTAAAACCCGAAGTTTTTTTAATTTTAAGGTGTGCTGTAGTCAGAAGCGCTAGAAGCGCTGCGCTCCCTCCCTTCGAATCCCTCTCTCTTCTGCTAGTGCTAATAATACGCTAATTTTAAAACCCGAAATTTTTTTAATGTTTATGTCTCCGTGACATTCCTGGGACCATCCCGAGTCGAACAGTACTTTCCGCTCGCAAATCCGTCCACGGGTTCTCGAGATCTTAGAGATCATAGATACATAGATCAGGACCAACTCTACTTTATATATATAGATAGACGGCAGACTCTTGGTTTTTAGAAGCTAATTAGCTGCATTATGATCGGATGTCATAACGCCTAACGGCGGCATAATTTTTTTGTTTCAAGCCAAATAAACATGAAAACAATAAGAAAATGACAAAACAATAACTTTAATAAAACACTCAACGGGATCTGTCCCAAAAATTGTGCGGGAAAGGACGTGATAAAAGCGAAAAATAAATGTCAGAGGGGTGATTCGAACCCCGGACTCTGAAAAGATAAGGCGTCATGCTAACAGCTCGACCACTTCGACCCGTCATTTCCGGAAAGCTATTTGTGAGAGTGACTTGAAACGAAAGATTATTTTACGCGCTGCTGAAAGGTATTTATGCGTTATTATTTATTCGCTAGCAAGTGATTATAAATGTTTATGTCTCCGTGACATTCCTGGGACCATCCCGAGTCGAACAGTACTTTCCGCTCGCAAATCCGTCCACGGGTTCTCGAGATCTTAGAGATTGTAGACCCGAAGTTTTTTTAATTTTAAGGTGTGCTGTAGTCAGAAGCGCTAGAAGCGCTGCGCTCCCTCCCTTCGAATCCCTCTCTCTTCTGCTAGTGCTAATAATACGCTAATTTTAAAACCCGAAATTTTTTAAATGTTTATGTCTCCGTGACATTCCTGGGACCATCCCGAGTCGAACAGTACTTTCCGCTCGCAAATCCGTCCACGGGTTCTCGAGATCTTAGAGATCACACATAGATCAGGATACAGACACAGAGGCCAACTCTACTTTATATATATAGATATATATATATATATATATATATATATATATATATATATATATATATATATATATATATATATATATATATATATATATATACACAGACTTGGCATTTAATATGGAATATTTTTTTTGTGGGGGTGAACTTACTTTTCAAGATGACTGAGAACCAAAAGTTCTTTGGAATTATGTTGAAATTATTCTAGATTTTGTTAATGTGACCTTTAAAAGAAACAAAAACCGCATTTGACATTTTGAAGCAAATAAATTGACCTTGAAAGTGATGGAAACTGATATCGAACTCAATTCACGGACAGTACTGTGTTAAACTTCTGTACGTTTTCCAGAAGTATCTCTTTATTTTGCACATTAGCCAAAATAAATTTCAACAAAAACAAAAGCTAAATTATGACTGGGATTACGGACAGTAAAATTACAGTTCAGTACTTCATGTAACCCCCATGAGCATTCAGGAGAGCACGTACACGTCGAGGCATGCCGTTCACGAGATTTGCCAAGGTTTGGGCAGGAATCGCTTGCCATGCAGTGACAATAGTCTGCTGCAATTCACGCACAGAGGTCGGCTGCTGGTCCAAGTTGTCGATTTGACGCATTAATTCTGCCCACAAGTTCTCTATCGGATTCATATCCGGGGACATGGCAGGCCACTCCATATGCTTTACACCACGGTCAGCAAGAAAGTGTTGGATCATGCGAGCACGATGAGGCCGTGCATTGTCATCTTAGAAGACAAAGTTTCCTCGAAAGGCTGCATGAGCAAATGGAAGCAATGTTTCTTCCAGAATGACCCTGTACTTGAACTGGTTCAGGTTTCCATTCAGAACAACCAGGTCAGTTTTGCCCCCTGCATGAAAAGCAGCCCACACGGTCACCCCACCACCTCTAGCTTGGACTCTTGGCACTATACAATCTTTGCTGTGGGCTTCATGCACTTGTCTGTGCACTCGGACGTGGCCATCTTCACGATAGACCAGAAATCTAGACTCGTCACTGAAGGTCACATGATTCCAGTGTCCTGGCTGCCATTGACGGTGCTCTCTGGCCCACTGCAATTGGCGCTGGCTGTGTTGTCTGGTCAGGCGTGGCTTTCTCAGGGGACGCCTGGCACGATAGCCTGCTTGAACCAGTCGTTGGTTGACTAGCCTTCTGGATACAGGCACATTTGTCAGTTGCTGCCACTCAGCCCTAAGCCGATTAGCTGACTTGGTACAGCCATTGCAGACTAACTGGTGCAGCTGGCGATCATCTCTCCTTGTGGTTCTGCGTGGACGTCCTGGCCTCGGTATTGGAGTAGGGACACCCCTCTGAGCATTTCGTTTCAGGATCTTTGACACCTGACCTTGAGTGATGCCATACTGCCGAGCAATAGCACGCTGTTTCATGCCAGAATTTCGTAAAGCCACCACTCCATGACAAACAGCATTGTCAAGTTGACGGACCATCTCCAGAGGAAGCGGCAATAACTTTTGTAGATGTGCAGCAGTTGTTTTCCACTAATACAGAACGCAACAACCCTTATATACCCGATTGTGAAGCCAATCGTCGAATGTACCTGTCCTTACATTTTGTCACGCCACCTGTGATATAATCCGGTTATTGACTTCTTGCTGCGAAAGACAATCAGTGACATGGTTCTTTCAACAAAGACATCACCGAAGGGTAAAATAAACTCACCAGATTGATATACTGAGTTCAGAAAGTAAACCCAAGTCAAGAAAAAAAAAATATTCCATATTAAATGCCAAGTCTGTATATATATATATATATATATATATATATATATATATATATATATAGTTGCAGTTTTGATTTTTGGTAACAGTCAGTGTAATAAAGGTTAAATTTCCCCCTCATAGTTAGTCACACAAGCAACATGTAGCCTCGCGATAGTGTAGTTATCGCTTAGTATTTGTGAGCTTAGTCCCTTTCCTATGTTAGTTCTGTGTTGAGTAGAGTAAGGAGAATAGGTCCTACTTCTACTTCCATTGACTATCCCCCCTCCCTAGCCTCATGCCTCTTTGTACTGCCTTTGGTTCATTTTGGCGTGAATTAACACGAGGCAGGCCTAGGAGGGTCGGGGCGGGACCGAATGAGGGCGGCAGAGGAGCGGACGGTAAGCGCGAGCTGCCAATCAGGGCTCAGAGGGTGTGGTGGCAGCACTGCGTCACGGGGCGTGGTTGGAAGGTTCGAGAAGGTTCGGGGCGTATCAATATAAGCGGTTACGTAAAGCCCCCAGGAGGACTCGCAAGTGAAGAGCGCGTGAGCAAGCAGGACTCGCGAGCAGCTGGATTGAAGAGAGGTACGAGGACTGGTTTGGCATTGAGTGGAGAAAGACGCGCATGAACCAGGATACGCGCTCATATAAAGCAACGCTCGGTTGAGCTTGAAGCCGAGCCGCGTACAGTGCATTAAGTTACGCAGTGATAACGCGCTGTGTAACCGCCAGCCGCGCTGAGAGACGCGTATTTTCCGTCCTATCTCATCGGCTGCTTTTGTTCGGGAGACGCGCTACGAGGATCCTTCCACCGCCTGCTTGCCTTCTTCGCGGGACGTGCTGGGTCCGTGGAGAGCCGGACGGGGCCGTTCCTGGATGACCACGTCGACGCGTTTGGCCGGAACATCATCCTGCCTGCAATCCCCTGTGTGAGTGTGACGGGCCCGAGTCTGGGTGTTAAGAATAAGACTGCCTAAGTGCTGCTCTGTGTCTCTGCGTACCGATCATTGTACATCCGTGTGGGAATAATAACTAAACCTGTGTTCTTCCTTTCCATTCGATCGTTCCTGTGATTTCCTCATTGACTAAGCGTGGTACGAATAAAACCGCTCGAATCGGGTTCCACTACTAGAAAACTGCATGGACCACGTGGTACTCAATCCGCTCGGTGTACCCAAATTACACGTGGCTCGTGCGAGGCTTGCTTCCCCGCTTCCGTGGCGGCGCAGGGATTTAGGTACGAGCGAGCCTTGGTCCCAAAACCCTGCACTGCCCGGAAGAGGCGTTTCAAGTCTCTCGGTTCCGCCAAGCCCAGAAAGAACAAGGGGCTTAATCCCCCCCCTTGGTAAGGGTAAGAAGGGCGGCGGAAAACCGTAACAATATATATATATATATATATATATATATATATATATATATATATATATATTGTTACGGATCCAGGGGACAGCACTCCCGTTAGCAAGGGGGGGTTAATCCCCTTGTCCTGTTAAGCTGGCCGTCTCCACCGGTCCTGGAGCTATCACGTCACTTCCAGTCAGCGCTGAATAGGGTAGTAGGCCAATTATTCCTATGACCTAATTACCAGCGCCTTCCGGTAAGCGAGGAAATGAGCCCCGCCCGAGCCGCGGATAAGATGGAAGATTGCCGAGCGGTTTAGCAATCCGCAGCCCGAGCCATTAACAAAGGACTAACCCGACTCCGAACGTTGGCCGAATCGTGCCACAGGTACTCAATGGGAAGAATGGACGAAAGCGACCGGATGAGAGGAAAACCCAAAGAATAAGAAGGAACAAAGAGTGGGTTTATTAATTCTATACAAAAACCCAAAGAAGAGGAAACGAAAGTAATATACAGAAGAAGAGCAAAAGGACACAGGGCAAGCCTTAAAAACAGTCTTATATTATACCCCAGACAAAACGAACAGACTCACACGAATAGGGATTGGCAGGAAGGAATGGCTGCAAGGGGAAGAAGGTCCAGGCAGGTGACAGGGTAGTAAGGTCCGGGCCGGTGCGCAGCGTCGAGTTTGGCTCCAGTCCACGCTCCGGGCTCGAGGCGAAACCCGGCGGCAGCTGCACGTATTCGTTTCACGCGGGCTGACAACATGAATAGATGGCGTAAGGTCAGCGGACCCACTCTTCTGCCTCACGATCCTTCACACTCTGCTCTCCTCTCTTTGATCTCTTGACGCACTCATCCCTCTCACTCATCTCCTGAAGCAGTCCCTCGCAGCCGCTTTTATTGTCCGTGTAGGACTGTAGGAATCAAGCCGCCGGCTCCGATGACATGCCTACCGGTTGGCTCACCTCGGCACTGGTTGGCCGATAAGGGCTCGCTGACTCCATCTCTGATGACGAGTTCACGTGCCACACCTTGTTCTTGTGGCCCCGCCCCCTTATTCCTCGGCTTGAGACCGCGTGCGTAATGGCGGCTTGGTGCCAGCAAAACAGCCCAAGGCAACGGCAGCGAACGCTAGCCTACTGTTACTGCGGAGATGATTGGGGAAATTGAAAGGGGCCTATCTTATTTGATTAATGCAATGCAGATTCAACTATTGGGAACAGATCCTTAACTGAAACACATAATAATGAAATAACTACAGAGAGGTCCTATGGTTCTCTACGTGTTGGACATGGACTAACTTGGGTGCGATCTTTAATAAAGCCAATTGATGGGGATATTTACAGGGGATCATTTATAAGGGAAACATTTACTAAAATTTACTCGTGAAATTTACTAGTGAAGAAGAATGTATGTATATACAGTGGGGAGAACAAGTATTTGATACACTGCCGATTTTGCAGGTTTTCCCACTTACAAAGCACGTAAAGGTCTGTAATTTTTATCATAGGTACACTTCAACTGTGGAAGACGGAATCTAAAACAAAAATCCTGAAAATCACATTGTATGATTTTTAAGTAATTAATTTGCATTTTATTGCATGAAATAAGTATTTGATCACCTACCAACCAGTAAGAATTCCGGCTCTCACAGACCTGTTAGTTTTTTCTTTAAGAAGCCCTCTCATTCTCCACTCATTACCTGTATTAACTGCACCTGTTTGAACTCGTTATCTGCATAAAACACGTCTCCAGACCGTCTCCGACCACAAAGACCGCAAAGACCGACCACAAAGCCGTCTCCAGACCTGTCCACACTCAATCAGACTCCAACCTCTCCACAATGGGCAAGACCAGAGAGCTGTCTAAGGACATCAGGGACAAATTTGTAGACTTGCACAAGGCTGGGATGGGCTACAGGACAATAGGCAAGCAGCTTGGTGAGAAGGCAACAACTGTTGGCGCAATTATTAGAAAATGGAAGAAGTTCAAGATGACAGTCAATCTCCCTCGGTCTGGGGCTCCATGCAAGATCTCACCTCGTGGAGCCTCAATGATCATGAGAAAGGTGAGGGATCAGCCCAGAACTACACGGCAGGACCTAGTCAATGACCTGAAGAGAGCTGGGACCACAGTATCAAAGAAAACCATAAGTAACACACCGCCGTCATGGATTAAAATCCTGCAGCGCACGCAAGGTCCCTCTGCTCAAGCCAGCGCATGTCCAGGCCCGTCTGAAGTTTGCCAATGACCATCTGAATGATCCAGAGGAGGAATGGGAGAAGGTCATGTGGTCTGATGAGACCAAAATAGAGCTTTTTGGTTTAAACTCCACTCGCCGTGTTTGGAGGAAGAAGAAGGATGAGTACAACCCCAAGAACACCATCCCAACCGTGAAGCATGGAGGTGGAAACATCATTCTTTGGGGATGCTTTTCTGCAAAGGGGACAGGACGACTGCACCGTATTGAGGGGAGGATGGATGGGGCCATGTATCGCGAGATCTTGGCCAACAATCTCCTTCCCTCAATAAGAGCATTGAAGATGGGGCATGGCTGGGTCTTCCAGCATGACAACGACCCGAAACACACAGCCAGGGCAACTAAGGAGTGGCTCCGTACGAAGCATCTCAAGGTCCTGGAGTGGCCTAGCCAGTCTCCAGACCTGAACCCAATAGAAAATCTTTGGAGGGAGCTGAAAGTCTGTGTTGCGCAGCGACAGCCCCGAAACCTGAAGGATCTGGTGAAGATCTGTATGGAGGAGTGGGCCAAAATCCCTGCTGCAGTGTGTGCAAACCTGGTTAAGAACTACAGGAAACGTCTGATCTCTGTAATTGCAAACAAAGGTTTCTGTACCAAATATTAAGTTCTGTTTTTCTGATGTATCAAATACTTATTTCATGCAATAAAATGCAAATTAATTACTTAAAAATCATACAATGTGATTTTCAGGATTTTTGTTTTAGATTCCGTCTTCCACAGTTGAAGTGTACCTATGATAAAAATTACAGACCTTGTCGTGCTTTGTAAGTGGGAAAACCTGCAAAATCGGCAGTGTATCAAATACTTGTTCTCCCCACTGTATATATATATATATATATATATATATATATATATATATATATATACAGTATATATATATATATATATATATATATATATATATATATATATATATATATATATATATATATATATATATATATATATATATATATATATATACAGTATATATATATATATATATATATATATATATATAATAAATATATATATATGCATATATATATGCTGCGTTGCGATGATATACTAAAAGCCCATGTAAAACCAACCGGAGCTCCCTCAATTAGTTATCACTAGTAGAAAATATATGTAAGCTACCTTGATGTGTTGCACATGCACAATTCTTATTATGCCCCAAAATAGTGAGATTTACTTCTTGTCTCCACATATTGAAATTTCGAAGGAAACATTTAGACTTTCTCCTGCAACATGCTTCAGCCTTTCTGTCATTGAAACTGGTACAAAAGAGCAGTGGTAAGTGTTTTATTGATGACATTAAGCCAGATTCAAATTTCTCTTTCTACAACAATAACTAAACATCGATTTTTTTTGGGGGGGGATACAAAGTCGAGGCTCGTGTCAGAGCTAACAAATTTAACACAAAAAACATAAACGAACACATAAAACATATAATAAAGGGAGCGGGAGACAATAGGGGGAGAGAGAGGGAAGCACACAAGCACAACAACAGTGGAGAACAAGGACATTGAGAGATATGTGGAGGGGAGAGGCCTGGGGCTGGGGAGAGGGGGGAGGGTACACGGTATAAGACAAGTGGACACGACTAGTGAAGTCGGAGATTGAAAAAGGTGGATGGGGAGTGAATTAACGGGGATAGAAAAGATCAAGGTTTTTGAGAGGGGAAGATAAGAGATGGTGGTGAACAGCTCTTTTGAAGACCTGGAGGGAGGAGAGGCATTGAAGAGAGTGTGAGAGTTTGTTCCAGATGCGGGAGAAAAGAGGAATGAAAGAGTGAAGGTGAGCAGAGAGTCTTGATTTTGGCAGTTTCACCAGAAAAGGGTTGCTGGCAGATCTTGTGCATCCCGATGGAATATTTGACAAAGCAGATCACAGACAAAGTTGGGGAGCTCGGCTGGAGAGGAGGCGGTAGAAGACAAAGTCCACCAACCTTCCTGCAGTGAGCGAGTGAAAGGCCCTCAGAATCAGCTTCATTGCGGGAGATATCAATGATTCTGAAAGCTCTGGTTTCTACAGCGTGAAGCCGAGCTAGGTGTGAGGCAGGTGCACATACCTGCGCAGAGGGGAGAGCAGTATTCCATAAAGCTGAAGATTAAAGGCTTGTATGTGGTGAGCTCAGAGGTGCCAAGGAAGGACTTTTCATGACGGAGGATGCCCAGTCGGTGATTGGCTTTGGAGGCCAGCTTGGAAATGTGGTTTTCCCAGGAAAGATCATGGCAGATAGTGAGACCCAAAAGCTTGAGTGAGAGAACTTCTTCAAGAGGATTGTTGAGAAAGTAGATGGGAGAGTTGTCCAGACGGTCTTTGCAGAGACGCAAAGTGAGATTGTGAGATTTGTCAGGATTGGAAGACATGTTCCACTTGTTTGACCAGTTTGTGATTTTGTGAAGGTCGGCAATGGGTGAAGAGGCTGTTGTCTGCCGATCTGAGGGTTGAGATATGGAGCGGCAGAGATAGCAGTCATCAGCATAGAGATAGAGAGAATGTTCCAGAGAGTCAGAAAGATCATTGATGAAGACCAGAAAAAGCACAGGGCCCAGTACACTGCCTTGAAGAACTCCAGCCTGGACAGGAAGAGGAGATGAGAGAATTCCATTCAGGGCCACACGTTGACTGCGACTGGCGAGGAATTCCGCAAGCCATGCGTGGAGATTTCCATGGATACCACAGGAAGAGAGTTTGGTGAGCAGGGCGGGGTGCCAGACCGTATTGAAGGCACGAGATATGTCAAGGGAGACGGCTCTGATTTCCTGTTTGGCGTTAAGGACCTCCATCTATTGTTGAGACAGTAGAAGCAGCACGTCCAGAGTAGAATGACCTGGTCTGAATCCAAATTGATGATCTGAGATCAAGCCATTGGAGAAGAGAAGGAATTTCATTTCAGAAGCAATTTTGGATTCCATGACCTTGCTGATGATTGGAAGCAGGCTGATTGGTCTGTAGTTGCAAGGATCTGTTTTTGCACATTTTTTGTGAAAAGTGGTAATGTTGTCTGATTTCCAAGCAGATGGAAGATGACCTTGAGCAAAAGAAAGGGTGAAGAGAACAGAGAGAGGGTGAGATAGAGCGACAGGGCAGGATTTTAGGACCTGTGGGCTGATGCCGTCTGCTCCAGTTGCAGAATCAGAGTCGAGGTTTGACACAAACTTCTCCACCTTGACAGAAACTTCTCTGGAAGGACACAGAGTCCAGGAGCAGCTGCGTATGACTAGGTAAGATGGGTACAGAGAGAGATGGGCTTCGGACACAAGATTTTGAGGCAAACACTGAATTGAGGCATTCAGGTTTTTCATGTGCGGTGTCAGCTGTGTAGCCTTTTGAGGTAATGGAGGGGATGGCAGGGGAACAAACACCAGAAATATATTTGACAAGATGCCACCATGGATTTGGAGGAGGGAGACTTGTTTGAAAGTTCAGTCTTGAGAGTGGAGAGATATAGTTTCCTGGCTCTCCTGAGGGTAGACACACACTTGTTCCAAGCTTTGTGAAAGGAATGGAGATTGCCTTCCATTGTATTTGCCTTCCATGAGGCAAAGGCAAGTTAGTTTCAGGGCAACTGCCTCACCACAAGATTCAGTGTACCATGGACGGGAGGAAGGGTATTACAACGGAAGACGAGATGGGATAAATCTGTGCATGAGAGAGAGAACTTTTCTTTGGAAGAATTCCCAGGATGAGTTGATGTCAGAGACAGTGGAGATGGGAGACGAGTCCAGACGTTTGGTAGCTGCTTGAAGACTGTGCCAGGCGACTTGAGAGAAATGCCAGACACGCCAATGCTGAGGAGGCTCTCTGAGAATGGCCAGAGAGATGTCTACTTTAACAAGCGAATGATCAGATGAACCGATAGAAGCAGAAGAAGAACAGCACATATTTGCAAGGAAGTTAGTCATAATCAAGTCTGGAAGAGATGATATACCGTTGACTGAGATATGGGGTCGGGAAATTGACAGATTGTGTTCGTCCCAATGAGTCGCAGAAGTGCAGAGGTTTGTGTGCTTTGTGCACACAGTGCACACAAAGTGCTTTGCAGAGGTGCCATGGCTGGTGCAAGAGGTACCCACACCTAGCCAGCTGGCATGATGACAGTTGAAGTCGCCACATATGAGGAAGAGAGAGTTGGGATGAGTGGATAGAAGTTGGTTCATGTTGTCAGACAGCGAGATGTAAATTGAGTTATCACTGTTTGGTGGACGGTACAGAACACGTATGAACAGAAGGTGGGAGCGGAGAGGAAGCCATAGCCAGAGGTACTCCTGAGGGTGGGGTGGAGAGAGGGCAGTGCAAGGAGAGTGAGGAAGAGAGTTTTTGATAAAGATAGCAATCCCACCACCAGGACAAGGCTCAGATTTATCATACCGGAAAAGGTAGTAAGAAGGGAGAGATATTTAGGAATCAGAGACATCTTGAGGGAGAAAAGTTTCTTTTAAGCAGATTTAGCCTGGTTTGTCAGAAGCAGGGGCGTCTGGAGAGGGGGGGCGGGGGAAGGGGATAAAGGGGGGGGGGGGGAGTCGCTGCCCCGGGGTCCATTGAGGGTCCCGAGCTTCTCCTGTAATTTTTTTTAACAGTACAGTGAAACCCCTCATCAGCTCATCCTCGTTGTTACTTTTAAATCCGGAAGCTGATTTTGCTTTCCTTGCCGGCTTTCTCACCGGAAACAAATCAATATTTACCGCTGTTAGTAGTACAGTTTCAAACTTTACAGAAAATGGTTATTAACCAGAAATGTGCATTACAAAGAAATGTGTTTGTATCCTCTTTGTCCCCAAAAAATATTATTGACCATCTTCTCACATATTTTTTTGCCAATCTTATAGAGAAAGTGTTCAACAGTCGAGGGTGCGACTTGACTCAATCGGTCCAAACGTCCCGCTATCTCCTTTATTTTGATCATACGGCTAAATAAAAGTGACCATTTGTTTTTTTTAAAGTTTTTTTGTTTGTCATTAAAGAAAGTTCCTTGGGACCCGGGCTGGCTGGCTCTTGATGCTCCTGGTCAGAAGCAACCTGTATGGAGAGATCAGTCAGGTTTGAGCGAAGGCCCCGGATGTTTGAGGTCCATATCGTTAAGGAAGAGAGAGTGGGAGTATTGGATGCAGGACAGTGGAGTGGAGGGGTAGTTAAAGGAGAGGGGAAGGTAGGGAGAGCTGTTGACAGTTTGTCGGAGATTGCTGGAGAGCTAGGAGAAGGGGAAGGACGAGGAGGACAAAAGGATTGATGGTGATGGGATGAGGAACAGAGAGGGGTTATTTGAGGGGGAGGGGGGCAGGGTGAAGTAGAAGGTTGGAGGAGGTGGAGGTATGAGTTGGAAGGGAGAGGAAGCAGGGAGGAGGCAGCTTTGTGGAGGAGTTAAGAGGCAACTTTAAGGAGGAGGGGCGGGACAACACATGGTCGTGGGTGGGGAGGGTGGGCCGCGAGGAGAGAAGGCAATTATTATTATTATTATGTTTTTTTTGTTTTTGTTTTTTGTATTTAAGACATTAAACAAAGGGTAAGAGGTTAGGGGGTAGTAGTGGTTGGAAAAAGGTAAACCAGAGGAAGAACGAATGTGAATAAACAAAAGACTGAAACGAGCAGACAGGGCGGGCCTCGACCAGGCCCCAAACAGATACGATCAAACTGACGACTAAAACACAAATTTGCACGAAATGCAAAACAAGATCGAACTAGAAGCACACAGTAAACACGTACAACAGCAAAATAAAAACGTAACTTTGAAAAAACAACACTTAACTTTGATCGCCGTGGACGAGCTCGGATGACACAACCTCTCCCGGGGAACCGGAAGCGGAAGTGATTTTAGCATGTTCTAAATCTATAACAGGTCTCAACAGCATTTTAAGCCTTATTTAAAAACTATTGTGCCAAGACTAAAGCAAAGGCTAAAACAAACACTGGACATTTACAGCTCTTTTATGTGTGAACAATCAATGCAACAAGAAACACCTGTCAGTCATTTGTTCCATTACTTATGCTTACCTAAAATGGAGGGACTGAACATACAAAGTGCTGTTGTTCTACAATGGTAAAACATATATCCATATGAATACCAAGAAATAATGCCTGACTTGTCCTCTTGCCTCATATCCATATTTTGATCTCAAATCCAAATTTGTTGAGTGTACAGTAATAATATCAAATTTGACTTCATTGTTCCAATACTTATGGAGGGCACTGTATAAGCAGACTCAATTTATGTGTGACTTTCAAGGTTATTAGCAGAATTATAAAATCTATACATTGACGTAATGGAAGCCATTAGAGTGTCTTGAGAATTGGAGTGATGTTTTCATGTTTCTGAGTCTGCCTGAACCACAATGTTGGCTTCTGTACTCTACATGTGTTTCAAGGGCATGAGAGAACAATCAGGGAAGCTTGCCGTCAGCAGGGCATTGCAATAACCTAATTGTGATCTTATGAGAGAGTGAACAAAGTTTCACTTCTCTGATTACCACAAACACAGATGCACCAACACTCATACACACAGATGCACTAACACTCATACACACAGATGCACTAACACACATACACAGATGCACTAACATACATACACACAGATGCACCATACACACATACAATACACACATACAATAAAAATACATTGAGTTGTATTTTTTTTCTTTGTTATGCAAGTTGCAGTCAACATGTTCATGTTCATGTTTCTGGATCCCAGATTGTGAGTTGAACCCATTTACTCTCACAAGATAGGAAAGGAAATGCATATTGTAAAATATATAGATAGTTTTTTCCATTAGGGGAATAAACCATATCGAGATTTTTTAATCAATTGCGACGACCAAAACTCTTCACATGAACTACCTCCTCCTAGATGATGCTCTCAGCCTGGGGACATGTTTAAGTCATTCAGCATGCATTGCAGAGCACTTGGTCATCATTCTTCATTTTTGGTGTCGATGAAGTTGTGACGGATATTTGAGGAGCAGCAGTGGTGGTGTGATGTGGGACGATTTGGAATTGCAATGCCTGCTTTTATAAAATATTATAGGTGCATCATTAAATGTAGTTATTTTCCACATGCACTCAAACAGCCACTCCGGGGAATAGAGAGTTTGTCTTTATTGCAGCCATCACATGAGTTTGAGCTCGATGACAAATTAATTTCATATCCAGGCTTGGGCATTGCCAAGGAACTATGAATTTGATAATTACCCTCGCCAGAGGAGAGGATATTGCATTTGGGTCCGTTTGTTTGTATGTTTGTCCACACGTCATTTGCCAACATAGACTACAATTTTTACACGTTATATTTCTTTCAACCGAGTACCTCTATAAAGTATGTGCAATTATAACACAAGTACGTCTATAACGTATGTGCAGTACAATTAGAATGCAATTATGTCTATGAAGTGTGTATGGTACAATTAGAATGCGAGTACATCTATAAAGTATGTATGGTACAATTAGAATGTGAATATGTCTATAAAGTATGTACGGTACAATTAGAATGCAATAATGTCTATAAAGTGTGTACGGTACAATTAGAATGCGAGTACATCTATAAAGTATGTATGGTACAATTAGAATGTGAATATGTCTATAAAGTATGTACGGTACAATTAGAATGCGAATATGTCTATAAAGTATGTACGGTACAATTAGAATGCGAGTACATCTATAAAGTATGTATGGTACAATTAGAATGCAAATATGTCCATAAAGTATGTACGGTACAATTAGAATGCGAGTACATCTATAAAGTATGTATGGTACAATTAGAATGTAAATATGTCTATAAAGTATGTGCGGTGCAATTAGAATGCGAATATGTCTATAAAGTATGTATGGTACAATTAGAATGCAATTATGTCTATAAAGTGTGTACGGTACAATTAGAATGCGAGTACATCTATAAAGTATGTACGGTACAATAAGAATGCAATTATGTCTATAAAGTGTGTGTGGTACAATTAGAATGCGAGTACATCTATAAAGTATGTACGGTACAATTAGAATGCAATTATGTCTATAAAGTGTGTACAGTACAATTAGAATGCGAGTACATCTATAAAGTATGTATGGTACAATTAGAATGTGAATATGTCTATAAAGTATGTACGGTGCAATTAGAATGCGAATATGTCTATGAAGTATGTACGGTACAATTAGAATGTGAGTCCGTCTATAAAGTATTACGCTACAATTAGAATGTGAATACATCTATAAAATACATACTATAAAACCACACAAAACAAGTCCAGGTGAGGTTATGCAATCTTTGATTGCTCATTCTAGTTTTATAATGAATTGTTGTTGCAGTGTCTACTGTGGGAGGGGTGGTCATTCTTTTACATTTTAACATCTATCATGATATTTGTGAAGGAAAGCTCATGTATTACATCACCAGGTGGGGGAAAGTCAGACTTAGATCCTATAATTCATTCACAATAAACACCCATCACTTTGTTTTATTAAATAAGGATGGGTATGTACAGGTCTCAATCACTGAATTATTCACCCAAAAATGAGGTACGCACTAGTAATGAAAAAAATACAAAAGCTCACATCAACAAACAGTCTTGGTCAGCAGTTTTTTTTAAACCAGAATGGAGGACGACAGAGTCGGAGAAAGAAACAGGAGAATGAACCCCATGCTAAGGATCTCCATCCAAAAAAATGCAGTGTGCAATGAAAACGTGTTTCTGTTTGGATTTAGTGAAACGAGCAATGCCCCACTCTGACTTGGTATTTCGCCTTTGGTGCAGGGATATTTGGAACAGATTTTCCAGCTGTCTGCTGGAGCTTTCCTCACCCCTGCACCTTTTTCCGGCTTTACCTGAAATTTGAATACGAGCCAGACAGTCAGCTCCCGTGCCAGACAGGCGCGATTACTCAAAGGAATTCGTTGAAATGCACGGGGAGGGTGAGGGGGCGAAACGGACTGCAAGGAAGAGATGGGGGTTGGTGAAGAGAGGGAATGAAAGGAAAGGAAACACAAGCAGGGAGCACCAGATCTCTGCAGGCCATTGCCATAAATCACCACCAAAAACAGGCAGTACATTTGATTCACATGGATTCGAAAACGTTTCCATCATTTCTGGACATGGTTTTCGACCTAATTCTATTGAATATATGTTTTTGAACAAAGCAGGTCGAATGCACGAGCAAAAATAATAATCATGTCCATATGCAGAAACTGCAATAATAATAGATCATCATAATGTGCAATGTCAGAGAAATTAAATAATTCATCTAAGTTATTGCTTACCAAGCAATATCTCCTTTAATTCTATCTCCTTTAATTTATATAAGATAAGAGAAGCACAGCTAAAGGGTTCAAATGTAGACAATCAACAACATGAAATACTTGTTCATCAGCCAAATATCAGTATGTCAATGGATTTCTGAGCCTTTTAAGCTCTATGCCCAATTTGAATTTTCACATTAAAACAAAATAATGAGTAAAATGTATATAAAATGCGATATATTATTAAAGGTTAATAAAATGTTATGTATGGAAATGAAAATTGGTTGTAAGATGTTACAATGCTTGACGAAAGCGTTCCTTGTTTTTTTAACAGTGATCGAAGACACCCAATCACCCATGAATGAGTTTGAACATAATAAGTGCAGGACAAAGACGGTAAGAAGCAATGGTGCACTTTTACATCAATAAGGACATAAGAAACATCGATATACTTTTACATAGATCCATACTCCTACTATTACGACTATTCTTTTCTGCAACAGCACTAATGATTCCCACATTGTGGGGTCGGCCAAAGAACGTTTTTGGTGCGTCTTTTTATCTGCTGGCCAGGCTTGATATCGGACTGAAGGTGACTGGAATTTGGAATTTTGTCAGGATGCTGGTGATAGCTTGCCTACTCTTCATGAAAAATATCGTGAGTAGAATAAGATAGTTTGACATCTTCCAACTAAAGCGAGCAGATGGGCACCCAGCTTAACGTCCAAACAAGGGACGCTGCACACATTGATGCAACACACCCTGCATGTGAAACACCAGGGTGAGAGGTCAAGATTTGAACCCAAGCAATACAGCTCAGAGGTGAGTGTACATACATATAGGTTACCCTGCCATCCCATAGTGATTTTACATAGATACAGGAGTATTAATAGACAAAACACGGTTTATGGGATTTGATCATAAGGTCCCAACAACATCAATTCAGTGCTTAAATGAGAAAACCAAAATGATTATTCAAGCTGTGAAGATTTTGCCTTCCTTAAATAGTTAAGAATTGTTTGCTGTTTTTTTTTCTTCTAGATAGGTCTTTGTATTTTGTTCAAATAAGGATAACATCAAGGAACATAGCAGATGGAGGTCATTTCGCCCATCATGCCTACACTACAGCAACCCCAAATACTATCATCCATCCACATGCATGCTACCTAACAATATCTTTGTACCCCTCTATTCCCAATACCTCCAGGTACCTATCTAATTCCAATTTAAACCTATTTACCCTTTCTACTGCCATTACCTTTCCAGGGAGACCATTCCATGCATTAACTACTCTGTGGCTGAAACACCCTTGCCTGAATACAGTCTTAACTCTCCTTTTCTGTACATTCAGGCTATGGCCTCTGGTCCCATCATTGTCTATTTTGCTGAAAAACACTTCTGCACTTATTTTGTCGATACCTTTTCATTACCTAAAGCATCTCTATTAAATCCTCATTGAAATCGCCTCATTTCTAATGTATAAATTCCTGTCGCCTTCAGCCGCTCCTCATAGCTGAGTCCAGCTAGGCCCTGGAAACAATTTAGTAGCTCGAAACTGTACCCTCTCTATGGTATTTATGTCCTTCCTGAGATGTGGTGACCAAAACTGTACAAAATATTCTAGACGAGGCCTCACTAGATTCCCTATACAGTGTTAAAACCACCTCCTTTGATTTATAATTGAATTCCATACAAATACAACCTAAAACCCTGTTAGTTTTACCTATGGGTGCCTGGCACTATTACCACTTCTAGATCCTTCTCCTGTGTGACATACTCACTTGCATCAGGTAATCTCTATTTTCATTGTTGTTACCCATCCCGAGCACCTTACATATCCTTTTGTTAAACTACATCTGCCAATATTTTGTCCAATTTATTAAAGTATCTAGACTTTCCTGAATTTGATCACCCCACCCTCTCTGCTATCTTCTTTACCGATAAGCTGTCATCTGGAAATTCAGAAAGTGGACTCTTAATAAACCCACTATCCCAAGTCATTGATGTATGAATTATGAATAACTGGGCATGTTTACCCATCACTTTGCTGGCAGGTTTAATCAAAAGACAGCATTTTGTACTTCACATACACTATGCTCTATTCACTCTATAATTTGCCCAAGGTCATCTTCCACCTACTTGGAAATCAGCCAACAATCAACCAACCATTCTTGCTGCTTATACAGTATATGATATGGTGTGAGCAAAAATCACTTCTGCTTCACTGCAAAGCTCAGTGTTGGATGCTTTGGTTTGTACCTCCACTTAAAATGAGTGAAATGAAACATTTTGAAAACTTTAAATTTTTCTCATTCAGATTTCAACATCACCGTAATGCATATTATCAAGTTGTTTTAACTTTATCAGTGAATTATATATTTTATATTTTGTGGTTGAAGAAGATTATTTGTAATACCGGCTACAAACAGGTGACACTATACGATACAGGTTTTATGATATAGTCTTCCCCCCCACCTTCCACTCCCTCCCCAGATATGCTACCCAGGCAAAACCCATACCTGAGGTACCCTTAGGCAACTTGCAAAATTTGGTTGGATTTGGTTCAGTAGTTTTTTTATGTTTTGATGCATTTGTAAACAAATAAACTATATACAAGTTGTGCACTTTTATAGTATAGATTATGGTCCCAGTACTGATCCTTAAGGTACCCCATTATGCACTTACATCCACCCACCCTCAGCCCCTCTTTGCTTTACATCACTAAGCCAGAACTGGCCAGAGACAATAGATTTATATTACAAAACATAGTTATGCAGGACCATGACAGAGACCAAAGAGTTTGAGAATGTACTTCAATCATCATTAAACTGTTGTTGAAATTATAGATTATGTCTTTGATTCAAACACAAATAAAAGATCCACCATAAGACTAATTTTATGTTCCAAATGTATTCACTATCAAATAAACCATGCGAACCATACAGAGATAATAGGAGATCCTAGGAAAGTCATAAATATTGGTTGACTTCTTTGGCAATTCCATGCACCTGGGAATAAATTGGTGGGTGGAAGGGGGGAAGGGGAGTGGGTATGAGTTTTAACATTTTCAAAAAATATATATTTGCACAGTGTTTCTTAATCCAATAGCATACCTAAACCACCACTGTTTCATCCGAATCTGTAACTTTTTGAAAATGAATTATCGAAAAATTAAATAATCAATTGATTAATCAATAAAACAAAAATACCATTTACAGCGAAATCACTTGGTCACTGTCATGTCCAAATATCAGCTTCATATCTCAACAAGTATATGGAAAAACATGTTTTAGGGCTACACACATTTATATATATATTTTAAGTTTTAAACCTTTTTTTTATTTTTTATTAAATTTGATAGATGAAAATGTACCAGAAAAGAGGACCATGGGCCAAATTTCAGCTCTCTAGGACGTATAGAACCTAGAAAACGAACGGTTCAAAGATTTGAAACGGGACAAATAAACAAAGTTCAGATAAAGTTAAATAAAAGTGTGTAAAGATATAGTCAGGTTCACTATGTTTTTTCGTTCAAAGTTTTGGTAGATTAGCAAAAGTATACATTTCTGGAATACTCAGAGCATGAGGAATCCAAAAATTAATGTTGGCATTTGCATAGACACCTTTGCAAAAATGACCCTCAGGACAGTGATGAAGATCTGTAAAAGCATATTCCTGAACGGTATAGACCTAGTAGATCCTGTGTATAGGACTTATAGTTCAATCTGATACTAACAAGGCTGCTTTCTTGCTTTATAAACCCATACCTATAACTTCAAAGGACTTGCAATATCATGTATTATGTAATACAGTTATATCACAAATATAAAGACAATGGTTTTCAATTACCTTTGTTTGTTGCTTTTCTATAATCCCGAGCACTATTTGGAGGCCTTTATTGGATTCCTTAACCCAGAAAACATAGGATTAGCATATTTAATTAAGTTTCTAGGTTGACTAGAAGCCGAGATCGCGCAAAATATGTATTTTATGGCGGCCATTTTGAAAATCCAAAATGGCGGCCATGCAGGTGTCTGTGCAAATGCCAACATTGATTTTCGGATTCTCCATGCTCTGATGATTCCAAAAATGTACAGGTTTGCTAATCCCAAAATTTTGAACGAAATTATATTTGTTAACATAGTGAACCTGACTCTTCATCACTGTCCTGAGAGTCATTTTCGCAAAGGTGTCTGTCTATGCAAATGCAAACATTAATTTTTGGAATCCTCATGCTCTGAGTATTCCAGAAATGTATAGTTTTGCTAATCTACCAAAATTTTGAACGAAATTATATTTGTTAACATAGTGAACCTGACTAATAGGTAGAAAAAGCATGAGCTAAACGGCAATTAATCCTTAAACCTCCTGGAATTGGAAAAGTATCTCCTGCAATTACAGTATAATCAAAGCTGTGTGTCAGTGTAAATTATCAGACAAATATTTACTGTATATTGGATCATAGGGAATATATCAATTTCGAACACTATCCATTTTGGATAGTTTAATAAGCACAACAAGTATGAATGCTGCTTGCATGAGAATGTTTTAGTAAAAAGGACATTTGAACTGTGGCGATATTCATGGTATTTCAGAATAAGAATCTATATTATAATATACACTAAGTGGTCGACTCTATGTACATATCTCCTTTGGTGTGCTGCCTTGAACACTCCCTCCTATGCTTTTATAAGCTTCATGGCAACTTTTATAAATTTTTTTATTGACTACTCTGAATTTCCTCTGACTTTATATTTAAAGCAAAACACGTTTCTCTAATGCAATCTTGGTGAAGTTTTGTCCAGTTGGTGGGGTTTTTATCCAGTTCTCACATGCTGTACTTTTTCTTCTGAAGCTCTTGGTCAGGGGTTGACATGGACAGAGTTTTTCTTTTTCACCCTGGAGGAGTAGGGAGGGGGTGGGGTAGGAATGGGGGTGGGGATGGGAAGGGTAGGATAGGGCATGGGAGAGGGGTAGTGATGACCACTTGAAGCGTCAATAAAAGAATAAGAACAAGAGGAAGAAGAAGAAGCTCTTTAGATTTCTGTATTATCAAAGGTAAATGTTTAAAAAAGAGACAACAATATAAAAAATATGTAAAACAGAATTTAGAAAATGAGAAGTAATAGGGGATGGAGGGAGAGGAGCAAAGGGGAGAGGAAAGAAAAGGAGAGGGGAAAAGGGAAGATGGAAAGAGCGGACAGTAAGGAAGAAAAGGGGTTACTAACTTGACAGATTCTTTCTGTGATTTACACAAAGTTCAAGTAACATGTGTCCGTATCAGACATGTTGACATCACTTTTTAATTAACATGGCCTGAAATCTGATCGGTTTTAAATTTCATGGGTTTCAACGAGTGCACATTAAATCCTCCTATAATGCTCTGCAGGCCAGTCAACCCTTTTGTCATACCGAGATCTTCCTACCAGTAAAAAAATATTATTTAAGATAAATAAACAAATCGACAAAAGACACTGTTTTTGGGCACATCTTCCATTCGGTCATGAAAGGACAGTGCTACGCTTACCCTTGACTGATTGCTACAACATCAGAAAGTTATTGTGAATAACTTAACAAATTAAACAGTACATCACATCCTGACTAAGGATTTGTGAAAATAAAGGGGATACCAAAGTAATAATTAATTTCTAATCTTGTGTAAATGTAGGTGATACCTCTGAGTGAGGCACAGATTCAATGCAAAATAAGCTCTTAACTTGCATGTCCACAACGAGCAATAATAACAGCTACTGTATATTTTCATATTAAAACACTATCAACTAGAGAGTTCATAGAGCATGTTACCCCACAGTGTTAAAGTTTATAGTTCAATTAAAATTAAATCGTGATATTAAAGATCGTTAAAAATTTTCTGAAAATTTAGTGCTATTGAAGCAGTCTTGTACATTACCCTTATACACCACCCTATTTAACATGTCCAAGTACTGCTAAACTTGAGGTTCTTGGAATTGACAAGAAGGTAATTTGTGTTCAACAGTGTTCAAGTATATAGTTCAATTAAACAAGATAAAGGTTGTAAAAGTTGTATAAATCTGTCTCACTATCTGCCATGATCTTTCCTGGGAAAACCACATTTCCGAAGCGAGTCGCCGACTGGGCATCCTCCATCATGCGAAGTTCTTTCTGGGCACACCTGAGCTCCTCACCATATACAAAGCTTTCATCCGCAGCTCAATGGAATACTGCTCTCCCCTCTGGGCTGGTGCTCCTGCCTCACACCTAGCTCGGCTTCACGCGGTTGAAACCAAAGCATTCAGAATCATTAGAATCTCCCGCGATGAAGCTGATTCTGAGGGCCTTTATCTCTCTCACCGCAGGCAGGTAGGTGGTCTTTCTGTCTTTTACCGACTCCTCTCCAGCCTTGCTCCCCCTGCTCTGTCTGTGCTCTGTCCCCCAAATATTCTTGCAGGACGCACAAGATCTCCCAGCAACCCTCTTCTGGTAAAACTGCCAAAATCAAGACTCTCTGCTCACCTTCACTCTTTCATTCCTCTTTTCTCCTGCCTCTGGAACAAACCCCCACACTCTCTTCAATCCATCTCCCCCCTCCAGGTCTTTAAAACAGCTATTCACCACCATCTGTTGTCTTCCCCCATCCAAAACCTTGATCTTTTCTATCCCCATTAAAACACCCCAAATCCGCCTCTTTCAATCCCCAACTTATTTCCTGAAATTCCTCGTCGTGAAATTCCTAGCAGTGCTCATTTGCTTTATAACGTGTACTCCTCCCTCCTCCCCAGCCTTCCCCCTTCCACAGATATACTGACGTCCTTGTTCTCTACTGTTGTGCTTGTGTGCTTCCCTCTCCCTCTTGTCTCCCGCTTCCTTCATTGTATGTTTTATGTGTCTGTGCATGTTGTCATGTTCAATGTGTTAGCTCTGTTAGCCTCGATTCTGTATACAATTGTTTTTCTCCAGAATTTACCTCCATCTTACTGCTGTTTATGCAGTCTATTGCACCACCCTATCTAACACATTACATTACTTAATTGTTTGTGCCTGTCATATGTGTCCATTATGATATGTAAGTTTCCTGTTTGGAATGATTTTCAATTTTGTTTCACTGCAGGCAGACAGAATGAAAATAACATCTCATTCCATTCTGGGCATGTGCAATCAGGACAAATTCAGAGACAAAGTACTGTAAAACAGCAGGTTTGTTTTCCGATTCATTTTCAAAATATAACATTACATTTAAATAAATTGTTCCCTGATCAGAAACTGACATTTACAGACAAAGAGACGGACGGACATGAACCAATTGCTTAACATTGTTTTTCGCTTCACGTGCGTGGTGTAATAATGTCCAAAGTCTTTGACTTCACTCTAGAAATGGTGCTTTCACTCTATAAATTTGCAGTGAAGTGTACTTTATGATGCATTATATGCTGTAACTATTTAAGGAATATCAAGAACGTATTATCATTATTTTTCAGTGACGTAGTATTTTCCCCATTCTTTTAGCCTTGTGAAACCATTATTTTCACATTTTGACAATGTACTAAATCAAAGTTAACATTTGCATCACTATTATTAACTTGCAGATTTCATGGAGCAGCAATGTTTGTGCAGCTTTCTTACATCTCTCCCAGTCTCACATCACTGTCCTCAACCTGCTCCTGTTTATCTGGGAATGAATGATAACCATCTCTGCTCGTGGTCAGATGAAGCACGGATGGTGAGGTTTTAAATCATGCTTATATTTGAGCTTTCGCTTTGGGAAATCAAAGGATTACAATGAGGCGTGACCGGAGTGAAAACCTATACATTGGGTACAAATCTGTGTTGTTAGAAGAGTGAGGATGAGTGTTTGGTTTTAAATTTGTCTGTGTTTATTTTATAATCCACCTGTTTAACATGTTAATTGCTGTTTGTACATCTTTAACATTCCTGGAATATGCATATGAAATTGCCAATGATATATAGTTTTTGTTTCGTTAATTATATTTTTTACAGGAAAAGTTTTAAAAACAATTCTCAACCTTTGCTCTGTAATTGGAAATGAATACTTTTTGTTTGCTATTAACTTTAACAATTGTAGATTATATTAAATCTTGGAGACAAAGTTAAAATACACATCAGTCAAACTTTGTAATGTGAAAAGTATTGAAAAGACATTATGCAACTGGTATTTTCTGGTAATTATTCTAAATTAATGAAGTGGGCAATAGAGATTCTGTTCATTATTGTCTTGAGAAAAAAAAAAATCAGGAAAACATGAACAACATGTCAGCAATATTATGTATTTTGTAATCCTTTTCATACTGCTTTCTATAATATAATTGTGTGGACGGTAGCCTCCCCATGTTATGCAAAACTACAATTTAGATTTTAGACGGTTACTGGGGGCTCACAATGAAGATGGGGCATCAATGTAACCAAATTATCAGTTTTTCACTGTCAGAGCCAAACCAGTAGTTTACAGCGTACCACCATTCCTTGTGTGCCGTTGAGCTAAACCAGTAGTTTACAGCAGCAAGGGTATAAAACAATTTCTAGAGTGTTGAAATTTCCCAAGAGCACAGTGAGCTCCATCATTAAGAAATGGAAAGATTATGGACCTACGCAGACTCTTCCTAAAGCTGGCCGTCCAACAAAACTGAGAAACCGGGCAAGAAGGATCTTGGTCAAGGAGGTGACTAAGAACCCAATGACCACTCTAACAGAACTACAGAGTTCTTTGGCTGGGATAGGAGAACCTTCTGGAAGGACAACAGTTGATGCAGAACTTCACAAATATAGGCTTTATGGGAGAGTGGCCAGATGGAAGCCACTCTTGATAAAAAGGCACATGGCAATGTGCCTGGAGTTTGCAAAAAGGCATGTGGAAGACTGAGAGGCGAGAGCATGAGGCAAAATATTCTGTGGTCTGATGAGACAAGAATTGAACTGTTTGGCCTGAATGCAAAGTACTACGTCTGGTGGAAACTGAGCACAGCTCTTTCCCCATCTAACACCATCCCTACCATGAAGCTTGGTGGTGGCAGCATCATGCTTTGGTGATGCTTTTCAGTGGCAGGTAAACTTGGTAGGATATAGGGAACAATGAATGGAGCCAAATACAGGCAAATCTTTGAGGAGAACCTGCTTCAGAGTACAAAAGACCTTAGACTGCGGTGAAGATTTACATTCCAACAGGACAATGACCCCAAGCCATGAGCCAAAGCAACACTGGAATGGCTGCAGAACAAGAACATGAAAGTCCTTGAGTTGCCCAGTCAAAGCCCAGACTTAAATCCCATTGAGAATCTGTGGAAATATTTTAAGATTACTGTTCACTGACGCTCGCCATCCAACTTGCTGGAAACCAGCAGCAAAGCTGCAAGGAAGAATCAGAGAATCTCCCCAAATCTAGATGTGCAAAGCTGATACAGACATACCCAAGAAGACCCAAAGCTGTAATCGCTGTCAAAGGCTCTTCTTTGAAGTATTGACTCAGGAGGTTGAATAGTTATATAAATTACATATTTCTGTATTTAATCTTCAATGAATTCGGAAACTTTGGTGGCAAATCTTTTAAATTTACTCCATTTTAAATTCAGGCTGTAACACAACAAAATGTGAAAAAGTCAAGGGGTCTCTGGTGTATGCTGCCCTTCCATCCCTTCCCTCACTTCAAATGGCACCACAACCAACTCAGCTCACAAGACCCCAAAAGCCTCAATTCTGTGTTTGCTTCCAAATCTTGTCTCCACCCCCTCACTATCTATACCCACACTACCGTGTCATACCCAATTGCTTCTGGACTCTGTGTATTTTGGCCCTGATAAGGTGGAGAGGTTTCTGTCAACCCTCGACTGTGATTCTGCAACTGCACTGGATGGCATCAGCTCACTTGTTCTAAAAAACTGGCTCTGTTACTCTTGCACATCCCCTTTCTGCTCTTTTTCACTCTGATTTGTCCGAGGTCATCTTCCATCTGCATGGAAATCTGTCTTTGCACCAAAACAGAAGGTGCAAAGACAGAGCCACTTAACTACAGAACTATTAGCTTACTTCCAATCATCAGCAAGGTCATGGAATCCATTATCACAGTTAATATGAAATCCTTCCTTTTCTCCAACCTCCTCTCACTCCATCTCACCAGATTACTCCAGTTTGGACATACTGCTTAGACTCTTCTAACAATGGATGGGGGACCTTAATGACAAACATGATATCAGCACCATCTCTCTGTACATATCTCGTGCTTTCAATAGGCTGGCTACCGCCTTCCTCTCCATACTCTCTGCCGATGGCCAACTCCACACGTGGCTTATGGACTTCCTTTACTCTTGTAACCAATGTGTGGCTTTCAACGAAATCTTTTCATCTCCTCCCTCTGTTAAGGCTGGAGTACCCTAAGGCAGTGTGCTGGGCCCAGAACTATTCCTAATCTTCATCAATGATTTCTCTGACTCTCCATAAAATCCCCTTTATTTATTTGATCATGATTCCACCCTCTGCTATGACATCATTCACCTTTCAGATAGGCAGGCTACAGCCTCCTCCCTCACAAGCTGGTCAAACACTTGGAACATGTCTTTCAATCCAGCCAAATCTCACACTCTCACTATCTCTCTCTCTCTCTCCTCAAAAGGACCATCTAGCAAATGCTCTCATCTACTTTCTTAACAGTCTCCCTGATGAGGTTGTCACTCAAACATTTGGGTCCCACCATCAGCCATGATCTTTCTTGAGCAGTCCACATTTCCAAGATGGCCTCAAAATCCAGCTGCAGACTGAGCATCATTCATCCATTCTACGCTTGCACTTCCATGATCCTCGATTATGTATACAAAAAAAGAGAGAAGAAAATAGCCTTAGCATCAGAGCCCGCAGGGTGCCAACCAATCGCATGCCACACCCAAGCACAGTGACAGCATCTCACCCAATCCACTATGATGATCTTGATGCAATCAGTGCTGTGGCCAAATAGTGCAGTCCAATCACAAGCTGCCTTCCTCGCTGCCACTCAGCAGTCATGCTCGAGGGCCTGTCTCTCCCGATGAGCTGTCACTGGCCAGTGCTTCATCCTCTTCCCACAGAGTGCAAGGGGAAAGACGTGCCACAGCTTGGATGTGGTGCACACTTCGAGCATCTCTCTCACCCGGCCCATTCCCGGTTCAGTATGAGAGATCTGTGACAGGTCATCCTTCACCTCTTAAGTCTCAAATTGGACATGGCCCATCTCACATATAGGCCATACACCAGACAGTTATAGCAAGTGTCTTCAATATATTCAAATTAATCCTTAACTACATGATTAACATACAGGGCTCTCCACCTTAATACTAAGAACTGACTCACTCTCCCTTCATAAATGTAACAGTCGCAAACAAATCACGTTGATGGAAGGTGCCCAATTCATTTGTTAATTATTATTCAATAATCCTATACACTCGGACCCCACTATTCACGGGGGGATAGGTTCCTGGAAAATCTGCGAATAGCGAAACCCACGAATAGGGGGGCAGTGTTTCAATGGAAAAGGGTGGGATAGGTTCTCAAGTCACGGAAATCCGTGAATAGAGAGGAACAAACCGCTAATGGTGAGGCAAAATCTGTGAATTGTGAGGCAAATCCCAAGAATGTCAACGATAATCCGCGAAAGTCGATTAAAATTCCTTGAATGCATGCCGTGGCATTGTTTCAATAGGGAAAAGGGGGATACATTATAGGTTCCCGGCGGTTCCTGATTCATAGAGGAAAATTTTGAAAGTTTAAAATGTGTTCGACCGCAAATGCACATGATTAGAGTTTCATTAAAAAAATGCTTACGAATTTTTAAAAACGACAACACCAGGTACTATTTCCTAATTTATTGAAGGAATGCACTTACAGTTTATTAAAAGTGCTTAACCAGCCTAATCCCACCATACCGTGAAACAAATAAAAAAACGACAACACCAGGTACCAGGCGCCGTATTGAGCCGATCTGCTAATTTGAATCATAGATTTAATGAAGCATTTGCATTCTATAATTCGCAGAGTTGACTTGTTTATACATCTGGTGGGATATCCCATGGAACTCGCTTATAGTGCGGCTAACATTTGCGCCCGCGAAAGCCATGAAAACGTAAATCACACAGCAGTGAATGTACATTTCTGTATAAGCAGGTCATGCTCGCGGCTCGTAGAAGAAGCTTTTTTGCGTATGTCCAGCTGCTTTATGCATGGCTGGTGAAAGATGGGTTTTATAAATGTCAAGCTCGCGGCTTGTGAAATTTTGTTTTGCTCCCCTGAAAAACCGTGAATTCACAGAACATGGCCGCGAATAGGGTAAAAAGAGCCACGATTTTGCTGCACACAGCCGCAAAAAGAAAAACAAGACGAAAAGTCTAACAAGTACAAATACATTCAAAGTACACCGCCCCATGCCAAATAATTAAATATGCTGCAGCGCGGCATTGCCGGGGCGCCTCTGGCGCCCGGCAATACCGCAGTGCAGCTCATTGAGGCTGCATTGGGAGGGAGAGGTGTACACTAATTGATTGATTAATTGTATAATTAAAATCAATAAAAGATTATCACAAAATATTTTCATAATCAATTGGCTAATCGCATAAATAAACCACTAGTGCTTCATCCGAAGATGTATCTTTTAGAAATTTTATTAAATAAGTCATTTATAAAAAATTTAATAATTAATTGATTACTCAATAAATAATTAATCGATTAATCAATAAATAATTAATAGATGAAATGATTAATCAATAAATCAAAAATATCCTTGATAGCCACATCACTTGGTCACTCATGTCCAAATATTAGCTTCCCAGCTCAAAAGGTGCCTGAGATATTGGCCAAATGAGAAAGAAAATAAATAAATGATTAATAATGAAAATAAATAAATAATAATCATAAAAAAATTAAATTATTAATCAATTTGGTCAGAGAACACATAAACTACCACTATTTCATCAGAATCTGTAACTTTAAAAAAAAAAAATTTTTTGTCATTAATCGAATAATTAAATAATTAATCGATTAATTGATTAATTAATAAATCAAAAATATCCTTTGCAGCCAAATCACCTGGTCATTGGCATGTCCAAATATCAGCTTCCTAACTCAAAAGGTGCCTGAGTTAATGGTCAGAAGAGAAAGGAAATTTGATTAATTAAATAAGTACTTAATTAATCGCTAATAATTAAATAACTCCTCAATTTATTGATTAATCAAAAAAAATAATACCGTTTTTGACAAAGGACTTGCTCACTATTGTGCCGAAATTTCAGCTTCCTAGCTCAAAGGATGGCTGAGATATCGTCCGGACAAACAAACAAGAAAGAAAACAAGATTGAAAACAAGAAAACAAACAAACAAACAAACAACCAGAGTGAAAACTGAGTACTCTCTTTCAGCGTGCGTCATTGCCGAGCCCCCTTCGGTGCCCGGCAATGACGATTTGCAATGCCTGGAGATGGCATAGGAAAGGAGCGGTGTACAACAGCGGTGTAGCCGGGCTTGTGAAATATTATAAACCACAAATACACATGATTAGCTTTTTAAACAGTCGCTAATGCAGTTTATAACATTAAACAAAGAAATTTGGAGGAATCCCAACATTCGTTAGGTAAGTTTTACTTACAGAACTGAGCGAAGATCTACTGTAATCTATATACCCAACAAGGGTTGGAGGTGTGCAACATTTACCAAGCAGCTAGCTAGCACTTGCCAAGCCAGCCGTTCCTTCAGGGTTTTGAATGGAGTACTTGTTCGAATGCTTAAACCACTTCGTTATCTCTCCACAAGAAACTTGGTAAATTAACACACACCCAATGTTCTTGAGATCTGACCATAGATTGACTGTAATCTATATACCCCAAAGAGGAATGACCCTTTCTGCAGCACCCGCTCACTGTAGGCCTACTAATAAATTAAAATGTCGGTCGGTGGAGTCAGCCGTCGTAATGACATCTTAGACGTAATGACGTAACCGACACAAAAGTGCCGCTACTTTAATACGTAGAAGATGATATATTTTAACTTCCAGTACGTTTGCAGTAACTACGAAGGGATTAGTGTTATGATTAGATTTACTACAATATTAACGTTATATTTCGAAAATGATATTAGCATTAAAAAACCGAGGCTAAATGCTTACTTCTGCGATTATTAATATTTGTGCCGAACACCACTTATCACTGATTCATGAACCATACACCGCTTCAATCCATTGACCTTGTATCCATGACATTGGGATTAAAGTGTTATGGTTATATTTACTGTATTATTATTACTACGAAAACGATACACTACTGTATTAAGAAACCTGGGCTTAATTTGTCCAAAGAGGTCCGAAGATGAGGCATAACGCCGAAGGCCTATACGTACCATTTTGTTGGAAGAGACATAACACCGATGCTTTCGATATTTCATGGTCATTTTAACAATCGGTTTGTTTGTGTTTCACAATGAATGAAAAACGTCAAGGTAGAGCATGGCGATTGTGATATATGACAGGTTCGACGATATGTTCGGCATGAACAGCATATAAATCAAAATGTCGGAGGGTGGAGAGTCAGCTGCCGTAATGACACAGACGTAATGACATCACCCTGTCATGTGACCAGATCCTCAGCTCTGATTGGTATACGTTTGAGGGGAAATACATACAACATACATACATACATACATACATACATACATACATACAGACGGACAAACACTGTTCTAGACGGCTTTGCCCGATGGGCTCCGCCATAAAAACCGCGAATTCGCGGGACATTTCTCCGCGAATAGAGAAACGTGTCGCATTTTATCAACCGCGAATACGCAGATTCCACGAATAGTGGAACCGCGAATAGCAGGGTCTGATTGTATTTCCGTGTTAATGATAGAGAAAGTCTAAGTTTATTTTTATTTTTATTGTATAAGTCATAAAAGCACTTAAAATCAAGTTACAGTGAGGTTTTGCAACCTCCATTGTTTTGAATTTTCCTTTACTTCAGAAGGATTTTCACATCAAATGCAGACAGGTCCGTGGATATTCTGTCTTCTATGGCCTCTTTCGTGGTCATGCAGCCTCTGCCATTTCCGTGCTCTGCTCCCCCTCTCTTCCACACCCACACCCCTCTCGCCTGATTTTTGCAGGCCCCACAATATCTGCCAGTAACCCACTTCTGGTGAAATTCTAAAAATCTAGACTCACGGCTCACCTCCACTCATTCATTCCTCTTTTTTCGATCTGTGGTACCAACTTTGTCAGCTTCTTCAATCTCAGTCTTCTCTCCAGGGCTTCAATAGGACTGCATATCTCCATCTCAAGTAATCCCCCATTCAAAACTATGATATTTTCTACCTCAGTTAACCATCCCCATACCCATCTGTTTCCATACTTCCAGTTTTTCCTCCCACTTTTGTGATTGAGAGTTTGTGGCTGCATCCCTCTTGTCTCCGTGTCTGTCCTGTTTTAGTGAAATCTCTGTGTTTTACCAACTCGCATCATTCCCAACTCCCATCAATTAACTCAATTTAAACGACTCCCAATTCTTAAACGAATGAAAAAACCACTCCCAATTAAAAAGTTTTAAAAATACTTAATAAAGTAAACAGGCAGGAACGAAGCTGCTTGCACAGCTAAGTCAGGGAAGTCCAATAAGATAAATCGTCATTATTATAAGCACTTATACATTTTTGGGATTTCTTACCGTGGGAAAATTTGGCGAGGGCGGAAATAAATTGGATTCTTCCCAAGGATTTGCAAGCCATACATATCCCTCTCGCTGGGCTTTCACACATTGAACTCATCCATTCCCTGTTAAACACATTACAACCAGCTCTGGAAATGCCAAACAAGACAAGCCAATTGAGACTCCAGCTGTCCCCATGTAACTAAAGCTTGAGTTAACACAGATTTCGACCATTGTCATGAGACCCCTCTTGATCCCATGACTTTTACGTTTGGATGACCAGCTGTATAAAACTGACCAGCTGACCAGCTGTATAAAAGCAGCCTGAAAGAGGTGACAATATGTGCCCAAGAAAGGGATAATTAAATAAAATAGCAATAGCCCAACATTACTATATGTGCTTAAATTAATTTGTTTTCCAACGTTTGTTTCAATTTGGTCGAGATAATGCCAAACAGGGTTTGCCTGTTACGCGTTCTCGTCTGAACCACTGGGCTCATGATGCTGAGATGTCAGGTTGAAATCCTACATGCTACCTGTACTAATGTCCATTGTCTACTAATGTCTTTGTCCTGTATGTGATTTATGAGAAAGCTCTGCAACGAGTTTAAGATCATTTCAAACAAAACAGAAACAAATAATCACTGCATGTAGTTGGGATTTGCCATTGGGAGAAATCCGGGTTGGAAAGTTTACAGATTCAGTCAGTCCCATGGAGCATAGACGTCCTTTGCTGAAGTGCAATTGTTGGTGACACAGGTACCAACGCACAGCCAAGTAGCATGGTGACAATTGAAATTGCCACATTTAAGGAAGAATAAGTTGGGATGAGTAGTCAAAAGTTAGTCCATGTATTCTGAGAGAGAGATGTAGATGGAGCCCTCACTGTTTGGAGGACAGAACAAAACATACACAAACATGAGGTGGGAGCGGAGGGGGAGTCACAGCCAGAGGTAATACTGGGGGTTCGGAGGTGTAAGATCAGTACAAGGAAATGGTGAGAAACTGAGCTATTGATGGTAAAGAGCAACTCTTTACCATCAATAGAATCTTTACCATCAATGGAATCTCCCGCGATGAAGCTAACTCCAAGGGCCTTTCACTCACTCACCACAGGCAGGTTGGTGGTCTTTCCGTCTTCTACCGACTCCTCTCTGGCCTTGCCCCCCCAGCTCTCTCTGGGCTCTGTCCCCCAAATATTCCTACAGGTCGCACAAGATCTGCCTGCAACCCTCTTATGGTTAAACTGCCAAAATCAAGACTTTCTGCTCACCTTCACTCCTTCATTCCTCTTTTCTCCCACCTCTGGAACAAACTCCCTCACTCTCTTCAATCCCACTCCACCCTCCAGGTCTTTAAAACAGCTGTTCACCACCATCTCTTATCCTCCCCCATCCAAAACCTTGATCTTTTCTACCCCCGCTAATTTCGGTCCCCTTGTGTTTTATACCTCTCCCCCCCTTTCCCACGCCTCCTCCCCCCAAGCCCTCTCCCTCCCACACTTCTCCCTGCTCTCAAATGTTGTGGTTGTGCTTCCCCTTCTCTCCCCATCTTGTCTTCCGCTCCCTCTTTTTGTATATTTTGTTTGTCTGGTTGTTTTGTTAGTGAAATAAATGTTAGCTCTTTCACGAGCCTCGATTCAGTATACAAAAAAAAAACAAACTCCGCCACCAGGGTGGGGTTCTAACCGATCAAATCAAATGAGACAATAGCCAGGGAGAGACACTAAAGAGTCAGGGATGTCCTTTGGGAGAAAGATTCTGTAAAAACAGGCTATCCTGTATCATATATTCCAAACTCTCACACACACTCCTGTTTACCAACCAATTAATTGCTCGGTGCCAGTCCTGGCGATAACTCACCCACCTTCACAAAGACATCATGCGATATTTTACGCCCACCAAAACGTCCACTAGCAAATAGAACATGCAGCTTAATAACCATGGCACACTTTGTGATGCAATACCCTGCCTGTGACGCACCATTCGGACAGTTTATAGTTAGATCAGAAATATAACTCAGACTAGACGCCTCAAAGGTGAGTGTGCTACCTGTGCACCATCCTGTTGCACAACACAATGACACATAATCAAATTAGGATAAATTGTATAAGCTTCTCCAATGCAAGTGAACCAGAACTTATGGCAAGGTACCATCTATATAAGCATGTTTCATAGATATTTCCCCATTATACAGTATATACCTGCTGCTAAAATGACATTGCTCAAATTACCTTACCTCAAACAACTTACCAAACAAAAAACAACAACTTACCAACAAACAACTCAAAATCAAATTAAAATGACACATTACTTTACCTTCAATGCTCAAATTCTCAGTTTCATGTTTATGACAACTCCCAATGGATTTACCAATAACTCAATAACCTCAAATGCAAGCATCACATATCTGGTATAGTTTTAAAGCTCATTTTCTGAAAATTCAGCAAATGTAAATATCTCAAAAGGTTTTTGTGACTTCTGGCTGATTTATTTGTGGCAAGCAACATTTTGACTTTTGCTCAAATGCTCAATTGTACAACACCCATATCGATACTGCACGAGAGTAAGAGTTTACTATTTAAAAAATAATTTAATAGAGACATGAAAGCTGGGCCAAAATAATAAATCAATAATAACAACAAGTACAGATACATTCAAAGTACACCGCCCCCATGCCAAATAAATAAATATCCTCCAGCGTGGCATTGCCTGGGTTAGGGTTGGGTTAGGGTTAGGGTAAATATCAGCTTCCGAGCTCAAAATTTGCTCGATAATATTGCCCAGATGAGAAAGGAAATAAATAAGTGATTAATAAATCTATGATCATTAAGGAACTAATCACGTAATTGATTAATCAAAAAACAAAAAATAAACTTTTTTGCCAAAGGATTTCATTTCAAAGGATTTCAAAGGATTCATTGCATTTCACTCAGGCCAACTGGCACGGTCTTCAAGCAGCCATCAATCATCTGGACTGGTCTCCCATCTCGACCGCCTCTGACATCAACTCATCCTGGGAATTCTTCCAAAGTAAATTGCTTTATCTCATGCACAGATTTGAACCCTTCTCGTCTTCAGTTGTCATACCCTTCCTCCCGTCCATGGTACACGGAATCTTGTGGTGAGGCTGTTGCCCAGAAACAACTTGGCCTTCGTCTCCTGGAAAGCAAATCCAACGGAAGGAAATCTCATTTCCTTTCACAAAGCCCAAAACAAGTGTGTGTCCACCCTCAGGAGAGCCAGAAAACAATATCTCTCCGTTCTCAAGACCGAACTCTCTTATCTGTCTCCCTCTTCCAAAATCCTGGTGGCGTCTGGTCAAATCTGTTTCTGGTGTTTGTTCCCCATCCATCCCCTCCCTTACCTCAAACGGCTACACAGCTGACTCCGCACGTGAAAAAGCTGAATGCCTCAACTCTGTGTTTGCCTCTAAATCTTGTGTCCCAAACCCATCCCTCTCTGTACCCACCGTACCCAGTCGTACCCAGCTGCTCCTGGGCTCTCTGTCCTTTCCTCCTGATAAGGTGGAAAAGTTTCTGTCAGCCCTCGACTCTGATTCTGCAACTGGACCTGATGGCATCAGCCCACGGGTCCTAAAATCATGTTCTTCCACTCTTTCACTCCCTCTCTCTGTTCTCTTCACCCTCTCTTTTGCTCAAGGTCATCTGCCATCTGCTTGGAAATCAGCCAACATCACCGCTTTACACAAAAAGGTGCAAAAACAGATCCTAGCAACGACAGACCAATCAGCCTTCTCCCAATTATCAGCAAAGTCATGGAATCCATCATTGCTTCGGATATGAAATCTTTCCTCTTCTCCAATGGCTTGATCTCTGATTATCAATTTGGTTTCAGACCAGGTCACTCTACTCTGGAACATGCTGCTTCTTCTTTCTCAACAATGGATGGAGGTCCTCAATGCCAAACAGGAAATTAGAGCTGTCTCCCTTGACATATCACGTGCCTTCGATACGGTCTGGCACCCCGCTCTGCTCACCAAACTCTCCTCCTTTGGTATCCATGGAAATCTCCATGCATGGCTGGCCGACTTCCTCTCTAGTCGCAGTCAATGTGTGGCCCTGAATGGGTTTCTCTCAGCTCCTCTTCCTGTTCAGGCTGGAGTTCCCCAAGGCAGTGTTCTGGGACCTGTGCTTTTTCTGGTCTTCATCAATGATCTCTCTGACTCTCTTGAAAATCCTCTCTATCTCTTTGCTGATGACTCCACTCTCTGCCGCTCCATTCCTCATCCCTCAGATCGGCAGTCTGCAGCCTCCTCACTCTCTGCAGACCTGGACAAAATCACAGACTGGGAAAACAAGTGGAACATGTCTTTCAATCCTGACAAATCTCACACTCTTACGATGTCTCTCCGAAAAGACCGACTGGACAACCCTCCCATCCACTTTCTGAATAATCCTCTCCAATAAGTTCTGTTACTCAAGCTTTTGGGTCTCACTATCTGCCATGATCTTTCCTGGGAAAACCACATTTCCAAGCTGACCTCCAAAGCCAGTCGCTGACTGGGCATCCTCCGTCGTGCGAAGCCCTTCCTTGGCACACCTGAACTCCTCACCACATACAAAGCTTTCATCCACAGCTCAATGGAGTACTGCTCTCCCCTCTGGGCTGGTGCTCCTGCCTCACACCTAGCTCGTCTTCACGCTGTTGAAACCAAAGCGTTCAGAATCATTGGAATCTCCCGCGATTAAGCTATCTCCGAGGGCCTTTCACTTCCTCACCGCAGGCAGGTTGGTGGTCTTTCCGTCTTCTACCGACTCCTCTCCGGCCTTGCTCCCCCAGCTCTCTCTCTGGGCTCTGTCCCCCAAATATTCCTACAGGTCGCACAGGATCTGCCTGCAACCCTCTTATGGTTAAACTGCCAAAATCAAGACTCTCTGCTCACCTTCACTCCTTCATTCCTCTTTTCTCCCACCTCTGGAACAACCCCCTCACTCTCTTCAATCCCACTCCTCCCTCCAGGTCTTTAAAACAGCTGTTCACCACCATCTCTTATCTTCCCCCATCCAAAACCTTGATCTTTTCTACCCCCGCTATTTTCACCCCAAATCCACTTTTTTGAAATACCAACTTCTTTCCTGGAAGTCCTTGGTGCCCTTGTGTTTTATACTTCTCCCACCCCCTCCCCCTGCCCACGCCTCCTCCCCCCCAAGCCCTCTCCCTCCCACACATCTCCCGATGTCCCTGCTCCCAAATGTTGTGTTTGTGTGCTTCCCCTTCTCTCCCCATCTTGTCTACCGCTCCCTCTTTTTATATATTGTGTTTGTCTGTTTGATTTTTTTTTTTTGTGATAAATGTTAGCTCTTTCACGAGCCTCGATTCTGTATACAAAAAAAAGAAGAAGAACTTGCTCACTATTGTGCCGAAATTTCAGCTCCCTAGCTCAAAGGAATGACTGAGATATCGCCCGGACAAACAAACAAACAAACAAACGGAGTGAAAACTGAGGACTCCCTTTCAGCGCGCGTCATCGCCGTGCCCCCTTCGATGCCCAGCGATGACGTCATGCAGTGCCTTGAGATGGAATAGGAAAGGAGTGATGTGCAAAATAATTGCACCTGAGCTTGCACTGGCATAACTTTGCACGTCTAAAATAGTGATGAGTTGTATCAATCATTAAAATTACTGAGAGTGTAAATATAGAGTCAAATCCTGGAAAGATGTGCTATTTGTCTCGTATTCAAGCTTTTGCCCTTCTCGCCAAGTTGATTTGTTTTCTCCAGCAGTTCTTCCAGCTGGGCTCTCCCAGGCCTCTGCTGCTGAGAATCATAATTGCAGATGAGGAATGATTGGTTACGGGACAAGCAAGGTGAGCATGGAGGACATTGAATAAGTGTTTTAGCTTACATTGACAAGCATGGTACATAATGACTTGATTAACTTGATTTGTTTCATTTCTGGAGTAAATTGAACAATATAATGCTGATGCAAGAGGTTTATTGATAGTTTAAAATTCTGGATGTATAATCCAGTAAGTTTAATTGCAATGGTGACGTTTCTAATGAAATAATTTGTTTCATTGAATGAAAGGTGCTACAATATATACATTATATGTCCAAACACCATAGCTATTGTGCATCCGAATTTTGATGGCGTCATTGATAGAACGACCAGGTTGTCAAACACTTCCATATCTGAAAGAGCACCTTCAACAACAAATGGATCAGAAGACAGATTCAAACCCCCATGCTCTTTGTTAAAGTTAAAAACAATATTTATGCACATTCCTGTTTAATATACATGACAAAATTGGAAATCTCATTAGTCAATCTCTTTTTTTAGTCACTTTCTTCAAGTCTCAATAGTCCACTATGCCTAGGAACAATAATACCATGAAACATCACACTCGTGGCCTAGGCATGTACAGATATTACAAGGCGGTTCTATCACTTGGCTGGAAGTTTCATGACATAATGCATTCTCAACATGGAGAGGAGATTCCTACATGTCTACAAAGCAGTTGTAATATTTGTTCAACATTAGGACCATGGCATAATTTGAAGAGGACTATAAAGCCCAGCTGGTTGTGGTTCGTATGCAACCTGAAGCTGCTTGGCTGCATCATTTTCTGGGGGTGCGGCTGTGCCGCTTATGCGGTGCCCCCCTTACCAATCAGTTGGTACTCATTTTGCCCACCTCAGAAGGATGACAGGCAGAGTCTACCAACCTGGTGTTAATTCAATGACTCAAACTCAAGACCCTAATATCTCAAGCCAGCCAGCAGCATGGCAACACGGTCACAAAGAAACTGCTGCGCTTCATCATACACTACCACCGATCTTGAGTGCTCACATTACCATGACTCTTGTAGTAGAAGAAGATCCAAATGTAAATGTTGTACCAGATCCCAAATCCGAGCCTTGCATTCTGGGCTAAATTTAACATTTATATTTAAACTGTACAAACACAAATGTCAATATAGTTCTTCTACAATGGAGTACATTTGTAACTAGATGGTATTCATAGAATACTCACGCAGTGAACTTGGTGCGAGCCAACTCTTTTGTTTTTAAGGCTTTTTTTTCTTTGATCCAATATGGCTTCCAGACCACATGACCAATGATGTCATACATTTACATTCTCCAATATAATAGTTGCGTAGATCACACACGCTCAATACATTTCAAACTGATCAGACTTAGTGTTGTCCCTGTCGAATTATGACGTCATAATTATGGCACCAATGATGTGATCATAAACAACACTTATTCCCCATGCGGGTTTCTTTACAATGAGCAACGTTTAAATTTTTTTCCCATGCAGCGGTTTCGGAGACATAGAGCTCCAAAATTTTTCGGTTTGCCCAGGATGGTGCCTGTACCATGTGACCTATGATGTCATAATTACGAAACAAATCGACATGAGTACATGCATACTATGGTGAAATTTTCGTGTGAATCAGACCATACGATGCATCGATACATATGTACGCACACGATCGCTTATCCCCACTTTCACTTCACCAGCGAGCACAGGGTAACAACGAAAAATCTTGTGTTGTAAAGCTTTTACATTCCCCACTGAAGGTGGGCAGAGGTTTTGTTTTCACCCCTGTCTGTTTGTCTGTGAACAGGGTATTTCAAAAGGTTGTGGACGAATTCAGACAAATTTTGATGGAGAAGTTGGGTGTGTGATAAGGAAAGGACGAAATGATTAGATTTTGGTGAAGATCCGGATCTGAAATTTTTTAGGTGATTCGTCACCATTGGGAGATGGGGCAAAAAACGATATGTAGCACAACATCTCAAACAGTTGTGGACGAGTTGGTTTGGTGACAAGAATAATCCGGTTAGATTTTGGTGAAGATCTGGATCCGGATCCAGATCCGGCCTATCAGTGGGATACAAAACATAAACCGTTCGGACTGGCGGAGGTTTGTGCTCTACTGAGTTGTCTTTCCTTCTTTATTTTTCTGGGATGTGCGCAGTTTGTGTTTGTAGTTTTTAATTGTCTTTCCTTTTACAGTTACTGCATTTATGAGTTTTGTTGAAATGGTTTTGAGCATACAGTTGAACTATTGAGGTGATTTTCATTCTAGTGGTGCTTTATAAAAACCTTAACATGCATTACAGTATATAGTACACAATAATAGGGCCTTGTTTTGCATGATTATAGTTTGTATTTTCCTATGGGAGGTTGTACAACTGATATATGTATACATTTTTCTGGATTCTGGACCTTTGCATCCTGTTAAGTAAAAAATTCGGATCTTGCCAAAATTTTATTGACTAACCCTGGTTTAAGGTATGCTGCTAGGTCTACAGGGTTCGACTGGCACACCCAACTTAGGCACGATTAGACAAAGTTGTTTAATTTCACTGTAACATTTTTATACCTCATTTAACCACAAGTTGGTTTTGTACCTAGAGTGTGATTATGGAGGAAGGGAACCGACATCCCCCCCCTTCCCGTGCCTCCTCCCCCAAGCCCTCTCCCTCCCACAGATCTCTCGATGTCTCTGCTCTCAAATGTTGTACTTGTGTGCTTCCCTCTCTCTCCATCTTGTCTCTCGCTCCCTTTATCTAATGTTTTATGTGTCCGTTTGTCTTTTTGTGATTAATGTTAGCTCTTCCACGAGCATCGATCTTGTATACAAAAAAAAGGAAAAAAAAGTGAGAAATCCGAGTGAATACATTGCCCCCATGGAAGCTTTGAGGAACATTCAACGCTGTCGGTGAGTTTTGTTGAGAAAATTAAACCATCGACCGTTGACTGTACCCCACAGCTATCCTCAGCTTGGCCAACTAACCATTTCACTCTGGAATAACACATTGTTGTTGCCATTTCATTTGAAGCATTTGACACAGTATTAGTTAAAATGAATATGGATGAAAATTTGATTTGTTACTTACAGAGAGGAGAGAACATCCTAAAAACACTATAAGAGGGAATAATAAGTGCAATGAGAAACACAATGTGATTGATGTTCGTACAACAGCACAATGTAGCCATATACTGCGCAAGAGTCCATTCTTCTGGCGTCCTCTGGTGGATACTGGGAGAAAGAACTGGTTCAATAAGTGATGTATCCTGATGAATGCAAGCAAACTCTTTTGGAAAATCACTCGACCACAACAATCTCTTTTTCTGTATAACGTGTGAGGGTAACAAACATTTCCCAATGTGTAAACACCTGTTGTAGAAATGTTCAAGCATGAATAGAGATCAAACAGAAATGGATATCTATTTATTACCTATGCAAATTTGCCACCAGAATCTTCGATTCCTCACTCACTCTTTTGACTGACTTACCTGCGGACCCTGCTCGACCGCATAAGCTCACCTGGATGGACTAAAGTCCAGGTGAGCTAAAAACGAGTTTAATTAACCAAAAGTCAGACGAGTTTTAGGAAGCCTTTTTAACATAACATGAATATGTGGGTGTGGTGTTGGACCCATTTTTTTTTTCTTTTTCTTTTTGTATACAAGATCGAGGCTCATGTAAGAGCTAACATTAATGACAAAAAAAAACAAACGGACACATAAGACGAAATAAAGGGAGCAGGAGACAAGTTGGGGAGAGAGGGGGAGGCACACAAGCACAACATTTGAGAGCAGGGACATCGGGAGATCTGTGGGAGGGAGAGGGCTTGGGGGGAGGAGGTGTGGGAAGGTGGGTGGGGGTGGGAGAGGTATAAAACACAATATGGACACTGCGAGGACTTCCAGGAGAGAAGTCGCTATTTCAGAAAAGTGGATCTGGAGTGAATTAGAGGTGGTAGAAAAGATCAAGGTTTTGGATGGGGGAAGATAAGAGATGGTGGTGAACAGCTGTTTTAAAGACCTGGAGGGAGGAGTGGGATTGAAGAGAGTGGGGGAGTTTGTTCCAGAGGCGGGAGAAAAGAGATGAAAGGGTGAAGGTGAGCAGAGAGTCTTGATTTTGGCAGTTTAACCATAAGAGAGTTGCAGGCAGATCTTGTGCGACCTGTAGGAATATTTGGGGAATGGAGCACAGATTTTATATCAATAAATTATAAAAAGGGGGAAATATCAATTAATTATCTCATAATTGCTAACTCAAATTCAGTGCTACATCACATAATGCCGGATATAATTTTACGTTGATCATATCACAGGGAGTCACTGGGTTATTGGATTTGATGAAACCCATCATTTAATTAATAAAACTTTCCTTCAACATTTCCTTCATTCCCACTACTGTGTAGCATACTGGACCTTTAACAGATAATTAAATACATGTAATAGTGAAAAAGGCAGGGAGACCGAGGTAATAATGTATAACTAGTGGATTAGAGCAAAGCCTAATCGTGTTTAAGAGTCCGTTTAAGGCAATGAAGCAAGCATTTCATAGCTTATAATTGGTAGTTTACAAGGGACGTTGAATGCGGATGTGTTAGGATTGCTCGAATTAGCTCAAGATGAGGCAGCAGAAGAGGATAGGAGTAGGGCAGTTCACCGACGTGCATTGAGAATATCTCGATGATGGATGCAATCCTCTGGAGGATTCAAGTATGACAATATCAGATTTGTCCGGCATTACAGACTCTCGAAGGAATCACTAAAAGTCTTCTCATGAACCTGCTGGTCAGGCCTGACTTTCGACTGAAGCCGATTTGGATAGGACTTCGACTGAAGCCGGTGATAACACGCTTAGTCTTTGCGAAAGACTCCGTATGGTCTTTAGCATCCACCAACTAATGCCAGCAGATTGGAAGCCCGATTTGATGCTCATCAAAGTAACGGAGACCTATGTGATTCAACCTCCTCCATGAATTCCAATGAGGGCTTGGTAGGTACAGGAGGCACTCTGGCGTTGTGTTCCGAGCAGTGTTTTACTGTACAAGAAATTATCATGGCGGTTAGTCTACTGTATTCAAATGTTTGTTTGTTATTCTTCAAAATCGTTTGCAGTATGTTCGCCATCAACTGAGCTCTCTCGTCTGGATTTGATCACCAATGGCGTTGGATTGAAAACACAAAAACTGGTGGAGTATCACCAGGGGACACTGAATTTCTGAGGATGGAGACATTTATATTGAAATGTAAAGCCAGCTGTTGCTACATTCAAACATCTGCAATGAGTTTGTGTCTATTGAAGACTTTACATGAAGTATATCTCGAAAAGAGTAGGCCATTGTGTACATGTAACAAAGCCTACATACATTCACGTGAAAAAGTAAGTACACCCCATGTAAAGTTTTGACTTTTTCAACATATTTCAACATACAGCTATTTGATCTTCATTTCAACAATATTGATAGATAAAGGTGATATAATATAACAAATATCATGAAACATTTACATTTTGTAGTCCATTGTATAATTTAAATAAACATAAATGCAAATTTCGCATGTGGAAAAAGTAAGTACACCCTTGGCAATAAGGTGGTATTGCCCCCTTTGGCAGAAACAACCTCAAGTAGGCGTTTCTTATAACTGTCTCTGACATCGACTGGGAGAAATTTTTTCCCACTCCTCCATGCAGAATTATTTCAGCTGTGCGATGTTTGAGGGGTTTCTTGCATGCACAGCTCGTTTCAAATCCCCCCACAACATCTCGATGGTATTTAGATCCGGGCTTTGACTTGGCCATTCCAGGACCCTCCATTTCTTTATTTTCAACCATTCCTTGGTGGATTTACTGGTATGTTTAGGGTCATTGTCATGTTGCAAGGTCGACCTTCGGTTGAGCTTCAACATTCCGACAGATGACCTCACATTATCCTCAAGCACCCTCTGGTACAATGAAGAATTCATAGTGGATTCTATGATGGTGAGCTGCCCAGGCCCTGATGCAGCAAAGCTGCCCCAAACCATAATATTTCCACCACCATGCTTTGCAGTTGGTATCAGGTTCTTGTGGTCAAATGCTGTCTTTGGTTTTCCCCAAACATGTCTTCTAGTACTGTGGCCAAATAGCTCTACCTTTGACTCATCTGTCCAGAGCACATTGTTCCAGAAGTGCTGGTCTTTGCCTCGGTGTTCATTGGCAAACTTTAGTTTTGCCCTGATGTTCTTTCTGGACAGCAAAGGTTTCCTCCTGGCACACCTCCCATGCAGATCAAATTTGTGCAGCCTCTTTCTAATGGTAGACTCGTGCACTTTGACATCAACAGTGGCAAGAACTACCTGTAGGTCCCGTGATGACATTCTGGGGTTCTTAGAGACGTCTTTCAGCATCTTGCGGTCTGCTCTCGGGCTGAACTTGATAGGGGGGCGGCCTGGCCTGAACAAGTTGGCAGTTGTTTGGAATCTTCTCCACTTGTAGATGATCTTCCGGACAGTCGAATGATTGATTTCAAATTGTTTGGAGATCTTTTTAAATCCCTTCCCAGACTCGTAGGCATCTATAACCTTCTTTTGGAAGGCCTCAGAGAGCTCTTTTTGATTTAGGCATGGTGATGCCGCACACTTCAACAACAATGAGCAAACCAAACTAAATGTCTGAGGTTTAAACAAGACAGGTTCCTCCAAGATCCTCTCTAACGATGTTCTAATCATTTGCACCTGAGCTGGTGCACCTGATTCTAACTTTAGGTATTTGAAGTAGTGATAAATGTAGGGGTGTACTTACTTTTTCCACATGCGAAATTCGCATTTATGTTTATTTAAATTATACAATGGACGACAAAATGTAAATGTTTCATGATATTTGTTATATGATATCACCTTTATCTATCAATATTGTTGAAATGAAGATCAAATAGCTGTATGTTGAAATATGTTGAAAAAGTCAAAACTTTACATGGGGTGTACTTACTTTTTCACGTGACTGTACATTTCCTACTTTTTCCAACTTGGAGTTTGGCCTTAATGTGCACTGAAAATTTGTAGGTTAGTCTCCTGGGATGTGCATATGCTGTTGGCCAGGTAGTCTCCCCTGTTTGGGTTTTCTTGTGCAGTCACAATTTTATGAACAAGTTCACCTCTATCCTCAAAAGATTTTACATTTGCAATCACTGAATGCCACTCGGTTAAACATGTGATCCAGGTCATGTCGTCTTTTTTTTTTTTTTTTTTTCCAGACTCCAGAGGTGAAACGGGATAATTAGAGAGAAGTTGCGATGAACATTCACTGCTGTCGGTGGGTTGTCCCGTTGCTGGGAAAGTTAACCCGCCGGCCCGTGAATGCTACCGCGGCTTAAAAAATGGCCGCGTACTGAGAGATTCGCCACCGGCAGGCACATAATTATTATTTATAAGTATGGACAGGTAAATTCCCCCACTTTTCTGTCTATGGTTTGTTAGAGAGTTGGGTATACTGCTGGCTCACAGCAGGGGCCACTATATGACATACATTTACATAGAGAAAATTGGGGTCCTCCCCCATTCCAAACCCTAGTTGTTATTATTTATTTATTTATTTATTTACCACCAAAAAGCTCACAAGTACAAAAATCTGTTTTCAACCCATTTCATCCAGTGGAGTGCATACAAATCACATAAACAGACACTTCTCAAATAACATATTGTATGATTGTGCTTTGTGATGCTGTTATGTATGTATTACCTGTCACTTGTTATACCTCACACATGGACAGAGGATTGTGAGGAAAGCCCGTGGAGGATTGGTCGTCATTCATATCACAACTGAGAAAAAAATTATTCATTCAGAATTGGGAAAACAAACAAAGTAAAGGCCATTTGCATCAAACTTGGCCGGGGCAGTGGTGCACGGCCATGGACCAGTCACCTGCTAAAGGTGAGTGAATTTGTAAGCCCAAACTCATCATCATCATCATCGTTTTACAGCCGTTTCCATTGTCGCACATGTTAGCCGTGATTCACCTCATTGCTGCTTTCCAGGCTGCACGATCCGTTGCTCGCCCACTTCTTACTCCTTTAACTCTGAGATCATCTCTCAGGAACTCATTGCATGTTTTCCTCAGACGGCCTCTAGCTCACCTTCCATTTACGTTCATATTTATACACCTCTTCACACAATTTCCCTCTCCCATCCTTTCCATGTGTCCAAATCACCTCAACCTACCCCTGCGCATAACCTCATGAATACTCTCTCTACTAACACATCCCTTAATTCCACATTTAGTTTCCTATCCTTGTCACATTGCCCATCCATTTCACCATTCTCATTTCATTTCGTTCACACCTCTGTTCATCCTCCTTTTTGATCACCCAGGTTTCACTGCCATACAACATTGCGCAAACTGCATAAAGTTTTCCCTTTAGTTGGACAGAGACCCCCTTGATGTCAATAGGCGTAACTCCAACCACTTCTAATTCTTGCAATCACGACTGCCTTTGCACCACCACCTGCAGCAATCATATCACCAAGGTAACAAAAATCAGAATCCTTATTCATCTACAAAAGATAAACGGAGTAGGTTCGCACAGTTAACAGTGTACGTGTTTTGGAGCTTCAGGGGAAGCCATTCCCACCTCCACGTTCAGGAACAAAATAACCAAAATGCTGTCGGTGTGGATGGGGGAGATGGAAGGGATGGGGTGGGGGTGTCCACCTGCCCCAGCAGATTTCATTTCAGATGGGGCATTATGTTGCGAACCTGTCTACCAGGATTGGTTGTGGACTGCCAGGTATTTAAATTGTGGACTGCCAGGTTTCTGCCAGGTATTTAAATTTGGTAAACAAAAGAGCTTCAAATTTGGAATTCTAATCATACATACCCTTAACAAAATGAGGAGGCGATGATGGAGCCATCGAGGGGTGCTGCCAAGTGCAAGTAGAGTTTCTATCAGATATGTTTTTACTATCGGGTTGATCAAAGTTGGCACAAAATAGCCAAGGAAACATTTACACTCCCCGCCCCCCCCCCCCTTACAGAATAAAGGATGTGGTACGGGGTGTGGGTGGGGAGGAGGTCAAGAAAGGTGGGTGAGATTATTCTCTCAAAAATCCAATTGCAAGTGGTCAGGATTTTTCCGCATCAAAGCGTTCGCAGGCCACAAGCAATATCTCCTATGAGCGAAATGAATCTTTTGGTTGAGGTGATATTCAGAAGTCCATCTTGTTGCATTAGAAAATGTCATTATCATCTTAGCAATATCCTCTATGACTTCAGCAGCCAATGGGGGTTGGTGGGCTTTATGCCATTTGACTAGTTTCGTCACATTTATGTACAGAGCATGCACTAGTATGTGTGACATTGCCTGGTCAACATATTTGGAAGCAATCAGATTTAACATATGGATGTGTGCAATACAATTAAAGCAAAAACATAGGGGCAATTCCCCTGGCGCTCACCTGGTAGAATAGACAGTATACTGCACCAACTAAGGGTATTTTAAACCAATTTCAATGATTGCTAGAAGACAGTGCAGCATGTGGAATCATACTAACATAATCATAAGACTTAAAACAAACAAAGAAAAAAAAATACCTATTTTGGGGGGCAACCCCTCCTCCTCCAACCCCATATACCCCCAATTTTTCTGATGCCTTGAGCAAACATTGGTACATCATGGGTGATTAAGGTTGTGGTGAAGCTTCATCAAAATTGCTTGTGTATTTTCTGAGAAGAAAGCAAATACCTATTTTGGGGGGCAACCTCCCCCCCCCCCCCCACACGTAGTCCCCTAAAGGGGCAGATTTTTTTTTAATGCCGTGAAAAAACTTTGGTACATCACGGGTGGTGAAGGTTGCGGTCAAGTTTCATCGAAATCATGTGTGTAGTTTCTGAGAAGACAGCAAATACCTATTTTGGGGGGCAACCCCCATAGACCCCTCAAAGAGACAGATGGTGAAGGTTGTGGTCAAGTTTCATCAAACTCCTATTTTGGGGAGGTCAAACCTGCATCGACTTTGACCCCGGTAAACTCCCTCAGACCCCGATTTTTTTTAATGCCGTGAATAAACTTTAGTTACAACACAACATATATCATTTGTGCCAAATTTGGTTGCAATCCCATCAGCAGTTTCGGAGAAGAAGTTGCAAGTGTTTACGGACTGACGGACGGACAATGCGCCATCGCATAAGCTCCCCTGAAAGCCTCCCCCCCTCACCCCTCCTCCCATTACTACCACACCCAATGTACCTCCGCAGACTACAATTTTTCCAATGCCTTGAACAAACATTGGTACATCACGGATGATGAAGGTTGTGGTGATGTTTCATCTAAATTGTGTGTGTAGGTTCTGGGATAAAATCAAATACCTATTTTATGGGGGAAAGCCCCACCCCCGTCGACCACATTAGACTCCATTTTTTTAAATGCCAGGAACAAAGTTTGGTACAACACGGGTGATTAAGGGTGCGGTCAAGTTTAATCGAAATCATGTGTGTAGTTTCTGAGAAGAAAGCAAATACCTATTTTGGGGGGCAACCACTCCCCCCGCAGAACCCCAAAGGGGCAGATTAATTTTAATGCCGTGAACAAACTTTGGTACAGCAAGGGTGGGGACGGTTGTGGTGAAGTTTCATCGAAATTGTATGTAGTTTCTGAGAAGAAAGCAAATACCTATTTTGGGGGGCAACCCCCACATTACACCCAAAGGGGCAGATTTTTTAAATGCCGTGAACAAACTTCGGTACATCACGGGTGATGAAGGTTGTGGTAAAGATTCATCGAAATAGTGTGTGCATATTCAGAGGGAAAATAAAATTCCTATTTTGGGGGTCAAACCTGGACCCACTTTGACCCCTGATATACCTCCTCAGATCCCGATTTTTTTAATGCCGTGAACAAACTTAGTCACAACACAACAAATATAATTTGTGCCAAATTTGGTCACAATCCCTTCAGCGGTTTCGGAGAAGAAGTTTCAAGTGTTTACAGACTGACGATGCGCCATCGCATAAGCTCTCCTGAACTTCGTTCCAGGTGAGCTAATGTCAAAGTGGAATTTTTTGTTAACACAAACTGATGACAACTTGGTGGATGGGTTTAGTAAGTGACAAGAACAAGTTGATTCGGTTTTGGTTCAGGTCCAGATCCAGATCCGGCCTATCAGTATGATACACAATGTAAACTGTTCAGCCTGGCGAAGGTATGCTCTCTACTGAGTGCCATTCCAGTTATATATGTTACGAAGATATTAATTGTGTTATTTCACCAGAGTATTATGGACCAGTATAGCATTTAGTTGTGCTGTGGGTGAAAGTCAATTGTACTGTGGTGAAGGAATTGTATTGTGCTTTGGTGAGAGGAAAATATTTTGGCTGTTTAATGTCCAAGTTTGTTGAAATTCTGGTTGGGACACAATGAGCTTTCCATGACTGAATTGGCCTCAACAAGGACAACACCATGAGAGAAGAGAAACCGATAACACCTCAGGAATGGCAACAACACGAGACAGGACATACAGACACAGGCTGTTGTGGCCTCGGCAATGACAACAAAATGAAATAAGAGATATAGTCCTTGAGCCAGACCAAAAGTAATGCTCCGGCGGGGGGAGTAATTCTCATTATGATTTTCCATTAGACCAATGTCTCAAGTGTCAGAAAAGGTGTGATGGACATCTGAGAACGGTAGCTTAGTGCCCGGATGGACGCCATCTTTGAAACCACCCAGCTCGAAAATGCCCATTTGGTGGGGTACATTGTTGCACGTGTATCTGGACTTCTATACTAGCTATCGATGTGCGGTTGACGACTAAATATACGTCCGATGTGTACCGTCTAAATAAAAAATAATATGAAGCATTTTGTTTTAGATTAATTATTATAAAAATCAATTATCGAAAAAAAATCATATATTTTTCAATATTTTATTATTAGACTTGTACTTTTTTTAGTGAAACAACACTGGTATGATTTTCCAAATTATGCATTGTGCTACACCGTTTATCTGTCTATAAAAATAACTCAAAAACTAAAACATATCATCCACCACGAGTTTACAACAAATAAATGTAAAGAGGCATAAAATGACTTAGGCCGCCGCTGGCATTATCTATTCTGACGATAACGCAAGTTAGGAATGTCGTACGGAGAGGATTTTAACACCATACGATATCTAATAAGCAGGCGGAAATTGTTACATAGGAAATCTGCACTTTGGTGGCCATCTTGGATTTCAAAATGGCCGCCAATTATATTAATTATTCATTACTAGAGTTTGGAAAGACGTATGGAGCTGATTTTAACACCATACGATGTATATTCCTAATAAGCAAGCGGAGGTATCATTGAACATGTCATGTTTTAGTCAAATAACACCGGTATGATCTTCCAAATTATACATTTTGCTAAACCGTTTATCTGTCTAAAAAGATTTTCAGGCAATTTGGCCTGCATTATAATAGAGAACAACATATGCTATACAATATACAGTGCACACAAAGTTAATCATCAGAGTCGCCATCAGAGTCATTGGCATCCTGAGCCACGATAGCATCATCCTGCACCATGTTGGAGCATCCCTGCAGCTTACACACAACAGTGCACTTCAACCCATTCAGTATGCAGGAGCAATCTGACGGTCGACACGTCCTTCTGCATGTGCATGAGATGAGATTCAAGACGACATCTGGAGCTGGTAGACCCGCCATCCATCGGATTGTGAGCGAACCGCCATCATCGAGTTCCCAACCATGTCCTGCTGATGGTGTTGGGACGTCTGGTAGGTTTTCAAGGCTGCGTCGCCAGATAGCCGCCTGATAGTTGGCCCTAAGCGTATGCTGCATCAAGGAGTCTTCACAAGGCGGCAATTGTCCAGATTCGATCTGGCCCTTCTTTGCACAGAACATGTGATAACGGAGCGAATTAACACCGACGATCTTCGTGTTCTTGGCGTACAGCTGACACGTGAAGGCCTGAATGCTATTGAAGACGTCTGTTGGTACATTCCACGAAGATCCCAGATCTGTGAATGCTTGAAGATACAGCTCATTCGCTTGCACAAGCTTCAAAGCCTTTATCTTTCCTTGGCTAGCCAGAGCACTCACAGTGTCACACCCGCTCCATGCATGAAGCCCTGGCAATGCACTGCAAACTCCAGACCCCAATACCGCAGCCAACTTTCCAACGTCGATCATTCTGACTCGAACCTTTGTTCCTCGTCTGATGAAGAGCTGACTATCGATGGTTCTGCTGAGATGAAGACTGATGATCAGAACGTCGGTGTCATCTGCCACTAAGATGATCGTCTTGTAGTGGGTAGCGGCGTGCTTTGCGTGGAGAAACATACGCGTGTCTGCTTCCTCGTGGCTACATTCGAGTGCTTGCACCAACTTCCACCTATCGCGGGTCAGTACCAGACATTTTTCACCACAGGTGACATACAGTGTTCTGTTGCCTAGCTTTTCGCGATTTGTTTCATGTTTCCACGACTCCGCCAGAAACACAACCAGTTTCATCTTCCGTCACCTGAACACGATCTCTAGTCATGATGTTGAAACCAGTCCACGAACTGATTGTCTGGTCGCATGGTTCCAGCATGCGAGTCATAATCCATACGTGATTTCGGCGCTGCGCAAGGGATGTTGCGCCTGCAAGAGTGTCAGAAAGATCTGCAGGCTTGATTGCAGGTGGGCCCTCTCGTTTCCCACCGCTGTATATTGGAACTAAATCGCTGGATGACGGGATAGATCGCTTCTTATCTGCTTTGGATACTGCCGATGGAGGTTGGGGCGGCAAACACGACTGCGACTTCGGTTGGACGATGATACCGTTGACGCGATGCGATGTTCCGCCACCACTCAGCGATTCCTCTAGCCTGTCGATGTTATCGAATGCTAATACAGTCGGGACCGAAGGGTGCACATGTGACGGAAGTGGTACTGTATCTTTCTCCACACTTGCTAATTTGTCTATGCATAGCGCTGTCTCGATTTCTTCCAGAACTGTGTACGAACATCCGTGCCCGAGTCGATTCAATATTCTGATGACCTCTGTATTACCGGTGAGCGTTTTCATGACCCACGGAAGTAGGACATGCTTCGATGTTCTGATGGTGGGGTGTACAGCATTGATGATATCTTGAGCCATCGACCATACCAGTGTGTCGGCACGCGCAGAGCTACCCCCACTCCCGCAAATCAAAGTATGCAGAAATACACGAAGAGAATCTGGTATCTTCACGTAATCTGAAGTGAGTTCTGCTGGCTGAGGCGGCCAACGTTCATTGTAATGAGCATCTTTGATCTGGTGTCGCAGTGAAGTAGCTGCACGCACAATGTTACTTTCACCGTCCGTTCGTTCAAATGCTTTCACTTCTGCTTTCAGGTTTACGCACTCTGCAGCAATCTCTCGCTTTGTCAGATTATCGGGCATCAAGTATACACGGTGTTTCACATTGAAGAAGATGAGCGATTCTCCAAACTCTCTTTGTAATGTGCGCTGCAGATTCTTCTTGATGGAGTCACGAACATCAACTGAAAATGTATCTGAAGACAGGATATCTGTTGCAACATCAACTATTGGAACAATCCTCGGGTTCAAGAACAAGTCAGTGCGAATGAAATTGAATATACATCGTATCATTTCTTTTTTCTCGATATTATCTTCAATGTCAGTTTCTACTTGAGGTTTTTGGGGCCGTGTGTAGTTTCTATAGCAGGAGAAGTGGTAGTGAGCCTCAGCTGCAACCATATCTCGTGTAGTCAATGCCAAAACTCTCTCATCATTGCGAGCTGTCGCAGCATCTCTTATTGTCTTATCTGCTCGAAGTTCAACAGCCAAGACAACTGTTTCACGGGTACGACTGCCTTTTATGAATTTTGAAGCATGCTGGCAAAAAATGCATTTATCATCGTAGACCGTTGAAGTTGATCCTGTCTCTTCCCGTGATGATCGCCGTCGCACCGCATCGCCAGTATCAACTGAAGAACTTCTAGCTGCATTGGTCAAAGTAGCTAGGTGGTTTTTGTAAGTGAAGTCTGATCTACAAGCCCTATGGTATAATATTGGAATATTAGGAAGTTCAACTGCGCCTTCTTGGACTAGCTTTAGAATTGGATAAAAGTTTCTAACTGCGGCTGCGTCACACAATGTCTTCCAAGAACTGTTGCCCGCTGCCTTGCTTAGTTCAGAGAGTGGCGACTTCTTGCTGCACAGGATGCACGTTCCGGACTCAGGTTCAATCTTCGCCCGTTTCGCCTCGACACCGGCCATCTCAGCTGAAAGAACAAAAAGACTGACGTTAGATTACTCCGATATCCGAAAAGCTCGCCAGCTTACATAGACATACTCATCCAAGTCAGTGAACATGTTAGATGGCGCCACAATACAACTCTATAATAGAGTTGTATGTGGCGCCATCTAACATGTTCACTTTTAGTTCTTAAGCCACCCACCCCCCCACCCCCCCTCAGAAATTAATCAGGTCACCGCAACAAATCTCAGACTGAGATATAGAATATAGAATATAGATATAGAATAGACTGACGTCACTTTCGGCACTGGGTTCTGTGGGTTGATATTATCGGCGGGAAATTCCAACTGACATAGTTTCGGTTTGTGGAAAGTGCATGCCTTTTCATATATTTTTTGTGTACACTCGTGGTGGATGATATGTTTTAGTTTTTGAGTTATTTTTATAGACAGATAAACGGTGTAGCACAATGCATAATTTGGAAAATCATACCAGTGTTGTTTCACTAAAAAAAGTACAAGTCTAATAATAAAATATTGAAAAATATATGATTTTTTTTCGATAATTGATTTTTATAATAATTAATCTAAAACAAAATGCTTCATATTATTTTTTATTTAGACGGTACACATCGGACGTATATTTAGTCGTCAACCGCACATCGATAGCTAGTATAGAAGTCCAGATACACGTGCAACAATGTACCCCACCAAATGGGCATTTTCGAGCTGGGTGGTTTCAAAGATGGCGTCCATCCGGGCACTAAGCTACCGTTCTCAGATGTCCATCACACCTTTTCTGACACTTGAGACATTGGTCTAATGGAAAATCATAATGAGAATTACTCCCCCCCCGGAGCATTCACTTCAAAAAATGGCCGGTTGGCTCAAGGACTAATACCAGACAACTGCTGCAGTGTTGCCAACGATAACAAAACAAAGATAAAAGAAACAGACAGTTTGTGAAAAATATTTAAAACACCAGCAGCTTGCATCAAGCAGGAGAGAGGAAAAATGTGAAAGGAGAAGGAACGGAGGGGCCAAAGAGGAGAAAGGCATTCTCCTGAGCTGCTCAATTTGATGTGGTGCAAGAGAGGCACATTCTGTGGATTTTCTGCACTGAATTTAATGAGGTGAAATTCAGCTTAAAACTGACTCGAACAGTAAAGGAGGAATCGGGAGTCTACTGTATGCTGAGAATGCAAGTTCCCCGATTACAACGAATCAACTTCACCCCGCTGTATGTTGGTTGATATAATCTACTGGTGGGTCTACCCATCGAATCAACGGCCCTGCTGTTATCTCAGAGACTACTTCAAAGCAGGAATCTCCTTGCTGGCCTTATTGAGAAGGCAGCCTGCACTTTTCTCCACTTTCTCCTCAAAGAGTAAAATAGGCTTCCAGTCATGCATTGTCCCTAACAGAGTGGAGCTCCCGTCTTCAACCTCTCTCTGAGGTAGTTGATCTGTGGACTCAGATTCTTCTCCATGCTCCGGTGTTACAATGCTTTCACCCTCCAAAGGATTTCTGCGATGTGACTGGCCTGTCGACTTCATCTTGTGCGCACCCACGGGACGAGATTGAACGTGGTCACAGCCAACCCTTCACCCATTTATAACCAGCTGGGGTTTATTTTTACAAACTATTTGCCTGAGATAAGTTTCCACCTCAAAAGTCATGAGTTAATTCATAGCTGCATTGGACTTTAATTTGGGGATTTTTACAAAAATCATTAAATGTTCCTTTTAATCAGTATTATTGTTTTGAGAGGTAGACAGTAGGGATTAATAAATATTACTTATAAAATTATCCTTATGTTTTGTCATATGCTGGTTTCATCCATGAAATAACACAAAGGTGTCCTTATTTCTTCTTCTGTAACATCCTCCAAATAACTAGTGCACTCGCTTCAATGCCTCCAGGTGGACAGGTAACAATGTCAAATTATATGTCTGCAAAATAAAAATTTATGTGAATTGTGAAAAGCTTATTATTAATGAAAAGCATCGTTCTTTTTCTTGTATCCCTTGCCCTCCCATGAAAATTCTGCTGAATTGTATTTTCTCCAAAATCAGAAATGTTTTAAAGTTAAAGCCAAAGCAACGGCCAATTTTAGTTTGCATCTAGAATCTTACTATAATTCACCAAATGTCCGTCCGTCTGTCTGTCCGTCCGTCCGTTCGAAGGTACTGCAAAAACAGCTGAACCGATCGCAACGATATTTTGGGTGGGTAATCCTGGGATCCCCTTGAGTAAGATAGGCTATATTGTTTTTCCAATTTCAGCTTTGGCCTCCAGCATTTTCAGGTTTGTCCTCTCGCATAACGTTATTTTCCCGGGTGCCACACAAACGGCTGCACCAATCGCTGCACAGCTGCACCGATCGGACTCAGTGACCTTGGACAAAGACCTTTTATAAGGACATGGGTTTTTTTGTTTTTTTGGGGTTTTTTTTGTATACTGAATCGAGGCTCGTGAAAGAGCTAACATTTATTTCACAAACAAATCAACCAGACAAACAAAATATACAAAAAGAGGGAGCGGAAGACAGGTTGAATCCCTGCTTGAGAGAATGCCAACCCCCTCCCCACCATCACGGTCGTCTCTCCAACTCACAATCCCACGAGATATGCAGAAAGGACGACCCAATACCAATTATCTTCTTCTTGATTCGTATATAAACATCATTAAAAGTAAATAATGACCTCGGCCAAAGTTCAAACGACGTGGGTTTAATCTCTACATGAGAGAATTCCACATAGCTATTTGGGCGGTTGTATAAGCCAACAGATTGCTGTCTCCATCGATCTTGCTGAGGCCGTAACACCTATCGGCTCAAAATCCTTTTAACTGCTGACTTGGTAGTTTTTACAATGAAGGAAACATTAACAATGTTGTTAAAAGTATAATTTGTGATTGGAGTTTTGTTGTTTGGAATGAAAAAAGAGACATCGAGTTCAAGTGAATGACGACATGCCGTGATGGTTTCTACTTTCTGAACGTGAACGTCGCGGATCGCCATATGCAGATTTGCCACGGACCCACGATCGGTTTCTATACGTGAACGTACCCATTTGTTTGTGAACGGGTACGTTTTTCATGGAAGTCCTTCACGAACTTGCTGTCCATGTCTGACGTGTGACTGAAGGTGCTACAGGAATGTGGAATTTAGTGGTTTAATGCTTTAGCATTCGCCATATCTGCATTGCCTGTTTGTTTCTGGCCTCCCACCCGTGCGTAGCATGGGTATCTCACTAGTGGTATAAATGCACAAAATCTGTTTTCAATACTTTATCGAGACCTTTAAAAGACTTAATTCACACAATAAGGGTTATTCCCCTTTGCGAGGACATTGAAAAGGATGTCAAAGTGGATGAAGGAAAATGGAAGATTAACAATGGAAAAATATTAACAAAGGTCACAAGAAGTCTGTGTCCACTCTCAGGAGAGACAGAAAACATCTGTCCAACCTCAAGACTACTTTCAAACTTGTCTCCCTCTAAACCTAGTGGTACCTTGTTAAGTCTGTCTCCGGAGTATGCTACTCATCCATCCCTTAGTTTTCTTCAAATGGCACCACAGCCGACTCTGCTCATGAGAAGTCCAAATGCTACAATTCTGTGTTTGCTTTCAAATCTTGTGTCCTCAACCCTTCACTCTGTGTACCTTCCTTCCGTGTCACACCCAAATGGATGCTGTGTCCTTTGCACCTGAGAAGGACCAGAGGGCATCAGCCCATGGGTCATAAAATTCTGCTCTGCCACTCTATCTCACCCTCTCTCTGTTCTCTTCAGCCTCTCTTTTGCTCAAAGTCATCTGCCATATGATTATAAATCAGCAAACATTATCTCTTTACACAAAAAGGTGCAAAAACAGATTCTTGCAACTACAGACCAATCAACCTGCTCCCAATCATCAGCAAGGTCATGGAATCAATCATCGCTTCCGACATTAAATCCTTCCTCTTCTCCAATGACTTGATCTCGGATCATCCATTTGGATTCAGACCAGGGCATTCTACTCTGGACATGCTGCTTCTGCTGTCTCAGCAATGCATGGAGACCCTCAATGCCAAACAGGAAATCAGAGCTGTCTCCCTTTACATATCTCGTGCCTTCGATACGGTCTGGCACCCCACCCTGCTCACCAAACTCTCCTATGGTATCCATGGAAATCTCCACTCATGCCTCACATACTTCCTCTCCTCTCTTAGTCAGCGTGTGGCTCAAAATGCAATCCTCTCATCTCCTCTTCCTGTCCAGGCCGGAGTTCCTCATGGCAGTGTTCTGGGCCCAGTGCTTTTTCTAATCTTCATCAATGATCTCCGATTCTCTGGAAGATCTTCTTTATCTTTTTGCTGATGACTCCACCCTCTGCCGATCCATCTCTCATCCCTCAGATCGGCAGTCTGCAGCCTCCTCTTCACTCTCCAAAGACCTGGACAAAATCACAGACTGGTCAAACAAGTGGAACATGTCTTTCAATCCTGACAGATCTCACACTCTCACCTTGTCTCTCCGAAAAGACCGTCTGGAAAACCCTCCCATTTACTTTCTGAACAATCCTCTCGAATAAGTTCTGTAACTCAAGCTTTTGGGTCTCACTATCTGCCTTCATCTTTCCTGGGAAAGCCATATTGCCAAGCTTGCCTCCAAATGCAGTCGCCGACTCGGCATCCTCCATCGTAACAACTCCTTCCTTGGCACAACTGAGCTCGTCACCACCTACAAAGCTTTCATCCGCAGCTTGATGGAGTACTGCTCTCCCCTCTGGCCTGATTATCCTGCCTCAAAACCAAGCTCGGCCTCATGCTGTAAAAACCAAGGCTTTTAGGATCATTGGTATCTCTCACGATGAAGCTGATTCTGAGGGCCTTTTTCTTTTTCTTTTTCTCTCTCTCTCTCTCTCTCTCTCTCTCTCTCTCTCTCTCTCTCTCTCTCTCTCTCTCTCTCTCATCGCAGGCAGGTCGGCGGTCCTTCTATCTTCTACCGACTCCTCTCCAGCCTTGCATCCCCTGCTCTGTCTGGGCTGTGTCCCCCAATTATTCCTGCAAGTTGCACAAGATCTGCCAGCAACCCTCTTCTGGTGAAACTACCAAAATCAATACTCTCTACTCACCTTCACGCTTTCATTCCCCTTTTTCCCCACCTCTGGAACAAACTCCCACACTCTTTTCAATCCCACTCCTCCCAGGTCTTCAAAACAGCTGTTCACCACGATCTCATATCTTCCCCATCCAAAACCTTGATATTTTCTACCCCCTTTAATCCACCCAAACACACCTACTTCAAATTCGCTGTTTTCTTTCCTGAAAGCCCATGCAGTGTCGTTCTGGTTTATCCTGTGTACCCTGCTGCTCCAGCTCTCTTCTCTTCCACAGATGTCCCTGTTCTGTACTGCTGTTTACTTCCTTCTCTCCCCCCCCCCCCTTCCTTTATTATATGTTCCATGTGTTATCTCTCTTACGAGCCTAGACTAAGTATTCAAAAAAAAAAAGGTAGAAAATTTTCTAGCAACCCTCGACTCTGACTCTGCTTCTTGATCGGACGGCATCAGCTCACGTGTCTTAAAAAGCTGCTCTTGCACATCCCCTCTCTGTCCTTTTCACCCTGTAAATTACCATAGGTGTTGGTTTCGTATGCAGCTTATGGCTGTTTGGCTGCATTATTTTCTGGAGGCACAGCTGTGCCACTGATGCAATGTTCCCTGTTACCAGTAAGCTGGTACTAATTTTGTGACTCAGAAGGAAGTCAAGCTGAGTCAACCCACCTGGTGTTAATTCAACAACACGCCAGGAGCACAAACCCAGAACCCTAATATCTCAAGCCAGCCACCTTAAACATTACGCCAACACCAGACCTATTTGCCCTAGGTCATCTTCCATCTGCTCGGAAATTGGCCAACATCACCGCACAACATAAAAATGTGCAAAAAAACAATCCCAGCCATATTCACTTGTTTCCCATCATCGACATGGTCAAGGAATCCATTGTCGCAGTTGATATGAAATCCTTCCTTTTCTCAAACAACCTCATCTTAGATCATCAATGTGGTTTCAGACCTGTTTTGTTCTGGGCTGGGTGTTCTCCTACTGTTCTGTTTATATGTTTATATATTTATTTATACTGTTCTCCCCTCTGAGCCGGTGCTCCTGCCTCACACCTAACTCGGCTTCACGCTGTTGAAACCAAAGCTTTCAGAATCAATGGAATCTCCCGCGAGGAAGCTAACTCCGAGGGCCTCTCACTTACTCAACGCAGGCAGGTTGGTGGTCTTTCTGTCTTCTACCGACTCCTCTCCGGCCTTGCTCCCCCAGCTCTCTCTGTGATCTGTCCTCCAAATATTCCTACAGGTCGCACAAGATCTGCCAGCAAACCTCTAATGGTTAAACTCCCAAAATCAAGACTCTCTGCTCATCTTCACTCTTTCATTCCTCTTTTATCCTACCTTTGGAACAAACTCACTTGTAAATCCCACTACTCCCTCCAGGTCTTTAAAACAGCTGTTCACCACCATCTATCTTCCCCCATCCAAAACCTTGATCTTTTCTACCCCCGTTAATGCACCCCAGATCCACTTTTTTTGAAATACCAACTTCTTTCCTGAAAGTCCTTGCAGAGTCCACATGTTCCCCCCCCCCCCCCCCCCACTTCCCATGCCTCCTCCCCCTAAGCCCCCTCCCTCCCACAGATCTCCCGATGTCCCTGCTCTCCATCTTGTTCTCCCGCTCCCTTTGTGTTATGTTTTAAGTGTCAGTTTGTCTTTTTTGTGATCAATGTTAGCTCTTACACGAGCCTCGAGCTTGTATGAAAAAAAATAAAAATTAAAGAAAAGACCAGGTCAATCAACCTTGGACATGCTGCTTATACTTTCCCAACAATGGATGGAGACCCTTCATGTCAGACATGAGATCAGGACCATCTCTCTGGACGTATCTCAAGCTTTCTATACAGGCTGTTCGTGCCTTGTTCTCCAAGCTCTCTGTCTATGGCATCCAAGGCCAAATTCACTCTTAGGCTCGTGACTTTTATCGATACTCGTCACCAACTGTGGCTCTCAACAATTCGTTAATCTCCTTTCCCTGCCAAGGCTAGAGTGCCTTAAGGCACTCGACTCTATTCTGTTCCGAACCTTCATCAACGATCCTTCGGACTCCAATGGAAAATGGTCTTTATGCATTTGCTGATGACCTTGATAAAATCACAAGCTCATCAAACACTTGGAAATATGACTTTCAATCCTGATAAATCTCTCTCACTCTGTCTCTCCGAAAGGACAGTCTGGCAACCCCCCAACCCCTCCATATAATTTTTTCTGCATACATAATCGAGAGTCAGAAGAGCTAGTACACTAAACGGAGCAGGACGTATCACACAAAAACATGACGTAAAACACGCATGCATGGAGAAGGAAGCTCCAAGGGGGAAAAACTGGAAAGTTAGGTGGGATTGCAGTGGGGGTTAACGTGAGTAGAAAGTTATGGTTTTGGATTGGGGACAATCTGAGATGGCAGGGAACAGCTGCCTTCAAGACCTGGAGAGAAGAATGAGATGGAAGAAGATGTGGAAGTTGATTCCAACGGCAGAAAAAAGCAACAAATGAGTGGAAGTGAGCAGTGATCCTGGATTTACAGTGCCTTCAGAAAGTACTCACATCCCTTGACTTTTTCATATTTAATTGTTACGGCCTGAATACAAAATTGACCAAGTTGAGTTTTTTTGTCACTAAACTACACATAATACCCCATAATGTCAAAATGGAATTTTTGTTTTTAAAAAATAAATTTTGACAAAATAATTAAATTATATACACAAATATCTAATTTACATAAGTATTCAACCCCCTGAATAAATACTTCATAGAAGTGCCTTTGGCGGTGATACAGCTTCAACTCTTGCGTATATCTGTATCAGCTTTGCACATCTGGATCCGGCCGCTGACTGGGTTCTCTCCCATTCTTCCTTGCCAGATTTCCTCAAGTTCTGTCAAGTTGGGTGGGGAGTGTCAGTGAACAGAAATCTTCAAGGCTTTCCACAGATTCTCAATTGGATTAAAGTCTGGGCTTTAGCCGAGCCATTCGAGGACTTTCACATTCTTGTTCTGAGCCATTCCAGTGTAGCTTTGAATGTATGCTTGGGGTCATGGTCCTGTTGGAACGTAAAATCTTCACCACAGTCAAAGGTCTTTTACACTCTGAAAAGTGCACTCTTTTGTTCTCCTCAAGGATATGCCTGTATTTGGTTCCATTCATTGTTCCCTCTATCCATACAAGTCTCCCAGGCCCTGTCGCTGAAAAGCATCCCCATAGCATGATGGGCCACCACCATGCTCCACGGTAGAAATGGTGTTAAATGGGTGTGAGTTGCACTGTTTACGCCAGACGTAGCGCTTTTCATTCAGGCCAAAGAGTTCAATTTTTGGCTCATCAGACCACAGAATCTTTTACCTCGTGCTCTCAATCCTTCGATCACGTGCCTTTTTGCACAGCCGAGGAGTGCTGTCATGTGCCTTTTCTCAGGAATGAATTCCATCTGGCTACTCTCCAATAATACCTAGATTTGTGTTGTTGTCTAGTTGTCTTTCCAGCAGGTTCTCCCATCACAGCCAAGGAACTCTAGTTCGGTCATAGTGGTCATTGGGTGTTTGGTCACCTCCCTGACCAAGGTCCTTCTTACCTGGTTGCTCAGTTTGGTCGGATGGCCTGCTCTAGTAAGAGTCTGGGTAGTTCCATATTCTTTCCTTTTCCTCATGATGGAGCTCACTTTGCTCTTGATAACTTTTAACACTCTAGAAATTGTTTTATACCCTTCCCCAGATATATGCCTCATCACAATTCTATCTCGGAGTTCTACGGACAGTTCTTTGGACTCCATGGTGGAGTTTCTGCTCTGAAATACAATGTCAACTGTGGCACCTTATATAGAAAGATGCGTTTCTTTCTAAATCATGTCCCATCAATTGAATTGGCCACAGGTGGACTCCAATGAAGTTGCAGAGACGTCTCAAGGATGATCAAAGGAATTTGGATGTACCTGAGCTCAATTTGGAGTGTCACAGCAAAGGGGTTGAATACTTATTGACTCGACATTTCAGCTTATTTTGAAAATGACCCATAAAATAAATTGCACTTTGACATTAAGATGTATAATGTGCAGATCAGTGACCAAAAAATTCTCAATTTAATGCATTTTAAATTCAGGCTGAACTACAACAAAATATGAAACAGTCAAGGGGTATGAATACTTTCTGAAGGTAGTTTTACCAGAACACAAATTGATGAGGGTTGATGGTGGACCCTGCAGAAACCTGGGGGTGACAAAGGATGGAAAGAGCAGAGGGTGCAAGACCGACCTGTCTGCTATAGTTAAGTGATGAGCCCACAGACTCAGCCTCAGCGCAGGATATTCCAATGATCTTGAAGGTCTTGGTTTGCATGGTGTCAAGCTGAGCAGGATGTGAGACAGGGGAGCCAGCCTAGAGGGGAGAGCAGTAATCCATCAAGCTGCAGCTGAAGGCCTTGTAGGTGGAAAGGAGTTCAGGTGTGCCAAGGGAGGGCTTTGCCATTTTGTTTACCAAAAGTAGTGTCAATGATGCGTAGTGTGACTCAAGTGGGCGGCAGTCTCCGACAAACAAGATTGTGCAAGATTCATCATCGACAATGTTCTTGTGTTGTATCGGCTAGTGTGTGGCGGCCTTAAAACTTGTGCCTGATCTTCAAATTATTCTGCTGCCTCAATGGATCTCCCCTCCATCTCAGCATCAACATCATTGTTCGAGTTCATCTGGGGCCTGACCTGCTTCATCTTCATAGTTTGAAATGCATAAGAACCGAATATATATATATATATATATATATATATATATATATATATATATATATATATTGTTACGGTTTTTAGAACTTTCACGAGTAAATTTTAGCAAATGTATCCCTTATAAATGTTCCCCTGTAAATATCCCCATCAATTGGTTTGTTAAAGATCGCACCCTAGTTAGTCCATGTACAACACGTAGCGAACCATAGGACCTCTCCGTAGTTATTTCATTATTATGTGTTTCAGTTAAGGATCTGTTCCCAGTAGTTGAATCTGCGTTGCATTAATCAAATAAGATAGGTCCCTTTCAATTTCCCCAATCGCCTCACCCACGTCTCCACAAAGTAACAGTCGGGCAGTGTTCGCTGCCCCTTGTCTTGGTTCGTTTGATTGCCCCAAGCCGCCATTAGCCATGCGGTCAAGCCGAGGAAGAAGGGGGCGGAGCCGCCAGATTACAGGCGTGGCACGCTGACGCACCACCCGAGGCGGGGCCAGCGAGCCCCCACCAGCCAATCAGGGCTGACGAAAGACCATCGCGGGCGTGGCTCTATGAAGCGCGGATTGATTCCAACACGGGTAATATAAGGACGAGCGCGAAGCCTTTTGGGGAAAAAGGCAGAGAGTCGGGTGACAAGGTACCAGTGGAGTGAGAGGGTTCGAGAAGGCAGAGAGAGTCGGGTGAGAAGGTACCAGTTGAGTGAGAGGGTTCAAGAGTTGCAAGAGAGAGACGCGTGAGAAGACGGAGCATCCCAGTCCCATCGCTATATGCAACGTCTGCTCACGGTGAACGATACGCGCTCGCTGCCTGCCAGGGTTTTCCCGCCACGACGCGAGTCGACTCCTGGAGCCCGACCTCGACGCCTACCGTCTGCCTGGGCCTTCTCATCCCTTCTTCCAGTCATTCCTGCCTGCTATTCCCCTTTTGTGTAAGTCTGTTTGTCTGTCCTGTTTGTTGTCCTGGGGAATAATATAAGACTGCTTAAGGCTGCCCTGTGTCTTCTGCTTCTTCTGTATATTACTTTCGTTTCTTCTTTGGTTTTGTACATAATTAATAAATGTCTGGTATTCCTTACTTTCGTTTCTTCTTTTCCCCGATCGCTTTAGTCCCTTCTTTCGATTGAGCACCTGTGGCACGATTCGGCCAACCGCAATAGTCGGGTTTAGTCCTTTGTTAACGGCTCGAATCGCGGATTGTTAAACCACTCGGCAAATACCATCTTGTCCATGGTTCGAGCGGTACTTGTCTCCCTGTTTTGCGGAGGGATTGGTAAAGGTATTCGGGAGAACACCTTGACCAATAACCCTGACCAATTTCACCCCGCAAAAGAGCGTTATAAGTACCAGGACCGGTCGGACGGCCAGCTTAACAGGACAAGGGGATTAACCCCCCCTTGCTAACGGGAGTGCTGTCCCCCGAGATCCGTAAAAATTGGTAGTCAGGAGTTGGGATTTAGAACCTGGGACTAAATTTATTTAGACCAAATTTTGGACACCAATTGTGCTATTGGCCGTAACAATTGGTGTCGGGGAGTGGGATTTGGACCCGAACCAAATTTTTAAGAACATCTAAAAATTTGGTCAAAAATTTGGAGCGGCCGAAATTTTATTTAATATCCTAAATTAAAATCATGCCATGGATGGTCAAGGCGATCGGGTGCCGGTAGGGGAGATAGAGGAGGTAGGGGCAACCCAGGACCCCAGGGAGGAAGTGGGAATAATGGAAGAGGAGAGCAATGAGGGTGCGGTAGCGGGGGTTGCAGACGCACAAGATGGCGGCGCCTCGCACAAGGTTAGAGGGGCACAAAATGGCGCCGCGCATATGGTCGTGGTGGCCGAGCCCGCGGCACCGATGGACTGGGGCCTATTCATGGAGCAAATAAGGGCCTTTATGGTCAAGTTGGGTGAAGAAATGGAAAACAGAATGAGGGCTGATAAATGAGCGATTGGGAGGCCAAATTGGAGCAATGAGGGACGAAGCAAGGGGTACCAGTGAATAGTTGGATAACCAAATTGGGAAGTTAGACAGCAAATTGGGGCAGTTAGACAGTAAATTTGAGGGGTTAGACAATAAATTTGAGGGGTTAGACAATAAATTTGAGGGGTTAGACAATAAATTTGAGGGGTTAGACAATACATTTGAGGGGTTAGACAACAGCTTGGAAGGGCTAGAAGGTAAATTGGGGGGCCAACTGGAGGACGCGGGTAACCAAATCGGGGAAATGAAGGATGGGTTCATGGGGTTGGAAAATAGAATGGCCGCCCAGGAGAACCAGATGGAAGGGGTGAAGAATGGGTTAACGGGGCTAGAAGACAAGATGGGAGGCAAATTGAGGGAGATGGGGGAGCAATCCACCCGGGAAGTCAAACAAATGGGGGAGCAGATAGAGGAAGTAAATATCGGGCGAGAAACCAAATTGGACACCCACAAGGGGGATTTGGAGCAGATGAGGGCGGCATCTACCAAAGAGATGGGAGAGATGGGGGAGGATATAAGGCGCGGAGTGAGCGAAGAGGTCGCGGGGGTGCGCAACGAGGTAAAGCGGGGTGAGGAGCGCATGGAGAAAGAGGTGAGGAACAGCACGGGTAGGTTACAGGGGGGCATAGAGGATCTGACGCGAGGAGTAGAGCAGCTGACAGTGGGACAAAAGGAGCTTGGGGAGCAGGTGGAAAAGAACACGGCGGTGATAGGAGGGTTGAAAGCGACCCAGAAGGAAATAAAGAAAGAATTAATAGCAACGAAGAAGGAATGTCAGACGGTACATGAGGGACTGACGAAGAGGTTAGAGGAGGTGGTAGAGGCAATGGAGACGAAAGAACGGGAAGTCAGGACGCACCTAGAAACGACAAAGGTGGCCTTAGAGGAAGAAATTGAAGGGCCGCACCGGGAAATAAAGGAGGTGAAACAGAAGTTAGAGGAGGTGGAAGAAGGGGTAAGTGAAATTAAGAAGAGAAGGAGGGAGACGAAGAAAGAGATAAAGGAGGAGGTGGTGGAATTGGTGCAAGGTCTGTGCTCACAGCATGATGATGTGCTTACTGACCAAATAAAGAGTTTGCAGGTGGCGGAGGAGGAGCGAAGGAGAAGAGGCGCCGAAGTGAGTGGCGATATGCTCGGAAATGTATATGGTGTGAGGGGAGATTCAGCGAGCTTTGGTGTTGGTCTAGACCCGGGAGTTCGTGAGAGGCCGCTGGTGAGGTGTGCGACTGGTGCAGAGTGCGTGGAAAGAGGATGTGTGCAAGGATGTCCGACTATGGGGAATGCAAGGGGTATTGGTGAGCCGGGGTGTGCGGTGGTGATTGGGTGTGTGCAAGAATGCACCCCCATGAGTGGTATGGAGAATGTACCAGGAGAGGGTGCGCAAGAAGATGCGCGAGAAAGGTGTGGAACAGAGGTGTGTGTGAGGAAAACGTGTGCGCCCGAGGAGTGAGTGTGCTGTCGAGAGTGAGCGAGAATGCACGGCAGAGTGTGGTGGTGAGAGTGACACGCAGTGCAAGTTGGTTGTGCCGAGTGAGAAAGAATGCACACCTGGAATGGTTGAGCGTGTGCGGGAATGTACACCTGAGTTGGTGGTGAAGCGCGTGATTGGGTGTGCAAAAGAGTGCACACCCATGGTTGTCACAGAGGATGTGACCGAGGAGTGGGCGCGAGGTGTGTTGATGAAGTGTGCGAACGACGAGTGTGTGCCAAGGTGTGCGGTGGTCAGGTGCGTAACGAAGTCTGTGAGCGGAATGAGTGTACCTGGGTGGTGTGTAAGAGAAATTGCAATAACAGAGTGTATGGAGACACCTGGATGTGTGAGTATGGGAAGAGTCGCGTGGTGGTGTGAGCATGTACAGGGAGCATCGACGTTAAACGGAGCAGCGGTTAGACCGACGTTTAGCTGACGCGAGCCCTCGGTCCGTGCCGGGCTTTGGGTACTGCGGGAACCGGCGAGGGTCGTAATCACGGCGGTTTCAAAAGAACCGCCGTGCGCGATCCGTGCCGGGCCCTGCCCTGCACGGTCGCGTCCGCGCTTTGCTAAGCAGAGCAGGCGGCCCGGTTCGAGGGAAGGTGGGAAGGGTCGGGACGGCGCCCCCTTGTGATTGTGGCGTTCTGCCTGGGCAAGATTGGGCCATCGGGCGGGAGACCGAAAGGCTCCGCGCCGAGGTGGAACTTGGTATCTCGGCCCGAGTAAACCTCCTCCCCTGAACCGAATGCCGGACGGATCCAACCGCAGTAGACAAACCACCCGCATTCATTGCTCGGCTTGGCGAAGCCGCGCTTTGAGAATGTAATTTCCCGCACCGAGGCTCGAAGTTTAATGAACGATGGTAGGGATAGTGAATTTGATTGGCGAATTGGATTGGTAAATTTGATGGGTAAAAATGATTGGCGGAAAAGATTGGCAAATTTGATTGGCAAAAATTGGATGGGCAAAATTGATAATGGGAGATGCCCGATGTAGAGGGATGGTAAATCCACCATCCCTCACATCCAACCGGGCACATGAGCTATAGATTATGGGGTTTTGGCTGTGTAAACTAGCCTGGGAGGGTTAGGATAAAATGTTAGGGTTTAGAGATGACAGTAGGTAACTGTAGAGTTAAGTAGCGACATGATACCTGTAGTGGGGATGTAGAATAGATTAGATGGATTATAACGACGAGAGTGTGCAATAGTATAAGGGGCGACTGGGAAGCGCGACTTTCAGAAGGGGGGTAATCAGCTTAGATGATGCAGTGTATGATTGAGTAATTGTGATTGTGAATTGCATTGCATGAATGAGCCTGGGAGGAAAGACGGGTGCAGGAGCCACCAGGTGTGTGTGAGCACCAGGGGAGTGGGCACAGGTGTGCAGGTGAAGCACGGGTGAATGGAGTGTGGAATAAATGAAATGGAATAGATGGAATGGAGTATGGAATGGATGGTGTGGAGTGAGTGGTGTGGAATATGTGGAGTGGAGTGGTTGGTGTGAAAGGAGTGGATGGGGAAAATGGACCCCTTTCACGAATACCCGGGGATGGTAGTTTAAGAGTAGGTAGAGGGAGTAGGTAAATTGTGGTTGGATATTGGCATCTGTGGTGCGTGTGGTAGAATGGTGTTTGGATGGGTGCATTAGTGGAGTGAAATGGCTTGGCGTGTGGCCTGTTAGTGAGTGTAATTGAATGGGCACTCCGCCACTGTTAGTCTGTCGGCCAGGTTAGGCTGCAAGTGGGCTCTGGGAGCCAGTAGAGTTGTTCATTGGGGGCCGAGGATCCAGAGGACGGACCCGGGTAGACCAGTGCCAGAGAGGGCACCGAGTGGGGAGAGCGCCAGAGGGCCTTCCCCAGGTAGATAGGTTAGGTTAAGGAGCAGGTAAGCTCGGAGGCAACTGCAGTGGCGGAGGTGTGCAGGTGAGTAGACCTGCTGGTGAGCCACACGACCCAGCCCGGAAATTGTGCGAAGGCACAGGGAGTTGAATCGGGGGCATGAGACCCCAAATTGGTGAGCACCACAGTTTGGTCAATGGGAGTTCGGTTCTTAGAACCACATAGTGTAAGATGGCCAATGGTTTGGCAGGGAAAGACCCCGGGTAGAGTAAAAATGTAAAAGTAATTTAGAGGATAGTTAGGATTGAAATCTCTTCGCACCATCTACAGCCACTCACCTGAGGTGATGATATGACTCCACACCATGGTTGTTTTGGTTTTTTTTGTTGCAAATGTTTTGGAATGGTGAGACGCATCATGACGTGGGGGTGACATTGTGCTTGATTATTCCATCTCTTCCTCCTTATGAGGAATTGATGAGGAATTGGAATGGATGGCAAATTTGAGAAATTGGGATTGTTGACGAATTTGGTATAGAGGGGAGATATGGGGAAGACAGGACCATAGAGATGGAATTTGTAAATGTGTAGAGTTTTTTTTGTAAATACGGGGTAAGGGCAAGGGTAGGGTAGGTGACAGGGGCGGTGATGTACGGTAGGGACGCGCTTTCTCTGCTCGCTCCCATGCGCACCTCACCTCTGCATTGCCTTGTTTTGATGTGTACCCTTGCGACCTTGCCCCGATGCTTGCTGTGTCCCTTCCTTCCCGACTCACGGCTTGTTTCTTTTGGGTCCGGGGGGAAGTGCGCAGGTAGCCGCACTTGTGTGCCCGAGCCGCCGCTGCACAGCCTGCCTCGATCGATACACCACCTTATGGACCGCACGACTTGCGGCCGGGCCTCACTTTATGGACCACACGTTTGTGGCCAACCACCACACACTGATGGACCCCACGTGTTGGGGCCTGGCCCCTCTGCTGGGACCGGCCATGATGGCCAGAGAGAGTCCTTTGCTTGCGGACCATGGTGAGGTGGCGCCTTTTGCCATACAGGTGGACCACCCATAGTTGGCCTCTGGTGGCCCTAAATAAAAATGGACGCATTGTGTGCCTTTTTATTATTTTCAAATAGGCAGCAAGCAAAGAACAAGAACGTAACATCAGGAAGAAACATCAGCAGAGCAGGAGCAAGAAACAAGGAGAAAGGTCAACAGTTTGTGTTTTTTATTTATTTGAAATGTGTGAAATGAGCACTGGATGGTGCTTGGGTGTTTTTCTGGTGCTGATTGGTGCTTTGGTGCTTTGTAATGCTCTTGTGCTCGGGGGTGCACTGCAATATCAATTGTGCATCCCCGGACACTTGAGTATGGTGTATCGGTGCAGTGCAGTGCATGCTCTTCCTCTTTTTCAGATCTATTATTTTTGTCTCCCAAAATGACAGGTCCTGGGTTGCAGTGTAAATACAAATTAGTGTCTTGTAAATAATGCTCCCCACCAGCTAAATGTATAGTTTGAAGACCATTCCGCAATTCGGTTATTCTGTGGGCGTGAGTCTGTTAGGTAGGATGCAACCTAGCAGGCGGGACATACGTAGTTGTGTTAAAACTGTCGCACTCAAGGGTAAGGTTAATAGTAGAGGGCTACTACACCTGAGTGTCACATTAAGTAAAGTTATTTCGGGCCGGGACGTCCCTAGGGGAAAAACGGGTGCTGTGTTACGGTTTTTAGAACCTTCACTAGTAAATTTTAGTAAATGCATCCCTTATAAATGTTCCCCTGTAAATATCCCCATCAATTGGTTTGTTAAAGATCGCATCCTAGTTAGTCCATGTACAACACGTAGCGAACCATAGGACCTCTCCGTAGTTATTTCATTATTATGTGTTTCAGTTAAGGATCTGTTCCCAGTAGTTGAATCTGCGTTGCATTAATCAAATAAGATAGGTCCCTTTCAATTTCCCCAATCGCCTCACCCACGTCTCCACAAAGTAACAGTCGGGCAGCGTTCACTGCCCCTTGTCTTGGTTCGTTTGATTGCCCCAAGTCGCCATTAGCCATGCGGTCAAGCCGAGGAAGAAGGGGGGCGGAGCCGCCAGATCATGGGCGTGGCCCGCCGACGCACCACCCGAGGCGGGGCCAGCGAGCCCCCACCAGCCAACCAGGGCTGACGAAAGATCATCGCGGGCGTGGCTCTATGAAGCGCGGATTGATTCCAACACGGGTAATATAAGGACGAGCACGAAGCCTTTTGGGGAAAAAGGCAGAGAGAGTCGGTGAGAAGGTACCAGTGGAGTGAGAGGGTTCGAGAAGGCAGAGAGAGTCGGGTGAGAAGGTACCAGTTGAGTGAGAGGGTTCAAGAGTTGCAAGAGAGAGAGACGCGTGAGAAGACGGAGCATCCCAGTCCCATCGCTATATGCAACGTCCGCTCGCGGTGAACGATACGCGCTCGCTGCCTGCCAGGGTTTTCCCGCCACGACGCGAGTCGACTCCTGGAGCCGGACCTCGACGCCTACCGTCTGCCTGGGCCTTCTCATCCATTCTTCCAGTCATCCCTGCCTGCTATTCCCCTTTCGTGTAAGTCTGTTTGTCTGTCCTGTTTGTTGTCCTGGGGAATAATTTAAGGCTGCCCTGTGTCTTCTTCTTCTTCTGTATATTACTTTCGTTTCTTCTTTGGCTCTTTGGTTTTGTACATAATTAATAAATGTCTGGTATTCCTTACTTTGGTTTCTTCTTTCCCCCAATCGCTTTAGTCCCTTCTTTCGATTGAGTACCTGTGGCACGATTTGGCCAACGCTCGGAATCGGGTTAGTCAATTGCTAACGGCTCGAATCGCGGATTGCTAAACCGCTCGGCAAATACCATCTTGTCCGTGGTTCGAGCGGTACTTGTCTCCCTGTTTTGCGGAGGGATTGGTAAAGGTATTCGGGAGAACACCTTGACCAATAACCCTGATCAATTCCACCCTGCAAAAGAGCGTTAAAAGTACCAGGACCAGAGATGGCCAGCTTAACAGGCCAAGGGGATTAACCCCCCCCCCCCCTTGCTAAGGGGAGTGCCATCTCTGAGATCCGCAACAATATATATATATATACAGTCACGTGAAAAAGTAAGTACACCCCATGTAAAGTTTTGACTTTTTCAACATATAGCTATTTGATCTTCATTTCAACAATATTGATAGATAAAGGTGATATAATATAACAAATATCAGGAAACATTTACATTTTGTAGTCCATTGTATAATTTAAATAAACATAAATGCAAATTTTGCATGTGGAAAAAGTAAGTACACCCCTACATTTCTCACTACTTCAAATACCTAAAATTAGAATCAGGTGCACCAGCTCAGGTGCAAATGATTAGAACATCGTTAGAGAGGATCTTGGAGGAACCTGTCTTATTTATACCTCAGACATTTACTTTGGTTTGCTCTTTGTTGTTGAAGTGTGTGGCGTCACCATGCCGAGATCAAAAGAGCTCTTCAGGCCTTCAGAAAGAAGGTTATAGATGCCTACGAGTCTGGGAAGGGATTAAAAAAGGTCTCCAAACAATTTGAAATGAATCATTCGACTGTCCAGAAGATCATCTACAAGTGGAGAAGATTCCAAAACAACTGTCAACTTGTTCAGGCCAGGCCGCCCCAGCAAGTTCAGCCCGAGAGCAGACCGCAAGATGCTGAAAGAAGTCTCGAGAATGTCATCACGGGTCCTACAGGTAGCTCTTGCCACTGTTGATGTCAAAGTGCACGAGTCTACCATTAGAAAGAGGCTGCACAAATTTGATCTACATGGGAGGTGTGCCAGGAGGAAACCTTTGCTGTCCAGAAAGAACATCAGAGCAAGTACCGAGTTCAGAAAGTAAACCCGTCAAGAAAAAAAAAAATTCCATATTAAATGCCAAGTCTGCATGTATATATTGTAAAGGATACCACACTGAGCAGTAAAAGAAATTTAAAATTCTTTATTAATCACCTGACGTTTCGAGAGCAAACTAGTTCTCTTCCTCAGAGGCGTTGAGTGTGGTGTGGTGTGGTGGTGAAACCGTTAAGTCTCGTTAGTTTGGTGGAGGAGTAAAGTAAAGTTTGGTGGAGGAGGAATAATGGTCTGAGGCTGTTTTTCATGGTTCAGGCTAGGCCCCTTATTTCCAGTGAAGGGAAATCTTAATGCTACAGCATACAATGACATTCTAGACGATTGTGCTTCCAACTTTGAGGCAACAGTTTGGGGAAGGCCCTTTCCTGTTTCAGCATGGCAATGCCCCCATGCACAAAGCAAGATCCATACAGAAATGGTTTGTCGAGATCGGTGTGGAATAACTTGACTGGCCTGCACAGAGCCCTGTCTTCAACCCCAATGAACACCTTTGGATGAATTGAAACGCTGACTGCGAGCCAGGCCAAATCGCCCAAAATCAGTGCCCGGCCTCACTAATGCTCTTGTGGCTGAATGGAAGCAAATCCCCACAGCAATTTTCCAACATCTAGTGGAAAGCCTTCCCACAAGAGTGGAGGCTGTTGCAGCAGCAAGGGGGTGGGAGGGATGACCAACTCCATATTAATGCCCATTATTTTGGAATGAGATTTTTGACAAGCACATGGGTGTGATGTGTGGGTGTCCACATACTTTTGGCCATGTAGTGTATGTGTTTGACTCGTTCAAAGAGTTGTTAATATCATATATGTCCCCTAACAAGGAACTTCAATGCAGAAGGAGGCCATTCGGCCCATTAAAGCCTATGCTCTGATTGCCAACCGTGGATGGGTTCGTTCTACCCAAACCCTCGATCATCCCTGCCAGTGAATGGACTTGGAACCTTGTGGGAATGCCTCTTGTGAACATGGCATGCTTGGTGATTTTTTTTTTGTCTCTACCAACTCATCCCATGCACTCCCCTATCATATATTTTCTTCCGCAATTATAATTCCATCAATTTAACCCCAGTACCAATGCACGAGTAACATAAATAGCCCCTTGGCCCACAATAAAATTTTGTGCAGCATAAAAAGCCAGTTTTTTTAATACAGTCACTGAGGTGTGAAAACAAGCTTCTGCATAATATGTACCTGAAGGTTATCTTAAAACCAAACAAATTTAAGATTTCAACAGGGCCTTCAGGAAGTGCTCAGATCACAAGGCAATCGAGTTGAAGGTTGGATAACATGAGAGTTGCGGTCAAATTGCGGAGATCAAATAATTGAATTTGCCCAAAGTTACAAGTGAGCGTGAGGTCAGAGTCGCATTGTCTTTCAGTGAAGCAGAAATATTGAAAGCCAGAGTACAGAGTTTCTAAAATACAGAGGAATTAAGCAGCTTGTCATCACACATGTGGAAGTACTGAAATGGGGATAAACATTGAAAGGGGGCAGCAGGGGTATAACGAAGAAGGGAATGATATGGATAAGGGGCTGTGGGGGGGGGGGGGGGGGGGGGAAGGAAAATAAAAGGAGAAGAGTACAGTGGCAAGTAGCAGACGTCTGGCATTAGATGGACATGCATGTCCAGATAAAATAGTCTTTCGAATTGTAGATCTTAAGCGGATTGTGATGTAGAGGTGGCCAGATGCATCTGCTTGGCTACGGTGTACACGTACGTGGTGTCCGGTCGCTGTTCAGGCCCAGGGCTGATGCAAATCTTAACCAATTCTCGAAGCTGATCACAAAAGGAAAAAAGAAAAAGAAATGAACGGTGTCGATTTTCAAACTCAATTGTTCGGCTGTGCACATGGACATTAATGAGAAAAAGAAGGAAGAAGAACATCTCATTCTTGTAGAGAATATGTCATCTTATTTGAATATATAAGATAGAGCATTAATATGGAGAACTAGGACAGCCATGATACTTTTAAAGCATCAGACGTCCAACACCTTATCAGAGCTTTCATAATATACGTTTTCTTAATACAACAACAACAACAACAACAACAACAGGCATTTTAAGGCCATTTTCCCTGCTAGAGGGTGAAAGGGTGGAAATGCGAATGGTTCGATGGATGTGTGGAGTATCGTTGAGAGAGAGGAAGACAAATGATGAATTGCGAAAGATGATGGGAATACTGCCTGTGATTGATGCTGTGAAGAGGAACAGGTTGAGATGGTTTGGTCATGTGTTGAGGAAGGATGAAAGTGACTGGTTGAGAAGAGTGATGGAAATTAATGTAGAAGGAAGTAGAGGACGGGGAAGACCGAAAAAGACTTGGCTAAAGATGGTGGAAGAAGAAATGCAGGCAAGGGGGTTAACAAGGAGAGATGCAGAAAATAGGGCAAAATGGAGAAGATTGTCATGGGGACCGCAAGGCTAACCCCCACTCTAGCAGGTCTAGAGCGTGGTCCATGTATGTATGGTATGTCCATACATGTATGTATGGTATGTACATACCATGTATGGTATGGAGTGAACCTCGGCTGTATGCAAAAACGAATTCAACGATAGACAGCAAAGTACAATTTATCACAGAAGAATTGCCATGAATATACAAATAGCAGACAGGGACGAAAATATAACATAACTAGAAAGAGCAATCAGATTGCAGACCCTCACCAGGACGTGTTTTCAGTGGTTTTTAAGGCTTTTGTGTTAAAAAAATATGGCGGCCGAACCACGTGACCGATGACATCATCTTTTTTTTTTCTCCAACAATTTATCCCGAGAAGACGTCCAAGAAATTTAATCTTGAGATGAAGTTTTGTACTTGTCGAATTATGACGTCATAATGGAGGGGCCTATGACATCATCATTAACATATTTTATTCCCCATGGAGAGTTCTTTACAATGAGCCATGTCTCAATTTTTATACGCAGCACTTTCGGAGATATAGAGGTGCAAAGTTTTTCGGTTTTTCAAAGATAGAACCCATACCACGCAACCTATGACATCATAATTATCATTTTAAAATTATGCAGGTGGAGTTGCACCTATGGTGAAAATTTCCTGTCAATCGGACCAACGGTTGCAGAGAAAATCATATTTATTCTGTGCGGACAAACAAACAGACAGACAAACCTGAAATCGATCAGAGACCGTGGACTTGCCGGAATTAAAAAATATGGCGGCCGAACCACGTGACTGATGACGTCATCATTATTTGTTTTCTAAACTAATTTATTCCTAGATTATGCTCAAGAAATTTCATCTTGATCGGATGAAGTTTTGTACTTGTTGAATTTGGACGTCATTATGGAGGCACCTATGACATCATCATTAACATATTTTATTCCCCATGGAGAGTTCTTTACAATGAGTCATGTCTCAATTTTTTATTTTCAGCACTTTCGGAGATATAGAGGTGCAAAGTTTTTCGGTTTTTCCGAGATGGCGGCCGAACCACGTGACCGATGACGTCATTATTATTTTTTCTCCACCAGTTTATGCCGACATGGCGCTCAAGAAATTGCATCTTGATTGGATGAAGTTTTGTACTTGTCAAATTATCGAATAATGACATCGTAATGAAGGCCTTGGGCCGAGAGAGTTAAAAATTGGGCACAGTCTATTCCAGGGCAAGACAAATATGTGTGTAAAGTATGGCGATTCTATGTGCAACGATGTAGACGTAGTACTGTGCACAAACAGACAGACAAACAGACAAACAGACAAACCAACCAACATACTTGCCGGAATCGTTTCCGGCAAGTAACAAACGGACTCAAATGCAATAACCTCTCCTCAGGCGAGGGTAACTCGAATGGCACTCGGTAGAGCGCATAGCTCTGCCAGGGTGAACAGTTTATGTTTTGCATCCACTGATAGGCCGGATATGGATTCGGATCTGAGCCAAAATCTAATCGGCTTGCTGTTGTCACCTAACAAACTCGTCCACCAAGTTTAGTCATAACTCGTCCACAACTTTTTAAAATATCATGTTACATATCGCTTTTCGCCAGATCTATAAATGGTGAAAAATCACTTAAAAATTAAATAACTCTCGTATCCGAATCCATATTCAGATCTTCACCAAAATCGAATCAATTAGTCCTCGTCACATACTCAACCCTTCCACCAAGTTTCGTCCAAATCCGTCCACAACTTTTTGAGATATCTTGTTCACAGACAGACAGACTAGAAAATCGGTCAGAGACCGAGGACTTGCCAGAATGTACTTTTTTAAAAATCTTATGTACTTATTCTTACTTATTCTTATTCTTCCCCTGTGAATGTACTTATTCTTCCCCTGTGAGGTATCACAAGCAGTATTTCAACAATATCAGACAAAAATCATTACATTTATTGACAGTTCAGCTCGCCCGCGCCATTTTGATATATTTTTGCCGCTGGAGGGCGCGGTGACGAGGCAAACCCAGCAGCGAGTTTCTAATTATAATACGTCTTTATTAATTGCTGTTGTAATCAATCAAGGTAAGTATTCAAATCAAGGCACAGTCTATTCCAGGGCAAGGCAAATATGTGTGTAAAGTATGGCGATGCTATGTGCAACGATGTAGACGTAGTACTGTGCACAGACAGACAGACAAACCAACCAACCAACATACTCGCCGGAATCTATTCCGGCAAGTAACAAACAGACAGAGGTGAAAAGATAACCTCCATCCACCTTCGGTGGCAGAGGTAAAAATACGACGGATCCGGTTCGGAAAACTTAACTTTGATTCAGGTTGAAGGAGCAGCTGTGGAACTGGCATACATGTAGACAAACCCCAGACCTGGTCTGCTAAAAAGCCCTGTAGAGCTTTTGTAACCTTTTGCTGGCTAAGGTAACAGTTTGCCATAGTACCTTCAGATTTTCTTCAAGATATCTTTCTTAATTCTGCAAAAGTTATGCTCGACATAGAGAGGAAAATATCGTAATATCAAAAGATAATGACATGCGTCTGCACGCTGAGATTATAAAAAAATTTGGAGTGCAGATTGCGTGACGCGTCAAATGGTTACTACATATTTGCAAACAGTAGCAGCTTCTTGCGAGTATAGACTACCTTTAATTTTACTATATCCTCCGAGACAAGTCACCGTAACAATGGTCAAGATAACGGAATGGAATTGTTGGAAATGCAAAAAAATTGACTAAGGTTAACAAAGCCATTATGGTACTAGTAAAAAGTGAACGTTCACATTAACCTGGTCAGAGTAGTGGTCGGAAGGCAGTGGAGGGTAATCACACTGCTCAATTTTCTTGCACAGTGAGTAGAGGTTCATCTTGTCACCATAGAATGGACTCTGCAGGGCAGCCATCTGAAACACAAAGAGCTAATGTGGCCTTTGCATTCACCCCACCAAGATCAGCAGATAGACTAGTTGGCAAAACATCACAAGATGTTTCTTGTATCAATAAGCACAACTAAATGGGTTATATTCGATACAATTATTTACGTGTTTAAACTTTTTAACAAGGTGAAGTTACCAACCAATATATACTATACTCGATTTGTGCATCTATTACTAAAGGTTGAAGCGTCTGTTTGTGTGTGTGTGAGTGTGTGTGTGTGTGTGTGTGTGTGTGTGTGTGTGTGTGTGTTTACAGTGACTCGGTTCAACTCACTCACCACTTTAACCTGCCATTACTAGCACAAAATCTGATTCAAATAGTCTTTTGAACAAAATTTTCAGCATTTAGACTAATAGATTGGCCATTTCAGGATGGTTAAGCATACTTATACTGTTCCTGAATACAAACTGGACTCACAGAAATAGAGGAATAAGAGAAATATCCATGGAAGTAACTGAGAGGTGATGATTTCCCATAATCTCCTGTTCATACAAGCTAGCTGCCTCAGTGCATATATATAAAACAAACACGCAGACACACGCATGCACACGCATGCACACGCGCACACACAGCCTCATCAGCAATAATAAAAGAGATTTGTGTAAATCGTTCCAAGTCAATGGGGTATACTTGTATGAATTGTCATGAAATTGAACAATTAATGCACAGTGCAACTCCATCAAGGTCACATGTATTTCGAAAGCAATGCAAATTATGCTATATCATGGGTCCGAAAGTCATCAATTTACGCATACAAATTTTCATAAAAAGATATCCCCTTATTCTCGTGCAAGCAAGTTTGCCGACAACAAAGGTCACATCTGTAAAAACCGTAAATACGACAAAACACAAAAATATATGCATATTACACTTAATTTGTTACATTTGAACATGGAAATATCAATAAAGGTCATCAACATTTAACAATTTGCAAGATGTTTCTAAGAGCCTTTACGAATGTATGTGATTGGTGGAAACAAGTTTTTTTTTTCATATGCTACATACAGGAAAGAGGCATTAAGTTGTACATCCAATGATGTTAAAAATGTTTTGTGTTTCTTTTTAACACCTTCTTACATGTTCTTGAGATGAGCAGTAAGTACACTGGCATTTCACGAAATCAAGGCATGGATCACAGTAGAACTTGATAATGACATCACTCCGGGAAAAGTTTAATACATACATACATACATACATACATACATACATACATACATACATATATATATATATATATATATATATATATATATGTATATATATATATATATATATATATATATATATACAGTGAAACCTTGACTTACGAGTTTAATTCGTTCTGTGACCGAGCTCGTAACTCAATTTGCTCGTTTCTCAAATTAAATTTCCCCATTAAAATGCATTGAAATGCTATTAATCCGTTCCAGCCCGCCAAAAACCACACCAATTTTTTTTTAAATATACAGTATATATAAAAATATCTCGCGCTTTATATTTCACCTGTATGCAGCATACAAGTTGGCAGGATGGCCTGGACTGGAGGTACGCACACTTGACTCTAAACTGTCCAGCCTGGGTTTGAATCCCGACCCAGCTATAACCTGTCATGGGTGAATCACAGGCAGGGTGATTCATCAATGTGTGTACCGCTAAACTGGGCGCCCCGTTTGCGTCCCATTAGTTGTTGGATGTTAAGGATCTCACCGTGTTTTCCACAAAGAGAAGGCGAGCTATCGCCGGCACTCTGAACAAGTTGTGGCCTGGCATGCTCTTCTCCTCTGCCGTTATATACGTCCTCCTCGGCATCTTTTTCCAGAAGAGCCCTGTCTCGTCACAGTTGAAGATTTGCTGGGGGATGTATCGTTCGGCTTCTATCAGTTCGGCAAAAGTTATAATAAAATCTTCAGCTGCCTTCACTCCGCCTCGCCAAGTCGACAACACGCACACCTCGCTCATGTTTTTCGACGATTGCGTGTTTTATATCCAAGCACATCATCCTCTTCTTCTTCTCAGTACTGCCCTTGGCACTCAATTTCTTAGGACCCATGGTTAAAACGAAGAAATTTTCCAAAATAACCAACATGCGAAAACAAAGCAGCAGTGATATACGGCAGAAATGCTTGCACGGCAAGATAACCACGTGACCGGAACCCACCTGGTGGCGGGTGGCGTCAGCTCCAAAATAACCAACATGCGAAAACAAAGCAGCAGTGATATACGGCAGAAATGCTTGCACGGCAAGATAACCACGTGACCGGAACCCACCTGGTGGCGGGTGGCGTCAGCTCCAAAATAACCAAAATGCGAAAACAAAACAGCAGCGATATACGGCAGAAATGCTTGCACGGCAAGATAACCACGTGACCGGAACCCACCTGGTGGCGGGTGGCGTAAGCTCGTAACTCAGATCTCGGCTCGCATCTCAAAGCAATAAACCGCCCGAGCGACGGCTCGTATCTCGGAAAACTCGTAAGTTGGTGCACTCGTAAGTCAAGGTTTCACTGTGTGTGTGTGTGTGTGTGTGTGTGTGTATATGTATGTGTATGTGTATATGTATATATATATATATATATATATATATATATATATATATATATATATATATATATATAAAATCGTTAGATTAAATAAGACGCGGACGTAGCTTCAGGACGTCGATCTTTAATTTGACAAGCTTTCGACCAACAAAGGTCTTCATCTGAGTCTACAAAAACAGCAGGCATGTATATCAGTCAAGTATGTATAGTGATGTGTGTAGGATGTGTGACATGTGTAGAAAATGCATACAAAAGGAAGAGCCACGCCAAAGTTCACTCACCGGCCCCAAGTTCAACGGAAGTGAAGCGCACCTTCCAGTTACCGTTTGCGTTACAGTTCCGGTGCACGTGCATATACAAATATAGAGATATACATACATAAACACACAAGCATATATTCATATACCATTTATATTCATATAATATATTTATATATTTATATAAATGACATATAAAGGTAGAATGAATGAATGAATGAATGAATGAATGAATGGGTTACGGTTAACAATTTGATTGGGTTGATGTAGGAACATGCTTTAGTCATCAAAATTTATGTCATTAAAATGTTAATTTTTTAAAAAACATTAAAATGTCATTAAAATGTCATTAAAATTTATGTCAAATAAAAATTACAAAATCAACCTCCACCAACATCATTTCGACGTGGTCGGACACTCAGGGACCTCTTGGTAAAAGCAAAGCACCCACAGCCCCACAACAAACAAACTAGGATCCCTGGCTTCTATAAATGCACAGCAAACAAATGCATTATTCACAAGCATTTACTAGAAGGAAAGAAATTCTGTAGTTCTAGCACTGGACAAAAATTCCCCATCACCTCCTATATGAACTGCAAATCTACATGGGTCATAAACCTAATCACTTGCCAAAAGTGCACCAAACAATCAATATGTTGGAAAAACTGAGAATACACTCTACACACGATTTAATAACACCCGGTCAGAAATCAATAACTTCCACACCAGTCAGGGCAAATCTCTACCTTACACGATACACTTTAATCAACCGGATCACTCTATAAATGACATTCAAATCTCTGCCATTGAATCAATCACAAATCGATCACACACCACGATTCTGAAACGTGAGTCCTTTTGGATACACAAACTTCGGACAAAAATCCCTCATGGCATAAATTTTGATGATTAAAGCATGTTCCTACATCAACCCAATCAAATTGTTAACCGTAACCCATTCATTCATTCATTCATTCTACCTTTATATGTCATTTATATAAATATATTATATGAATATAAATGGTATATGAATATATGCTTGTGTGTTTATGTATGTATATCTCTATATTTGTATATGCACGTGCACCGGAACTGTAACGCAAACGGTAACTGGAAGGTGCGCTTCACTTCCGTTGAACTTGGGGCCGGTGAGTGAACTTTGGCGTGGCTCTTCCTTTTGTATGCATTTTCTACACATATCACACATCTTACACACATATCACTATACATACTTGACTGATATACATGCCTGCTGTTTTTGTAGACTCAGAAGAAGACCTTTGTTGGTCGAAAGCTTGTCGACAATTAAAGATCGACGTCCTGAAGCTAAGTCCGCATCTTATTTAATCTAACGATTATTTATTCAATGCAAATGAGACGCCCTGCTCGTACTGTGGAGTTTCTACTATTTCTTACAGTTATATATATTGTTGCGAATATGGAATCTCAGAATTCCAACAGAACTCCAAGCCCTGTTGGGATCCGTGTAGGGTTGGACGGCTTCAGTATTTCTACATTACCATCACAGCAGACATGTCACGAAATGGCGATCGCGCTCACAACAACAACAACAACAACAACGATGTATACCTGACCACCACGATCAATGAACTTCAACGATTGATGCAAAAAAGACAAAGACATGAACTACACTTCACTTACCTAAACGAATATAAACAACGAGGGATCGTACCTAAAGGTCTCCTCATTAAAAAACGATCTTGCTTCGCAACTCGAACCAATGATGACGTCATCACTGCACGTTGGAATCTACTGCTATGGAACACTGCTCAACAACTACTGGAGATTGTAATAACACAAGTAAAAATAAAATTAATCAAATTGAATGAGAACATCAGCCAAAAGAAGGAGAAGATGTGGAAGAATGTGAATCCTGGCCAATACCACCACATAATGTGCTCATTCCATGATAAGCTAATGGCTGCTAAACACTACATTGTTAAAGTTAAGGAAAGGAAACTTAAACGTGATGAAATGTTATGCAAGCATATAAAACCATCTCAAGAGAATACACCCATTGCAAACAATAACCAGGTAACTCCAACCACCACTCCCAACCACTTTTCTCCAACCACTTCTGACCAACCACTACAACCACTTCTCCAACCACTTCTCCACCACTTCAACCACTCCAACCACTTCCAACCACTTCTCAAACCACTTCTGACCAACTTAAGCATAAACACAAAAATCGACATTATCGTAAAAAACAATACACAAACCGCAGACATCATTACATACAGAACCGTTCCTCCATGGAAATGAACACAGCTGAGGTTGAAAATAGTCAAACCAACAACAATAGAACTTCTACTGCAACCAAACTTGTAGATCTACCTAAACTCGGGATCATCAATCTTTCCAATCATTCCCTCAGTGAGTCGGAAATAAACCTGCTCTCTAAGGGTTTAAAATTTTGCCCAATCGCTCCACAAATAGACCAATTACAATTGAAAGAGGATTTAAAAGATTTCTGTAGGCGAATGACATTAAAGGCACACTTTGCTAAAGTACACCCAGCACCATCAACGCCACAACAAACAACACCAACAAACACGCATACAATCACATACACCGATACTAATACACCACAACTCACTTTCCCTAAACCAAAAAGCACCTGGACACCACGTGTTGACAATCCATATCTACATGTCTATATGGAACAAGTGAGCAATGAAATTGAAAAGGTGGCACAAAAATATAATTGTTCCAGACATAAGGACAATCTTACAAAGGCAGAGCGACAAGCACTTCACAATCTCCAAAATAATGAAAAGATAGTCATAAAGCCAGCAGATAAAGGTACTGCCATTGTCATTATGTCGACTACCGATTACGTTGCAGAAGGTAATCGTCAACTACATAGTGATACTTACAAAGAGCTCCCATCCGACCCAACCCTTTTACATCTTGGAGGTTAAAAAGGTAGTAGATTCTATTCGGGTGGATAAAACCATCAAATCTCGCTTGGTTCCAAAAGATCCTCATTGCCCTAACCTTTATTTTCTTCCTAAAATACACAAGGTAAACAATCCAGGTAGACCAATCGTGTCTGGCTGCACATTTCCAACTGTTCTCATATCAAAATTTGTTGACTGTCATTTACGTCCTCTCGTGTTGAATCTCTCCTCATACCTCAAGGACACAACCAGTTTTCTGACCCACATCCAAGGATTGAACAGAATATACTCACCTTTCAACTCCCAAACCATTTTAGTCACAGCAGATGTTACATCCCTCTACACTAATATTCCACATTCAGAAGGCCTGTCTGCATGCCGCAAAGCCCTCGATACACGACAAGTCCCAATGCCACCTACTCAAGACCTTATGCGCCTATTAGAACTGACACTCAAACTGAATAATTTCCAATTCAACGGACGACATTACATTCAAACTCAAGGTACCGCTATGAGTACCCCTGTTGCACCATCGTATGCTAACATCTTCATGGGAATGATAGAGGCCAAGATCAATGCACAACCTCATCACGGCATCTTGGAAAAATCCTGGGTACGTTATATTGATGACATCCAGTTCATCTGGTCAAAATCCCCCCGTAGTCTCGCACAATTCCAAAATGAATTAAATTTGATTCATCCGACCATCAAGTTTACATTCGACAGCTCACAGTCCGGAGTTCACTTTCTAGACACATCACCCACGCTTCAAAATAACAGACTCGAAACAGAACTATACACCAAACCAACAGACACTCACTCTTACCTTCTCCCTTCTTCATCTCATCCTAAACATACAATTGCAAGCATACCATACAGTCAAGCACTCAGAGTAAGACGCATTTGCTCAACAAAAATGGCAGAAGAAACTTCTCTCTGCCAATTAGAAACACACTTCATTGCAAGAAACTATGACCCTCACTCTGTGAAAGAAGCAATAACCCGAGCAAAACACATACCGAGAGCAGACCTTCTGACTTACAAACCCAAACCTGCAACTAACCGTGTCCCACTGGTAACCACCTACTCTGCTACCTCATCCCAATTGCCAAGTATTTTGAATAAGGCCCTTCCTCTCCTCCATCAATCAGAAACACTCGGCACCACATTTCCTCAACCTCCAGGAACATCATTTCGACGTGGTCGGACACTCAGGGACCTCTTGGTAAAAGCAAAGCACCCACAGCCCCACAACAAACAAACTAGGATCCCTGGCTTCTATAAATGCACAGCAAACAAATGCATTATTCACAAGCATTTACTAGAAGGAAACAAATTCTGTAGTTCTAGCACTGGACAAAAATTCCCCATCACCTCCTATATGAACTGCAAATCTACATGGGTCATATACCTAATCACTTGCCAAAAGTGCACCAAACAATATGTTGGAAAAACTGAGAATACACTCTACACACGATTTAATAACACCCGGTCAGAAATCAATAACTTCCACACCAGTCAGGGCAAATCTCTACCTTACACGATACACTTTAATCAACCGGATCACTCTATAAATGACATTCAAATCTCTGCCATTGAATCAATCACAAATCGATCACACACCACGATTCTGAAACGTGAGTCCTTTTGGATACACAAACTTCGGACAAAAATCCCTCATGGCATAAATTTTGATGACTAAAGCATGTTCCTACATCAACCCAATCAAATTGTTAACCGTAACCCATTCATTCATTCATTCATTCATTCATTCTACCTTTATACAGACTTGGCATTTAATATGGAATATTTTTTTTGTGGGGGTAAACTTACTTTTCAAGATGACTTAGATCCAAAAGTTCATTGGAATTATGTTGAAATTATTCTAGATTTTGTTAATGTGACCTTTAAAAGAAACAAAAATCACATTTGACATTTCAAAGCAAATAAATTGATCCTTGAAAGTGATGTCAACTGATATCGAACTCAATTCACGTACAGTACTGTGTTAAACTTCTGTGCGTTTTCCAGAAGTATCTCTTTATTTTGCACATTAGCCAAAAACATTTTCAACAAAAATAAAAGCTAAATTATGACTGGGATTACGGACAGTAAAATTACAGTTCAGTACTTCGTGTAGCCCCCACGAGCATTCAGGAGAGCACGTACACGTCGAGGCATGCTGTTCACGAGATTTGCCAAGGTTTGGACAGGAATCGCTTGCCATGCAGTGACAAGAGTCTGCTGCAATTCAAGCACAGAGGTAGGCTGCTGGTCCAAGTTGTCGATTTGACGCGTTAATTCTGCCCACAAGTTCCCTATCGGATTCATATCCGGGGACATGGCAGGCCAATCCATATGCTCGACACCACGGTCAGCAAGAAAGTGTCGATCAAGCGAGCACGATGAGGCCCTGCATTGTCATCTTGGAAGACAAAGTTTCCTCGAAAGGCTGCACGAGTAAATGGAAGGAATGTTTCTTCCAGAATGACCCTGTACTTGAACTGGTTCAGCTTTCCATTCAGAACAACCAGGTCAGTTTTGCCCCCTGCAAGAAAAGCAGCCCAAACGGTCACCCCACCATCTCCAGCTTGGACTCTTGGCACTATACAATCTTCGTTGTGGGCTTCATGCACTTGTCTGCGCACTCGGATGCGGCCATCTGGACGATAGACCAGAAATCTAGACTCGTCACTGAAGGTCACGTGATTCCAGTGTCCTGGCTGCCATTGACGATGCTCTCTGGCCCACTGCAATCGGCGCTGGCTGTGTTGTCTGGTCAGGCATGGCTTTCTCAGGGAACGCCTGGCACGATAGCCTGCTTGAACCAGTCGTTGGTTGACTAGCCTTCTGGATACAGGCACATTTGTCAGTTGCTGCCACTCAGCCCAAAGCCGATTAGCTGACTTGGTACGACCAGTCGACCATTGCAGACTAACCGGTGCAGCTGGCGATCATCTCTCCTTGTGGTTCTGTGTGGACATCCTGGCCTCGGTATTGGAGGAGGGACACCCCTCTGAGCATTTCGTTTCAGGATCTTTGACACCTGACCTTGAGTAATGCCATACTGCCGAGCAATAGCCACCTGTTTAATGCCAGAATTTCGTAAAGCCACCACTCCATGACAAACAGCATTGTCAAGTTGACGGACCATCTCCAGAGGAAGCGGCAATAACTTTTGTAGACGTGCAGCAGTTGTTTTCCACTAATACAGAACGCAACAACCCTTATATACCCGATTGTGAAGCCAATCGTCAAATGTACCTGTCCTTACATTTTGTCACGCCACCTGTGATATAATCCTGTTATTGACTTCTTGCTGCGAAAGACAATCAGTGACATGGTTCTTTCAACAAAGACATCACCGAAGGGTAAAAGAAACTCACCAGATTGATATACTGATTGCAGAAAGTAAACTCAAGTCAAGAAAAAAAAAATATTCCATATTAAATGCCAAGTCTGTATGTCATTCATATAAATATATAAATATATTATATGAATATAAATGGTATATGAATATATGCTTGTGTGTTTATGTATGTATATCTCTATATTTGTATATGCACGTGCACCGGAACTGTAACGCAAACGGTAAATGGAAGGTGCGCTTCACTTCCGTTGAACTTGGGGCCGGTGAGTGAACTTTGGCGTGGCTCTTCCTTTTGTATGCATTTTCTACACGTCACACATCTTACACACATATCACGATACATACTTGACTGATATACATGCCTGCTGTTTTTGTAGACTCAGAACAAGACCTTTGTTGGTCGAAAGCTTGTCGACAATTAAAGATCGACGTCCTGAAGCTACGTCCGCGTCTTATTTAATCTAACGATTATTTATTCAATGCAAATGAGACGCCCTGCTCGTACTGTGGAGTTTCTACTATTTCTTACAGTTATACATACATACATACATACATACATACATACATACATACATACATACATACATACATATATATATATATATATATATATATTGTTACGGGTTCCTCACCGATCCCCTGGTCTCGGTAAACCTCCGAACCCCGAGAGGAGACCCGGCAGAAAATATATTATTCCGTGTCGAAATCAATAAGGAAACAACACCAATGGTTATGAACAAACCAATAATATATTATAAATCACACAGAAATAACATTACCACAAATGACAATTAAGAGTGCACTCTCTATTCCTTCAGCTAGCATGGATAAGGTAACTCACAGTGTTCCAAGTGAGTGGAAAGAACCTTCCCCAATGTCTCTATATTCCCGACTTCGAGCTCAGAGTTGGTCCCCTCCAGTGATCAACGGAACGATGTCGACTCTAAACCAGAATCTCGTTCCGAGGGCAGGCACAGACACGCCGCCCAAAACAGCACCAAGGCGCACGTGGCCCAAAGCGGAGAAAAGGGTCACGTGGTTAAAGTAGCACAAAGGCGCACTCACGGCGACTGGGAAATCCAAAGGCCCCCTCCAGGTACGAACTTTCACTGTTCACGGTCGGCGAGCCGCAAAGTAATTGTCAGAAGCCTCGGTGCACACACACACCACAGATACGTCTGAACGCGGTGGAAACGGTTGACGAAGCAAGGAAAGTTTGCTCGACGCGCGAATCGCACGAGTCAAAATGGCGGACGGTTCGTACTTGAGATGTAATCACACGACGATGGTTCCTCCGAATCCAACGCCAACCTGACACGCAGGTTTGATCAGTCACAGCGATAACAACTCTATCGCGGAATCCCTTTCCAGGAAACCCAAAGTTCACTCCTGTCTCTTGCTCGACAACGGTCGACCCAGAACGCAAAGCAACCAGCTTCTTCTCCGACTTTTCTCACCGCCTCCTCTTCTTCACTCGTCCTTTTTCGGTGCACGATTTCCTGTATCATTTTACGTGAACCTTTTAAACTTTAGATAGCTGTTCCTGAATAATAAACCTTTTGCGAATAATAATAATAATACATAATATCAGCAACATGTCAAGTGGGTGAAAACCACAACAGCGGAAGTGACGAATCCGTAAATATATATATATATATATATATATATATATATATATATATATATATATATATATATATATTTGTGATGGATATCAGGAAATACTACAAAATGCTGATTGGAGGCAGTCTGTGGTTCCGTGACTGTCCATAAAGAGCTCTTGCACACAAAACTATGAGAACTGAACATGCTCCAGTGCGAAAAGGTTAAAACACTCCTCTGCATGCCCCAGTGTTAGATTTCCATCAGGTCAAGGTCACATTAGGTCATAACTTAGTCCTCAAAACGTGATTGAAAGGGTAAGACTTTGGCAGAGCTTTCTTGATTGAGATATATTAATACCAGGCTCTTGGAGGGCAGGAGGAGGGCTTCATTTTGCATTTTGATACCCTGAAAGATGGCAACCAATGAGGGACCTTTCCTTCTCGGGCTTTGTGTCCTCGCCGCAATGTTTTGTTTAAGATGCCATATCGTTCTTTTTGCAGAAACATGGGGAATATCGGTCACATTGAGAGTGAGATGCACCAGAAGCGCATGATGAAGGATGTCCTGTCACCTGTTCAAGCACGCTCTAGTCCTTCAAGCTGGCGGATCAACGCAAAAGCTTTTGTACCCAACATCATACCACAGGTGCAGTAGCGGAAACAAAAAATGAGAAAAGTCACTCAAAGAATGCGTCATGACTCCGCAGGCAGGATGAACATAACCTACAGGTCCAGCCAATCACATTTACCTCAATGGCCTGAAGTGGGTAACCTCACCTCCCTCCCCTCCCCCCCCTCCCCTTGGCCACCTTTCACCACATCAACCAAATAGTTTTTATGCATATAAAAAAGAAAAAAGGGGTCTCAAAGGAACCCGGCACTTCAAGAAAAGAAAAATGTAACATGTGAATTTAACAACTTATTGATTTATTTAAAAATTTGATTGGGCAAACTTACCATATGAAGATAATTTAAGGCTTAGGAAATGCTGTCTGCAAAGCTGTCTTGGCTGTCCACAAAGTCTGGTTGAAATAAAGATTTTAAACCGGAACAAAAGCAAAATAGAAACAATATTTACATTTATTCCCAAGTAAATCCACTCAAAGTCAATTCAAAATTTCTGGATACACTGTTTTTAGTAAACGTCTTCGTCTGATTTTTGCTTTTTCCTTGTGTTGCATTTACAACTTTCACTTTAATATCTGCTGATCAACAAACTCTCAAAAATGTCCCATAAAGTTGGCCATGATCATGTGAAAAAACAGGGGCAGGCAAGAAAAGTCAAATTTTGTCAAACGTTTGTCCTTGCAATTTGTTGATGGTCTTTGCATAGGCCTCCAGTTTTGGAAATTGTCTTCGCTTAAATTGAAAGATCAAATTTGGCTCTGACGTCTGTAAATCAATTCTAGGAATCGATAGCTTTTTCGCTTTTGTAGCTCCATCCAACATTTCTACTTCTATCATATTGATATGTGTGTTCAAAATAATGAATCGTGCACCATTTACCAGTCCTTTCTTCATACTGTATTTATGCTGTGTATCAGCATACCAATTGTAACTTTTAAAGTAAGCTTTAAAGTAAGCTCGTGCCCAGCTGCTCCTGGACTCTGTGTCCTTTCCTCCTGACAAGGTGGAAAAGTTTCTGTCAACCCTCGACTCTGATTCTGCAACTGGACCTGACGGCATTAGCCCACGGGTCCTAAAATCTTGTTCTTCCGCTCTTTCACTCCCTCTCTCTGTTCTCTTCACACTCTCTTTTGCTCAAGGTCATCTGCCATCTGCTTGGAAATCTGCCAACATCACCGATTTGCACAAAAAAGGTGCAAAAACAGATCCCAGCAACTACAGACCAATCAGCCTTCTCTCAATTATCAGTAAAGTCATGGAATCCATCATTGCTTCAGATATGAAATCTTTCCTCTTCTCCAATGGCTTGATCTCTGATCATCAATTTGGTTTCAGACCTGGTCACTCTACTCTGGACATGCTGCTACTGCTTTCTCAGCAATGGATGGAGGTCCTCAATGCCAAACAGGAAATTAGAGCCGTCTCCCTTGACATATCACGTGCCTTCGATACGGTCTGGCACCCCGCTCTGCTCACCAAACTCTCCTCTGTTGGTATCCATGGAAATCTCCACGCATGGCTGGCGGACTTCCTCTCTAGTCGTAGTCAACGTGTGGCCCTGAATGGGTTTCTCTCATCTCCTCTTCCTGTTCAGGCTGGAGTTCCCCAAGGCAGTGTTCTGGGCCCTGTGCTTTTTATGGTCTTCATCAATGATCTCTCCGACTCTCTTGAAAATCCTCTCTATCTCTTTGCTGATGACTCTACTCTCTGTCGCTCCATTCTTCATCCCTCAGATCGGCAGTCTGCAGCCTCCTCACTCTCTGCAGACCTGGACAAAATCACAGACTGGGCAAACAAGTGGAACATGTCTTTCAATCCTGACAAATCTCACACTCTTACGATGTCTCTCCGAAAAGACCGACTGGACAACCCTCCCATCTACTTTCTGAATAATCCTCTCCAAGAAGTTCCGTCACTCAAACTTTTGGGTCTCACTATCTGCCATGATCTTTCCTGGGAAAACCACATTTCAAATCTGGCCTCCAAAGCCAGTCGCCGACTGGGCATCCTCCGTCGTGCGAAGTCCTTCCTTGGCACACCTGAGCTCCTCACCACATACAAGGCTTTCATCCGCAGCTCAATGGAATACTGCTCTCCCCTCTGGGCTGGTGCTCCTGCCTCACACCTAGCTCGTCTTCACGCTGTTGAAAGCAAAGCATTCAGAATCATTGGAATCTCCCGCGATGAAGCTAACTCCAAGGGCCTCTCACTCACTCACCGCAGACAGGTTGGTGGTCTTTCCGTCTTCTACCGACTCCTTTCTGGCCTTGCCCCCCCAGCTCTCTCTGGGCTCTGTCCCGCAAATATTCCTACAGGTCGCACAAGATCTGCCTGCAACCCTCTTATTCACCTTCACTCCTTCATTCCTCTTTTCTCCCGCCTCTGGAACAAACTCCCTCACTCTCTTCAATCCCACTCCACCCTCCAGGTCTTTAAAACAGCTGTTCACCACCATCTCTTATCTTCCCCCATCCAAAACCTTGATCTTTTCTATCCCCGATAATTTCACCCCAATTCCACTTTTTGAAATACCAACTTCTGTCCTGGAAGTCCTTGGTGCCCTTGTGTTTTATACTTCTCCCACCCCCCCCCCCCCCCCCGCCTTCCCACGCCTCCTCCCCCCAAGCCCTCTCCCTCCCACACATCTCCCTGCTCTTAAATGTTGTGTGCTCTCAAGTGTTTGTGTGCTTCCCATTCTCTTGTCTTCCGCTCCCTCTTTTTATATATTTTGTTTGTCTGGTTGATTTGTTTGTGAAGTAAATGTCAGCTCTTTCACGAGCCTCGATTCAGCATACAAAAAAAAAAAGTAAGTTCATGTGGGGGAGAAGTCCTGCTGGTGTTAAGGTGTGTATGTAATCCACTTTGATGTTGCGCCTTTCTTCAAGCTCATCTGAAACAACTTCATCAACACCAGCATGTTTTGGCTTGCCCTTCCAAAACATTTTCAATGATGTTAATTAATCGGAAGACAGTCTTCATTTTTCGGGCATAGAATTGCTCTATTCAGCGCATTCGATCTGTCATTTTGCTGAAGGGAGGCTCCAAAATGTCTGTGATTACATCTCCTTCAATTATGCACTCCTCAGGTAAAGGACACATGTCATCTGCCAATCCCTCTTGTGTAACATTGCTATTAACAAGCTGAAGGAGCCATTCACTGAATCTTTGTGCTCCTTCTCGCGTTCGCATATTCTTCGACAATATTAATGATTGAATTGAAGGCCAGAATGTTGAAGACTTCATGGATGCCTCGATTATTTATGTTCTTGATCTGTGGTGCACACCTGGCAATACTTGTCTGAAATCAACTCCAAAGACAATAGGTTTTCCGCCAAATACTTTATTGCTTTATCTTACCTCTTTTAATAGCGTGCGCAATCTCTTACTTAAAACATCTCCTATTTGTGAAACAACATCTCTGACTTTGGTGAATTAATGTTACATAAATCTTTGTCGTGCACACATCCACGTCACAGAGCAACCTTGTGGTATCCAGACAGAATATTGAATAATTAAAATTAAAAGTAACTCCATCCAAGGCACCAATAGTTAACGCACGCGCCATTCCTACAACTTTCTGCGAATACCGGGAAACATTCATACCCGCGGGAGAGTCAAGTGACGGAAAAACTTTGCAGTCTTCATACAAGTGTTTAAATGGCGACTTTGAATGCAGCAGAATATTGAGTCACGTGGACCAATGCACAGCATTACTTCCGTTTTAGCATTGGCCACATTGAGGCAGTATTATAATTGTCTAGTAGGTTTGGATTAATTTGAAGCAACTTTTACAAAATCATATTTCTTAACAGCAAATATATATATATATATATATTGCTGCGGATCTGCCGCCGGCCTTCTCCCCTTATCAAGGGGGGATTAATCCCCTCGTCTTTACTAGCCTGGCGCGACCCGAGACCTATTACGTCCCTTCCGGACAGCGCCAAATAGGGTTTCGGGACCAGATTCGCTCGTATCTAAGTACTAGCGCTGCCCTGGAAGCGAGGAAATAAGCCTCGCACGAACCACGTGTGATGGTGATATGCCGAGCGGTTTGCGTACACATGATCCGTGCCGTTATAATTAATGGAACCCGATTCAAGTGGTTTTACCCGTGCCACGCTTCGTCATTGGAGAAATCACAAAGACGATCGAATTCAGAAGAAAAGGAAGAACAAATAGGTTTAATTATTATTGCACGTATTTACAGCTCAGGACGAAGAGACACAGGGAAGCTTAAACAAGTTAGACAGTCTTAATTCTTAATACCCAAGGACAAACGGGCCCGTCTCACTCACACTCACATGGGGTTTGCAGATGGGCAGGATGATGTTCTCCAGCGCCGCGGTGGTCGTCCAGGATCGGCCCCGTCTCTCTCCACGTCCAGGATCGTCCCGCGAAGATGGAGGTAGGCGAAGGCAGGAACTCGTATCGTGTCGCTCGAACAACCAGGTAATAATCTCGGGGCGAACGGTAGAGGGCGGAATTTGCGCGGCTGGCGGTTATTCAGCCGCGTTCACTCGCTTTGGCTGAACTGCGCAAGTTATCAACGCCCTGGCTGCGACCACGTATTCCTCGTAACCAAGTTCATACAGTGCGAATGATTCTCTTCAAGCGCATCTCCCTTCTCATAACTCGGGGCCCCCGACTCAACTGAGGTGGGGGCTTCGCACAATCGGTTTTATTGCCAACCCCTTAGGCCGATCGATGTTCCAACCACGCCCTGTGACGCCATGCTGCAGCCACACGCTGTGAGCCCCGATTGGTGACTCATGCTTACCGTTCCCACTGCCGCCGCGCCGACCTCAACCCTTCTCCACCTTCTGAGGCCCACCTCGTGTTAACTCGCGCCCGGCATAACCAGGGCTTTTTAGCCGCAATGGATCGAGCCTATGGATGTGGAATGGTTTGTAGAAGTAGGGCCTATCCTCCTGTCTTTACACAACGCAGGATTAACACTGGACGGGACCTACTCTCACATATACTAAGACATAACTACACTACAAATGAGGCTACATGTTGCATGTGTGACTAACTATCGGGGGCAAACCGTTAACCTTTATTAAGTTTACTGTACAAATCTCAAAACCGTAGCAATATATATATTTGTCCACATCCGGGGAGGATTGTATATATTGTATATATATACATATATATAAGAAAAAATCTATACATACACTCTTGGCTAAAAATATTGGCACCCTTGCACTTTTTTCAAATAATTGACCATTTCTTCCAGAAAATTGTTGAAATTAAAAAATATTTTGGTATCCACATTTGTATTTCTTTAGCTTGCAGTGGAACAAAACAAAAAAAGCTGAAAAAATTGCTTAAATCTTAGCTCATTCCACACAGAAATTCTAAAATGGTACAGACAATATTATTGGTACCTTTTAGAAGTTGTTAGAAATAATTGGATTTCAAGCAGGTGATTCTCCTTTACTTTGGAATTGAACTCACCTATGGTGAGTTGCAGGTGCCTGCAATATAAAAAAGTACCTCATTCAACCAGTTTGAATGGAGAAAAGTAGTCATTCTGTTGTTTTTTTTATCACTGTGTGTACCACAATGAGCATGGAGAAAAGAAAGAAAACAGAGAATTGTCCGAGGAGATCAGACTCAAGATTGTATTCCAAGCATGGGCAATCTCGAGGCTACAAAGTCCATCTCCAGAGGAGACGTTGATGTTCCTGTATCCACCATACACAATGTTATCAGGAAGTTTAAGGCCACTGAAGCCAACCTCCCTGGATGTGGACAAAGAGAAAACTTGATCATAGATTACAGCGAAGGATTGTTTGAATAGTGGAGAAAGCACCTCGAACAGCTGCCAAACAGATGCAAGCTAACCTTCAGACACAAGGTACGATAATTTCAACTCACACCATCTGTCGCTAACTCAACGAAAGGGTAGGAGACCCAGGAGGACCCCACTGCTGACAAAGCCTGACTGGAGTTTGCCAAAACACACCTGAACAAGCCAAAATCCTTATGGGCGAAGGTCATGTGGACAGATGAGACCAAATTAGATATTTTTGGTAATGCACATCATCTTTATGTTTACAGAAAACAAAATGAAGCCTTCAAAGAAAAGAGCACCTTCCCTACAGTCAAACATGGAGGAGGTTCAGTGATGTTTTGGGGTTGCTGTGCTGCCTCTGGCACTGGGTGCCTTGAATGTATGCATGGCATCATGAAATCAGGAGATTACCAAGGCATTCAGAAGCACAATGTTCAACCTAGTGTCAGAAAGCTGGGTCTCCATCGAAGGTCATGGGTCTTGCAGCAGGACAATGACCCCAAACACACTTCAAAAAGCACCCAGGAATGGTTCGACATAACGCAGGACTGTTCTGAAGGGGCCAGCAATGAGTCCAGATATAAATCCCATTGAACACCTGTGGGGAGATCTGAAAACAGCTTTTGGGAGAAGGCATCCTTCAAATCTGGGAGAACTGGAGCAGTTTGCACAAGAAGAGTGGGCCAAACTGCCAGTGGAGAGGTGGAGGAAGCTCATTCATGGCTATAGGAAACACTTGACTGCACTTGTTTTGTCCAAAAGATGTGCTACCAAATGTGTGTCTTGGGTGTCAATAATTTTGTCAATGCCATTTCTTATTATTTTATGATTTAAAAGGGTATATTAAGCTCTGAATCAACAACAAAGGTTCTGTAATATTAACAGTAAAACAAAGAATTGTGGAGACCAAATACTTTTGTCAATTTTGTCGGCTTCACGCTGTTGAGGCCAAAGCTTTCAAAATCATTGGAATCTCCTGCAATGAAGTCAACTCCGAGGGCCTTTCACTCACTCACCGCAGGCAGGTTGGTGGTCTTTGTGTCTTCTACCGACTCCTCTCCGGCCTTGCTCCCCCAGCTCTCTCTGTGCTCTGTCCCCCCAATATTCCTTCAGGTCGCACAAGATCTGCCTGCAACCCTCTTATGGTTAAACTGCCAAAATCTAGGCTCTCTGCTCACCTTCACTCTTTCATTCCCCTTTTCTCCCGCCTCTGGAACAAACTCCCCCACTCCCTTCAATCCCACTCCTCCCTCCAGGTCTTTAAAACAGCTGTTCACCACCATCTCTTATCTTCCCCCATCCAAAACCTTGATCTTTTCTACCCCCGCTAATTCACCCCAGAGTCCTTGCAGTGTTCATATGTTTTATACCTCTCCCACCTCCCCCCAAGTCCTCCCGATGTCCCTCCTCTCAAATGTTGTGTTTGTGTCCTTCCCCCTCTCTCCCCATCTTGTCTGCCGCTCCCCTTGTTTTTTGTGTTTTGTGTGTCGGTTTGACTTTTTGTGTGATTAATGTTAGCTCTTTCACGAGCCTCGATCTTGTATACCAAAAAAAATAAAAAAATTTCAACCTATTCTTGGAGAAAATTATGAGTTATTTGAAAAAAGTGCAAGGGTGCCAATATTTTTGGCCACAACTGTACATACATACATATATATATATATATATATATATATATATATATATATATATATATATATATATATATATATATATATATATATATATATATATATACACAGTGCGTATCAAAAAAAAAGGTAATCCGAATTTAAGGGGTTAATATGCAAAGGTTATTTAGTTTGACAATTTACATGTGGTTTACCAATTATGAGGAGATCCTCAGCTTTCCATTGATGCCTTTCATGCATCATTGCTGTCACACATGACCGAGTACATGTTCATTGAAAATGACAAGTTCAAATCGCATTTTTACAAGTTTGGCTAATCTGTGCAAGACAGTTTGAAATGGAGGCATTACTTGTCGACTGCCAAGTTGATTATGTAAAATTGTTAAGCTGGTCTGGTAATCGTCGGTTGCATCATCCTTTGTTTAAGATGGGTATTTAAGATGGGTGTACAGTGTATGGGTTTAGAGACAGTCTGAGTCATTGAAAAGATGGTTCAACTTACGACTGAACAGCAGAACTTCGTGGTTACAACCTTTCACCAAACTGGAAGTTTGCAGCGAACTCGTGATGCATTCAGGGAAACCATCTGGGCGAATGTTAGAAAATACCAAGTGCATGGCACTAGCCTCACCCGCAACAAGGAGAATTCTGGTAGGAGGCGCACTGGGCGATTGAAAATGAACATTGCAGCAGTAAGGCAGCAAGTTTTGGAGCATCCTAGGGATACCAGCGCAAGATGAAATGGGACGGGATTGCCTTAGGCAACATTCAACCAAATCACAAGATTGAACCTCCACCAACATCCATATCAGATTCACATCCGGCATCAACTTATGCCAGGGGATTTTGCCAGGAGGCTGGTGCTTGCCGGATGGTTGATAGCACGTTGCGAAGCAGATGTCAATTTCCTGCGATATCTCGTTATCGGCCACGAAGCTGCTTTCGCAATGGACGGCAAGGTCAATACCCATAATGTTCTTGCACCGACAGGACAACCCCCAGAATTTAATTTTGACACCAACATGAATCGACAAAAGTGGACTTTGTTTGGGACTTTGTGGAAGTGGTCAGGTGATCGGACCATTTTTCTTTCAAAGGAATGTCAATGGTAACAGGTATCTGCAGATGATCAATGATGAATTTTTAACGCAGCTGGAGGAGAACTTTGAGCGACAGGTTTGTGGTGTCTTCAGATATCTCTGGTGGGCCCAAGACGGCACCCCAGCACATCGTCTTATTGCTGTCCGAGATCGACTGAGGGAACTCTCTGGACACCGAGTCATCGCCCTCAACCATGCAGTGGAATGGCCGCCAAGATCACCTGACCTCACACCATGTGATTATTTCCTTTGGGACATTTAAAGAACAAGGTGTTCGTAACTCCTCCCCGTGATCTTGACGAATTGCAGGGCCGTATTCGACATGAAGTGGATGCTTTGTGCAATGACCCGGCTATGGTGAGACGAGTAGATCAGGGCATGCTCCGCCGCTGTGAGCTTTGTGTTGAAAGGGGAGGTGGACATGTTGAAGGTGTGGGTGCATAAAGGCCAATCATTCCTGAGAAAAGTTCACCTCTGACGTTCATTTTGCACCAATTATCCTGACTTGCATCGATTAGCCAAACTTGTAAAAATGCGATTTGAACTTGTCATTTTCAATAAACATGTACTCGGTCATGTGTGACAGCAATGATGAATGGAAGGTATCAATGGAAAGCTGAGGATCTCCTCTTAATTAGTAAACCACATGTAAATTGTCAAAATAAATAACCTTTGCATATTAACCCCTTGAATTCGGATTACCTTTTTTTTTGATACGCACTGTATATATATATAAATGTGTAAATTCAGGAGCGTTCAAAGCAGCGGTCTGTTGCCTTGTACACCTCCCAGGTTCAATTTTTGGTCCGATTGAAACCAGAACGGCACTCTTTGACATCAGGAAATCGTCCAATATGTGTCCGCCCACATTATTACATCATAATACATACTTGCACCAAGTTTTGTTTAATTTAAATCCCTTCAGCTGTTCTCAAGTATCACATTTTTACCTGATATAACCTCTGACCTTTGACCCAGAAATCTAAACAATTCATTTTTTCATCATAATATATACTTATACCAGGTTTGATTTAAAAAACCCATCACTGGTTCACAAATTAGCTCGGTAACAGATTTTTTTTTACCTAACGGGTCCTCTGACCTTTTAACTCTTGACCCCATAATCTAATCAGTTAATCTTTGCGTCATTATACACACTTGGTACCAAGTTTGACTTAGTTCCCTTCAGCCGTTATTAAGTTATCGCAGTAACGAAAACCCATTGGAGACTCTCACCTTTGACCTCTTGACCGCAAAATTAAATTGGTTCACTTTTGCATCATAATACACACTTCTACCAACTTTGTTTAACATCCCATCACTGGTTCACAAATAATCATGGTAACAGGATTTTTACCTTTGACCTCGTGACCCCAAAATCTAATCAGTTCATATCTCTCTGCACCAAGTTCATATACATACCTGCACCAAGTTTGACTTTGATCCCTTTAGCTGTTCTCAAGTTAAAGTGGCAACAAAAACCTGTCACAAACGCATGGACGGACGGACAACCTGAAAACATAATGCCTCTGACGACTTCATTGGCGAAGGCATAAAAATTATTATTTTGCCATAGGTTTGGATTCATTTGAAGCAACTTTTACCTCATAACGTTTGCTCTCCAAGGAGCGTTTCTGTGTAGGACAGACAAATAGCATTACTATATTATTTTATATATATATATATATATATATATATATATATATATATATATATATTGTTGCGGAACCCAACGTTGGCCTATGGTTCCCCTTTGAGGGGGGATTAGACCCCTTGTTTATTGCTGACCGACGTGGTCCCCGACGCCGTACCGCGACCTCCGGAAAGGCCGGTGCACAGCCCTGTTCGTACCGCGGACAGATGTTAATCGATTGCCGAGCGGTGTTTAGCAACTGCAGCACGAACTATTACCAAGACTAACCCGATTCATAAACGTTGGCCAAATCGTGCCACAGGTGCCCAATGGAGAAATCACAAAGACGACACGGATGTGAAGAAGAGGAAGACGAAGGCAAAAAGGTTTGAAAATGCTACTATATTTATTCCTACTATTTACAGGACCAAAATAACCAAGGAAGAAGGAAAGATAATAAAATAAAGACAGAAGGAATCAAGGAGACACAGTGCAACGCTAGCTTACCTACAGTCTTAATTATACCCAGGACGAGACACACAAAACGGACGACAATCAAACTCACACGAATGGGGAAATGAAGGCAGGAACGATTCGGTGGAAGGAGAGGAAGGTCCAACGGGAACCGGAGCTGGAGCTTGATCCCGCACGGGACGTCGGGCGGGACCTCGACGGCCACCGATGCCACCGCAATCTGGCTCCCGCGTCGCAGCGGGTCGAACTGCGTGGTCTCAAAGCTGGTGGTGGTGGACTCCAAGCTGGTGGTGGTGGACTCCAAGCTGGTGGTGGTGGACTCCAAGCTGGTGGTGGTGGACTCCAAGCTGGTGGTGGTGGACTCTCCCTCTCTCACCTCTTGCGCGGCACGTATCTCGTCTCCTCTCTTGCGCGTCTCTTATCGGGGCGTCGTGGTCCAGGTTATATAGGCCACGCCCTTCAACCTTCGCGAACCTACTTGACGGTTCTCCACACGCCCTCTCAAAGCCAAACTCCTCGTTCTGGGTTGGTCGGCAAGGGCTGGCTCACTCCTCCCCCCTCTATGACGAGGTGGAGACACACCTTTCTTCTCCGAGCCGACCGCGTGCTCAATGGAGGCAAATGCAGTTGGTAATAAAGGCTTTGGGGGAATTTGAAAAAGGGGATCTATCAATTTGAATTCGGTGCAATGGAGTATTAATTAATGGAAGACAAAGCCTTAACCTAATACACAGAATAAGGAAATAACTACCAACAAGGAGGAAATCTATGATTGGCTAACGTGGATGTTTATGAAATAACTAAAGGACGCCCTTTGACCTTTATACACAACAACTGGAGGAAGGAGGGTGATAGTTTTTACAACAATAAAAAACAATTCTCATTTCCACAACAATATATATATATATATATATATATATATACAGCAATAATCCGTTTTACGCCATTTCGACCTACGTCAAATCCGACTTTACGCCACTCTTCCAGAGTAAATTTCAGTTCAGCGAACGTCATTATGTGCGACTTTACGTCACTCCTACATCATAATAGGAGGACGTGAAAAAATTAATTTTTCCTTAAAAATATATTTCAAATAAATAAAATAGTACATAAAAATTAACAATAAAAGCTAAAAAAACAATTTTAAATACAATAAAAAGCACATTAAAAATATTTTAAAATGTACGTACAGTATACGTACGCGTAGCGGCTGGTTCTCATTCAAAACAAAGGCGACGCCATATGCATTTTGTCCTGTGCTGCGGTCGCGTGCTTGCTTTGCCTTTCACTGTTATTTTTGTGATTATTCCTTTACTGTGTCTGTGTTAGCAATGGGTCCTAAGAAGGATAGTGCTAGTGTTTCCAAGCGTAATGTGGTTACGATGGAAGTTAAGTTAAATCTGATTACAAGGTATGAAAAAGGTGAAAAAGTGTCGGTGATAGCGCATGCCTTAGGGCTGCCACGGTCGACGGTATCGACCATCATTCATGATAGGGAACGTATTCTCGCATACGTCACTGAAAAAGCACCGTCGGCGAAGACTGCTGTCATGAATGTGAAGAGGGGTCAGATTTTTGACGAGATGGAGAGACTCCTTTCGTTGTGGATCGAACGCCAGACCCATGAACGCATACCAACGAGCCAGCTGCTGATACAGGAGAAGGCGAAGTCTTTGTTCCAGGATCTTCTGAAGAAGTACCCGGATGATAAGGACACAACCTTCGTTGCAAGCTCTGGATGGTTTGCACGCTTTAAACGGCGCTTCAGCTTGCACAACGTCAAGATTCAGGGTGAAGCCGCAGCTGCCGACACCGTAGCTGCCGAGGAATTTCCTGCCACATTGAAGATCATTGAGGACGAGGGATTCTTGCCCGAGCAGATCTTCAACGTCGACGAAACGGGCCTTTTTTGGAAGAGGATGCCCGACAGATCCTTTATCTCGAAGGAGGAGAAGACCATGCCAGGCTACAAAGTCGCGAAGGAGCGGCTATCGCTAATGCTTGGGGGTAATTGCACCGGCGACTTCAAGTCGAAGCCGCTCTTGGGGTATCATGCGGCGAACCCCCGGGCACTTAAGAACATCCCGAAGGCGTCTCTTCCCGTCATTTGGATGAATAATATGAAGGCATGGGTAACCGTCATAATTTTTGAAGAATGGTTCATCAATCATTTCATGCCGGCTGTCAAGAGCTATTGTCGAGAGAAGAAAATTCAATTTAAATTGCTGCTGATTTTGGACAATGCACCTGGCCATCCCACTAACCTCGGTGATTTTGACCCCAATGTGAAGGTGGTGTACTTGCCACCCAACACCACATCGCTCATCCAGCCCATGGACCAGGGTGTGATCGCGCTTTTTAAGCGCTACTATCTCCGACGCACTCTTCGTCAGGCTGTCGATGCAACGTCGGAAGAGGAAGGCATCAACATCCGGCAGTTTTGGAAAAACTATAACATCTACCAGGCAGTGCTTAACATCAATGCTGCATGGTTGGAGGTTACGCAGTCGGCGATGAATGGGGTGTGGAAGCGTTTGTGCCCCCACCTTGTTAATGATTTCATGGGGTTTGATGCGCCAGTCAAGGCTGTGTCTAAAAACTTGGTTTCCCTCAGCGCTGACCTGGAGATGGAGTTGGAGGAGGAGGATTTCGACGGTTTGATCGAGGCAGACAAGCAGCCTTCAACTAATGAGGACTTAATGGCGTTGAAGGAAGAGCGCCGCGAACTTCATCATTCATCATCTGCAGATACCTGTTACCATTGATATTCCTTTGAAAGAAAAATGGTCCGATCACCTGACCACTTCCACAAAGTCCCAACCAAACAGTCCACTTTTGTCGATTCATGTTGGTGTCAAAATTAAATTCCGGGGGTTGTCCTGTCGGTGCAAGAACATTATGGGTATTGTCCTTGCCGTCCATGGCGAAAGCAGCTTCGTCGCCGATAACGAGATACCGCAGGAAATTGACATCTGCTTCACAACGTGCTATCAACCATCTGGCAAGCACTAGCCTCCTGGGCAAATCCTCTGGCATAAGTTGATGCCAGATGTGAATCCTATATGGATGTTGGTGGAGGTCCAGTCTTGTGATTCCGTTGAACGTTGCCGAAGGCAATCCCATCCCATTTCGTCTTGCGCTGGTATCCCTAGGATGCTCCAAAACTTGCTGCCTTACTGCTGCAATGTTCATTTCCGATCGCCCAGTGCGCCTCCTACCAGAATTCTCCTTGTTGTGGTTGAGGCTAGTGCCATGCTCTTTGTATTTTCTAACATTCGCCCAGATGGTTTTGGCTGCTGGAGGCTCCCGTTCTGGGAAACGTTCCCTGAACGCATCACGAGTTCACTGCAAACTTCCAGTTTGGTGAAAGGTTGGAACCACGAAGGTCCGCTGTTCAGTCGTAAGTTGAACCATCTTTTCAATGACTCAGACTGTCTCTAAACCCATACACTGTAGGACCCATCATAAATACCCATCTTAAACAAAGGATGACGCAACCGACGATTACCAGACCAGCTTAACAATTTTACATAATCAACTTGGCAGTCGACAAGCAATGTGTCCATTTAAAACTCTCTTGCACCGATTAGCCAAACTTGTAAAAATGCGATTTGAACTTGTCATTTTCAATGAACATGTACTCGGTCACGTGTGACAGCAATGATGCATGACATAAGGCATCAATGGAAAGCTGAGCATCTCCTCATAATTGGTAAACCACATGTAAATTGTCAAACTAAATAACCTTTGCATATTAACCCCTTGAATTCGGATTACCTTTCTTTTGATACGCACTGTGTGTGTGTATATATATGCCATTGTGTAGGGTAAATGGCCTTAAAATGATCATTCATATTCATTCATATATATATCCATCAATTCATATATATATCCATATATATATATATTATATATATGAATGAATATGAATGATCATTTTAAGGCCATTTTCCCCTCTAGGGCAGGGGTTAGTCTTGCGGGCCCCATGACAATCATGGTTCCCTGTTTGAGGCAATGTTTTTATGGCCGGATGCCCTTCCTGGCGCCAACCCTTAGTCGCCTCTTACGATGCGCAGGGATATGGTGTACCTAGTCTAAACCGGGGTACACACCAGGATCATTCATCCCAACAAGCTGGTACTCAATTTGCCGACCTCAGAAGGATGACAGGCTGAGTCAACCCCCCCGGGTGTTAATTTTGCGATCGACCGGGATTCGAACCCAGGATCCTAGGATCCCAAGCCGGCACCCTAACCGCTAAGCCAACACCAGGCTGTATGTACACGTATATACATACACGTATATATATTGTTATGTTTGTGGGGGGTAGGGATACCTTAGTCCAGGTAGATTGCACAGGTGGTGTGCTCCGACTGTCGTGAAGAAGAAGAAACCTCGAAGTATCATAAGTAGGAAATTTGTGTAGACCGGATGTCGGGTAAACTTGTTTCTTCGTCCCCATCAGAGGGGTGGGGCTTCTTAATTCGCGAGGGATTATGGGTAATTAATTCTCTGTTTGTAATTGCCTCGGTAATCATTTCCGGTGTTCCTTATGACACTGCACAACAAGCATCCAGCCAGAAATCGGCCATTAACCACACGAATTAAAAATCAACCGGAACCCAGGCATCAAGCACTACCGCTGATAACACCGACTTGGTGAGCGCACAGGACAGGCAGGTTCGTGAGCCCACACCTGGAAGAGGAGTTATTGGACCGGGATTTCATTGACACAAGGACTGGTAAGATGGGACTATGGGATTGGTGAAGCAGGCACAGATGACGTCAGAGCCTCAAGTACAAAGTAGGTGGAACAGCGGAAATTTGGTCTTCTCGGGTCCAGACTTTGTTGGTGAACGGTCGCCAAAAAGCTCTCTCTCAGCATCGACATTTTATCTCTCTCAGCATCGACGTCCTTTTGGTTCTTCTCGTTTTGGTATCTGGTGGTGAACGGTCGCTATTACTCTTGCGCAAGGAAGCTTCATTGTGAACGGTCGTGTTCCGACATCTTGCTAGTGGTCGTGAGGGGGCGGAACTGTGGATGGAGAGCTGTGGTTTCCGTGCAGAGATCGTGAGGAAAAGCACAGCTGGAGGAGCGAGTTGCACGCCAAGGCCATTCGTTTCGCGCACGGAGCCAGGAGTGAGCGGACCGCGCGGGAGGCCAACTTCGTGCCAATGAGCGCATTTCGCATGCAAAGATGTAGAGGCCTCAGACGATGTTTGACGATTCCTGACGAGATACACCAGCCGATTGGAGATAAGTGCCACAAATCACACCTATTTATTTTCCAATTATTTAATGCTTTGTCTATATTCGGGTCTGTGTGGGAGCACTCCAATTAGGAATCTAGTTTATCGTGCATTTTCTTTGTTACCGGCATTTCTTTCATTAAACCTGTTTATTTGTACATTTTAATTCAATCTCGGTTTGAGTTAATTTATCCAGGTGTGAAGACGTCGGGTGGCGGCCATCCAGGTAAGTTTGTCATCCCCCTTTCCCGCGCGTATAACGAATTCCGTCATATTGAATTGAATGCCTCGGAGTGTTAAGCTCATTTGGTCATCTGTGGCACCCTGCGGTGTTCACAAAAGTCACACAAAAAATATATATATATATATATACATATATATATATATATATATACATACATACATATATATATATACATACATATATACCATGCCCCCACCCCCCCCAAGACCTGAGCTCAGTCCCAGGGCTCTAGGCAACACCCCAACACCCCGCCCTGCCTTCCCTTTTTTTCACCTCAACCCACCCCCCGTCCAAACCCGTCCCAAAAAAATCCTTTTCCTTGAATGAGAGACGTAACATGAATGAGGAATGAATGTATATTGGGATGTTAATTGACGTGTGTGTCTGGCCAATGTGTTTGTCTGTGTGTCATGTGCAAAGCAGAGGGTTTCGGTGTGAAACTTTGTAAGCGATCTGCTCGACTTGGGGGAAATTCAGGCCGGGAATGTCCATTTTAACGTCTATCCGAGAGAACAGGCGAGGTCCTGAACTGAGTCCGGATTTTCATCTGTTTGGGAGTTGTTTGGGAAGCGAATTGATATAAATCGGGTCAGGAAAGCACCCGGAGTGCCCTTGTCGATCTACTGTTGATATGAAGCGGTTTCTTGGAGATGGTTGCAGAATTCGAATCAATATGTGTGTTTTACTTGAATTGAAGAGTTCATTCAATGGCAGATATTGTGGATTGTATGTGTGGGATGTATCGCTGAGGCAGCTCACCTTTGAAATTGGTGTCATATAGTGCATTTTGGGGTCGGGTGCGATGAGGTTGCTCAGAGTGCCGGCGATAACTCGCCCACTCTCAGAGGAAGTGTGTGCCCAAATGCATTGTGGGTCATTTCGACTTTGCTGGATGTCGGACGTTCACATGTCAGTATCTTGTCAGAATCTTCTTCTTCATGTCATGTCCTTCATCCTTCATCTTCTTGTCAGAATTAGACATGAGTCATGAGCCATGTCGGAATAGTGGCCGGCTGCGACATATATGCCAGGCAATGTCACAGGACGAATACGTTATTTAAGATGGATTTATAAGATGGATAGATGGATGGATTTATTTAAGATGGCTAAAATAAACGATTTCAAGACAGAGTAATTAATTTCCGGAGTCAAGTTCCAACAGGAAGTCTTGTTCATACAGTAAGGTACAGTGCGGAGTGGCGGCTGGAAGATGCATCGAAGCATTTGGGATGATCGACGCGCCGGACAAAGGGTATGCTGGCGAACGATGCTGATAAGGTTAAGTTATTAAAACGCATATGGGTCTGGAGGCAGATAATGTGGGACAAGCTGCCTCACGGGCGCTGCAGGGAGAGTATTTGGAAATTCAATAATTTGGGCAGAAATGTCACGTTTTCAACAGAACGCTGATCCGAGGAAGGAGGACGGTCGAGGTTTCAACTGTCGGTATGTGGTGTGGCTTGTGCCAAGGTGTGGGCGCGAGGAGGTGTGTTGATGAAGCGTTGTGCGAACGAGGAAGGATGTGCGATGGGCATTGTGAAGCACGCCTCGTACGGAAGGTCCTTGGACGAAGTGTGACGGTTGTTGGATTCGTAGAAGTTAGCATTATGCTATGTAGAGCCACATTAATGGTCATTTGTCCATTGTCGCCGGACTTGCATTACTTGTGGGATAATAAAGCGCTGGTTACCCCAATTCGAAGTTTGACCTTTTAAAGTTTAGTTGACCTTTGTTCGAGATATGCAAGGGAAAGGTCAGAGGTAATTCACTAACCTTGGAAGAACGACAGGCGGAGTCAGTCTACAGGGTGTTGCTTTAACGACAGGATATAGAACCTAAATCTGGGGAGAATATCGGGACATTATATTGTGGGTAAAACCAAAATCATGTACATAATTAGTGGACAGAGAATACAGTACGCTTGGAATTTAATTTAACCGGGCCGAGCGGTGGGGATTTGAGATGGATTTGAGTCACGTTAAATGGAGGACATTTGTGAGGATGAAGAGATGCAAGTAACGTGGATTAAATTGTGGTATCACGAGTTGGGTGCCAGAGATATTGTGGTTATTATAACTCACTGATTATAGGGGGCGCCGGGCGCACCGAGTACAGATCGGGTTGCATGATGGAGCACGCATGCATGGATTTTGGCTTTGCGAGGCCCCGGATAGAAATTGGCATTTCGATGCTGTGGATTATATTGTACCTGCCCGGAAAGGGGATGTCCTGTGCTGGGGCTGGCGACATGCCTCTGTTATTTGTCTGTCTGTCGGTCTGATTGTAAGTCTTTGGTACTGGGAGGGCTAATTGAGTGCTTAGGCGTCATTGTTCCATGGAGGCAGGTCCAGGGGTTTTGGTCCAGCCTGCAAGGAGTCCAGGGGCTTGTTTTAGGGCTGGGTCGCCAAAAATGGGATGCTGTGCCCATCTGGATGTAAAATTATCCATTAAGGACGGGGAATAATGTGCAGTGTGATTGGGTAAGAGGTAAAGGCCATAAAACACCAACCCCATGAGGAGCGAAATAAATGGAGAGATGTTGGGATCTCATGATGGTTGGGATTGAAGAACAACCTACTGGGATTTCAAACCTGTGTTTGGGTCTGGGGCAACTGGGTGATGGGCAACAGTGTATGAGTGAGTAATTATGATCTGTTTAAGTGTAAGAGGCGGTGGAGAAGAAAGGGGTGATGAAAAGTTATTTGTTTTAGTGTGAAGTAGGTTGGTTGCTTATTTGTCACAGTAAGATGAGAGTTGTGTTTTTAAGCTTGGTCTTTGAATGAATTGTTGCTTGGAATGTGTTGATTGGAAAAGTGATTTCTGATCGCTGATCCGATCTGGTTTTGAATTGTTTGATTTAATTTTGAATTGATTGGAGGTAATAAGGATTTGTGTTGATTTCCTGATTTGAGTTCATCTGGAAACGAAGACAGATGGGATTAATGTGTATATCAGGAACAATTTGGAAAAGAAATATGGATATATGACATTACTAAAATATAACCAAGCAATTGAGAGTTCTTGGGTTAATGGGATATAAATAAATGCATCTACAAGTTGATGGTTTATAAAAATTTAGGTCTGGATGATACTTAAACGATGAACAATGTTGGCAATATACAAAGAATGTGACTTGTTTTTTGGGGGGAAAACATGTGGTTTAAATTTGGTTGGCTAAGTTTTAAAGATGGAGATGTTTCGCAGAACTCTTATGATTATTTACATGAGTGGTGGACTATTCCATGGCGAAGCATTTTTCAGTTTTTATGATTAAGGTTTAAGGTCTTTATGATCTGTTTAGTGTATTTTTCAAAGGAGAGGGTTTTGGTCAATGATGATGCCAAGATTCCGGATGTGGATACTGGGAAACCATCGATGTTGGGGGGAATGAAGATTAATTCAGATTTAGCGTAGTTAAGTTCGAGGAAGCTGATCTGAAGCTAGAATTTTATTTCAGTTAGGCAGTTTGTCAGGATAGAGTGGGTGGTGGTGGAGCACGATTTGGTGGAGATGAAAAAGCTGGATGTCATCGGTGAAGCAGTGGAATTGGAGACCATGGTGCATTGGCTATGGTGCATGACGGATTAAGTGACCAAGGGGGGATAGGTACAGGACGAAGAGGAGGGGGCCAAGAACTGAACCTTGGGGGACACCTTAAGGGGGAGTGAATTGTGGTGATTAAGCTGTTGTAGATGCTGTCAATTTTGCTTTGGATGAATGGTCCAGGAAGGAAGGAGGGTGCAGGTGGCACCAGGTGTGAGTGCACAGGTGTGCACCAACAGGTGTGTGGAGCAAGGTGGTGGTATCCAGGGAGCTGAGGAGTTTGTTCACGTTGTAAAGGTTGTTTATTTAGTTTGTTTATTGTAGAGAAGAGTGCTTTTGGGATTCCGGAGCCAGAGTGGATAATTTGAGAGTAGTAGGTGGTCCATGTGAAGCTTGGGAGTGAACTGATTTGGGTTTAATAGGCACAAGCTGGTCTAAACAGGGTGAGGAGGATGGTGTGATTGATGATGTCAAAGGAGGCGTTGAGGTGAGGAGGATGAAAATGTTGAGGTTGCCGGCATCAGAGGAGAGAAAAGGTCGCTGGTGATTTTGAGGAGAGCAGTTTCAGTACTGTGGCTGGAGCAGAATCCGGATTGGGATGTTTCATACAGGTTATTGGCAGAGTGGTGATGTTTGAGTTGAGTGGCCACAGCACGTTCCAAAACTTTTGACAGAAAGGGTAGATTGGAGATGGGTCTGAAGTTATTTAGGGTGTCAGGGTTTAGTCCAGGGTTTTTCCAGAATGGGGGTGAAGTTTCACGAGTTTTTGGGGAAATCGGTATGTGAAGCTGGATTAAGTTGGAACTGCTTGATGAGCCATGGAGATGGATTGGGTTTTGTTGTTGGTTGTCTGGGAGTTCGGTTGTTGCATTGCCAAAGGTTTCTGTGTGGTGGACACACTGGTTGGCTGTTGTCTTGTGTGACGTGGGTGGAGATGTATGTGGCTGTGTGTGGCTGCCTGGAGGGGAAGGCGGCTACAGTGGTTGATATTGGTTGTGGGTTGTCCGGGGTGCTTCGATTTGCATAAGGGGTGAAGATTGGGATATTACATTATTTTGAGTAAGTATTGGCATGAGTAATTACAGAAGTAATTATGAGTTATTATGAGTAATTAGTGGTATGAGTATTAGTTATGAGTTCCAGGTGTTGAGCTAGTTATGCTAGTTATCCAGCTAGTTATGAGTAAGTGATTATTTTAGTAAAATCACATGTTTCGCTGTGTTGTTGATCTGGGGACAAGCTAGTTTGATGGGTACCCTGGGGTCTTCGGCGTGTCTATGTGTTTGGCTGTCTGTCACACCGGACTCTTGAATGGGTTTTCATGAGACGAATTTCAGACATAACAGTGAGAATCTATTTTGAGCGAATCACAGTGGGTGAGGAAAACATTGTGTGTGACCAGACACCAGAACTGACCAGAATTGAAATTGGAAGTAGACCAGGTTATTTCTATTATTTGTTTATTCGTGAAAATAAATAAATAATAGGGGGAGTTTAATGGAGGTTAATGGTGGTTTGTTTGTGTTAATGGAGGTTAATGGTGGTTTGTTTGTGTTAATGGAGGTTAATGGTGGTTTGTTTGTGTTAATTCTAGTTGAAACTCTCGCTGAAGTAATTTTCGTTTATTTTTATTTTTTTGATTCGATTTGAGAGTTGAGATGATTGATTTTTTATTAATTTTATAATTTTATTTTTATTGATGTTGGAAACAGGTAATGGGATGCTGAGAGAAGGATTGAATTTAATTTGAATTGGACTGGATTAAATGGGATTGAATTTAAAAAAATTGAATATTGGATAAAATTGGATCCACTTGAAAAAAGTGGATTAGGGAATTGGAGACCTGTAGACCAGGCGCTCCCAGGAGACTTGTGGACCAGGTGTTCCACCAGAGGAAAAAGACCAGGTGTTCGTGGAGCACTTCACCCGCAAGAACGCCTTGGAACCAAGGTGGAAGGGACCAGTCCAGGTGTTGCCGACTACACCAACGGCAGTCTTTTGCGAGGGCAAGACTTCGTGGATCCACGCCACGCACTGTAAGTTGGCCATACAAGCACCAGACACCACACCCCCAGAACACAGTAAGGATGGGCCTAATCATAGGTACAATACTATTGATAGCGACAGCAGCTAGGGGAAATTCCGATTCCAATAGATGCGAAAACGAAACCCGACACCTCACCGTAACATGGGGACAAAGAGTATCACTACCATGTTTCGAACAGAAAGCCCTGCACACAAATTGGGTGAACATAAATTGGCTAGCACTGTCGGCAGGGCCTGGACGCGTTGGCATGATACTACAAAAGCAACGAGAGTTCCGGGAAGACGGGCAAGCTAGCATTAAGACCTTGGCCCAACCAGGATACCAATGGGGAACCCCTGATTTTAAGCTACAAACACGCACGCGCCTAGAGAAAGGCATGACTATGCAGGTCCGGTGCAGCGTCTGGACCCCTGGCGCGGCCGGTGGCGAAAAGAACTACATACGATGCAACGAATACATACTCACGCCACACCCCCAGAATAAGGCCCCAAAGAGGGGGGAAAACACATATTGGAAAGTGGCCAGGGAGGTGGCAACAATTCAAAATAGGACACACCGCTGGTCGTGCATGCGCTTTCCCCAAGCAGGCACCACAGGAATACACATGATAGTGCTACCTCTGTCCCTCAATGACCTCTGCTCACAACCTATCGATCCCCCATGTTTAGTCACCACGCTGGAAAGAGAAGGGGTTGACAACGGCAAGAGTTGCAATCGACAATTTAATTATCGCCCGTCAATGATTGCCCATGTGGCCGAGAGGCCTGCCCCCGTCTGGGTCAAACCACAGAAAGGGAGGGTCTGCCTCCAGGGTTCCGGCCACTTGCGTATGGGAGAATCAGAATGCGCCTACACTCTCCCCGGGAAGCTGGGACAAGGGAGCTCGGGGATTACATTACGAATAGTACTGCAAGATAAACACAACCACAACATAACGGCTATAACATTCTCTAGGGGGGTTAGTAGGATTAATGGGGTGGTAAAGGGACTCCAGTGCTTATCCACCCACCTGGTCCCACCCCATGGGACAATGTTTATATGCGGCGACAAGGCTTACCCCTATTTACCAAATAATTGGGGGGGCACATGTTATCTGGGTTCAGTCCTTCCTGACGTTGAGATACTGGATGAGCTAGACCCAAAGTCCTTGGACAGGCGTTATAAGAGGTCAGTCATGAACGAAGATGGAACCACTAAACTACACGGGAGTCTATGGGAAAAGGTGTTTGGTTTCTTCTTCCCAGGAGCGGGCACAGTCATGGATAGTTTCCGGATAGATAAATTGGCTTTGGCCCTAGAAAAGGTGGCAAACGACACCGCTACGGCTCATGACATACTATTGGATCGATCGGATCGCGCGCGAAAATTCTTATACATTTAGCTGGCTCACTGACTGGTTCCAGGGATGGACGGGCACCATAGTGAAGTGGTTATTGACCGCACTGGCTGTGATAATCGGGGTAGTAATTTGGGGGGCACTAATGAAATCTCTAGTCCTCCTCTATATGAGAAAGTATTTTACAGGATGGAAAGTGAAGAAGCCGCCGACAACAACTATGGCTCTGACCACAGAGGCCGTCGACCTGAACGGGTCCTTCAACAAGGCAGTTGCGACCAGCGCTCCAGAAAATTGTATTGAATTTTGTGACGACTGTGATACTTGTGTGGATCCCATGTGGGAACTGGCTGCTGCCTGTAACGGTGTATGTGATGACTGTGATACTTGTGCTATAAACCCCTTGCGTGTACTGGCTAACGCTGCTTATGTATTACAAGCTGACAGCTGCACGCCCCCTTCCGACCCAACTATGGATCTGATTGCGACACTGGGTCTGGCGGTTGAGGGACCCGACGCGGATGTCCTAGACCCGCAAGCCGACCAGGCGCCCATGGGAGACTTTGACATAAAGGAAGTCCCTCTCTTTTCTTCAAATGTTTCGGATCTCTTTGATCCAAATGTTTCGGATCTCTTTGATCCACATGTTGCGGATCTCTTTGCTTCAAGTGATTCGGATTCGGATTTTTACGCTCTGTACCCTGACCAGGAAATTGAGACACAAGATACTGACGACATTTTGTATTCCCCAGAACAGCAACACGTGAGGGACCTCATGGGCATGACCGTTGATTAACTTCGAAGATCTGCAAGGACTGCGTCTGCAAAGGGTGGGGGGAGCCAGTTCCGCAGGGGAAGTGATGCACCCTCTGGCGGAGCAGAACCTCATCTGGACCAGACGTCTTCGTTGTGGATCCGAAACGTTAATGAACTTTCATGTTTTGAGCCCTCAGGCTCCGAGCACGCACCACACGACACGTTCGCCAAATGCACGGGCGAGGCGCTTTGGGCGCACGATATGCCCTTGGGAGATACCCGCATTACACAATTATTTTTTCAATACCCGCATTACACAATTATTTTTCAATAAAGCCCGATGTGGCACGTTGTCTCTTAAGATACTTTGTCTCGACGAGACAAGAGGAAGGAATGTCAAGTAGTAGATTTGTTATTGCCTAAAGTTCAGTTATAGACGTTGGGTGCTAATGTGTTATGATTTATATGATGTCTAAAAATGCTATTTCATAAAGTAAATAAAGGGTTTTTGCTTCGTTTTAGTTTTGGATGAGGAAAGGCTTAAAATGAGGTCATGCTGAACAAATTGTATACGTGTGCTTTTTTCGAGGCTGGTCGTAAAACCACGCCCACATGCGCTTGTTTTAGCGTAATGCTAGTAGAATGACATGATCGTTAACCATATATATTTTGTTTTAATCTCAGCAACGCATGACTCTGTATAAACATGCTTTGGATTACTCATGTACACAAACCCATAAAATATATGGGTTTGTTTGGCTAAGCATACACTCTCCTCATTGTGAGTTACATTTCTGTTTTCTCGGAGCCCAGAGAAACATTTGGTCCAAATGATAAGGACGGGCTGACTCCCCCGAATGATAACGGTGGGAGGAACCTCTCCCAGTGTTGTTTGTTCCCTCGGAGATTTCCTGATAAAACGTGTCCCTATATAAATGGACTGGGAATCAATGTGTTTTCAGGAAGGCTTGACGTGGCATGAGACTGGCTCTTGCTATAGATGTCTTGGCCTCCTCCGGATCTGTATAAGTTGGTTTTTAATAAAGCTGCGCCATTCCAGGCTATTGTGGACTTCTTTGGCAAACGAAGAGCTGATTCTTCACATATGTATGTATATATATATATGTATGTATGTATATATATATATGTATGTATGTATATATATATATGTATGTATATATATATATATATATATATGTATGTATATATATATATATGTATGTATATATATATATATATGTATGTATATATATATATATATGTATGTATATATATATATATATATATGTATGTATATATATATATATATGTATATATATATATATATATATGTATGTATATATATATATATATGTATGTATATATATATATATATATATATATATACATACATATATATATATATATACATACATATATATATATATATACATACATATATATATATATACATACATATATATATATATATATATACATACATATATATATATACATACATACATATATATATATACATACATACATATATATATATATACATACATACATATATATATATACATACATACATATATATATATACATACATACATATATATATTGTTGCGAATATGGAATTTGGCCTCCATATCCGCTTGTAAATATTCCCCTATTTTCTCCAATACTCCCCAACTTTCCCCAATCCCCCATTCCCTAGTCCCATTGCATGTAAACAACAATCAGTAGAGCCGACCTTCCCCTTATTCCCCCATTAAATGTCGTGCCCAGGTCCACCGCACCACACGTAGACAACTTTCGGACATCTTCCTAGTTATTCTTAATCTATGTCAGTTAAGGCCTCGTTTCCATTAATTATGACTCTTCGTTGCACCAGAATGTGATTATATGGCATCAGTAGTGAGTTTAGGACCTTTCCCATACCTCCTCCCATCTTCTTCCCCAAACAACAACAATAACAACAACTACAACAACAATTACAACTACAACTACGACTACAACAACAGAGGGGCGGGGAGTGTGCGTCCTCACACCGGCTCGGTTACCCGCCATGACCATGCGCTCCACGGCGTTACCCCGAAGGGGCTGGCTGTCAGCTCCTCGTCAGGGGCGGAGCCAGTAACCCCCCCACGCACCCAATGAGAAGCAACGTGCCGATTCCATCTGGGGCGGAGCTAACGAGCCGAGGGCGTGTCACTCCCCGCCGGATATACGCGGCCCCGCGCCGGATGTGACGTGAGATGCGCCCCCAGCTGGAGAAGGAAGGACCTGCGAGCGCTGAGACAGATGCGCCTCAGCTTGGAGAGAGAAGCCACCGCCACCCCCAGCGCGACGAGACCTCCCCGCATCTTTGGACCGGACCGGACCGTACTGTACCCTGCTTTGAGCCAAGAGTGCACCTTGAGCCATCGCTATCTGCCTTTCCTTGCCATCAACCCCCGTGTGAGTCAGCCTTGTCCCGTTTACCTGTCGTCTGTCCGGGGTTAATGTAAGAGTGTGTCTAAGTGCCTGTCTTCCTGTAATATACCTCTAGCCCCTGTAATCTGACCTTTCCGTACGAATATAATCTCCTCCGGAGGTCTTGAGAATCGAAACCTTGGTGTCGTATTGTGTTATTGTAATCCAGCCGGGTGTCTTCTTTTTCTTATTGAGCCAGCATCGCGCGACTAGTCAACGTTCGGGCACAATCGGGTAACTTGTGCAGACGTGGTCATACCATAAAACCGCTCGGTAAATAACATCCAAGCCACGTCTGTAACAATTGGTGTCGAGGAGTGGAATTCGAACCCGGGACTAAATTTATTAGGCCCAAATTGGTAACAAGTAGAATCGATTCGGAGCGCGTTTCCCGCGCGAAATTATAACGGCGAAATTTGAATTTGTTTTACGAAAATAAAATAAAAAACCGAATTTTGAAAGTCGCGCTATGGCGGGTCAAGACAGCTGGGGTCCGGTAGGGGAGAGTGAAGCAGGGTCGATCCAGGACCAAAATGAGGGACAGGAGGAGAGCGAAGCAGTGAGGGCGGCAGGTTCGCAAAATAGCGCCGTCACGCACGAAGAAGCGGGCGCGCAAAATGGCGCCTCGCTGATCACCGCGCCAGTGACCGTGGCAGCGCCCCCGGTGGATTGGAACTTGTTTTGTATACAAATGACGGCCCTTGTGGTCCAGTATAATGAAGACATGAAAAACAGGATGGAGCGACTGGGGAACCGGATGGATGCTCGGAAGTGAGCGATTGAGGGTAATGGGAAACCAGATGGGGGTAATGAGGGACGAAGCGAGGGGTACTGGTGAGAAGGTAGACAAAAATTTTGAGGGGTTAGACAATGGGATAAAAGAGGTGAGACATGGGTTAGAGGGGGTAGAAAATAGAATGGCTGCCCAGGAGAATCAGATAGAGGGAGTGAAAAATGGGTTAGAGGGGTTAGAAAACAGTATGGAAGGCAAATTGAGGGACATGAGGGACCAAGCGGAAAGGGAAGTTAACCAAATGGGGCAGCAGATAGAGGGGGTCAGAATGGGGGTAGAAACCAAACTGGATGCTCACAGGGAGGAAATGGAGCAGATGAGGGTGGCATCTGGGCAGGAGATGCAAGTGATGGGAGAGGAGATCAGAAGAGGAGTGAGTGAGGAGGTCGGAGGAGTGCGCGAGGAGGTGAGGCACTGTAAGGAGCACATGGAGAAAGAGGTGAGAAAGGGGACTGTAAAGTTACAAGGGGGCATAGAGGTCCTGACGCAGGAGGTGGAACAGCTGACGGAGGGACAAAAAGGACTAACGGAGCAGGTTCAAAGGAACACTGCGGTATTAGGAGGTTTAAAAGCGACACAAAACGACATAAAAAACGACTTGATAGCGACAAAGAGGGAATGTCAGATGGTACGTGAGGGACTGACAACGAGGTTGGACGAGGTGATAGAGGTATTGGAGACGAAGGACCGGCAGGTGAGGACGCACCTGGAAACGGTCAAGGTAGCCTTAGAGGATGAGCTTGAGGAGACGTACCGGGGAATAAAAGAGGTGAAGCACAAATTAGAAGAAGTGGAAGAAGGGATGAGCGAAATTAAGAAGCGACGGAGAGGGGATAAGAAAGAGATAAAAGAGGAGATAAAAGAATTGGTCCAAAGTCTGTGTTTGGATCGTGATGTGCTCATTAACCGGATGAGGGATTCGCAGGTGATGGAGGAGAAGCGAAGAGGAAGAGGACCCGGTGTAAGTGGTGACCAATAAGGTCGTGCGTATGATGCGCCAGGGGATTTAATAAGCTTGGGGGTCGAGATAGACCCGGGTGTTCGTGAGAGGCCGTTGGTGAAGTGTGCGACAGGTCTGGTGTGCGAAAATGGAGGTGTGCAAGAAAGTCCGACTCTGGGGTGTGTGAGGAAAAAGTGCGTGCCAAGGAGTGAGTGTGCTGGCGAGAGTGAGTCGGTCGTAGCGCGTGTGCGAGGGAGCACATGGAAGCGTGGTGTGGTGAGTGTTACAGAGGGTGTGACGGGAGAGTGTGCGCAGGAGTGTGCGCGAGAAAGGTGTGTGACAGACAGGTGCATGAGGAAAGAGTGCGCTGTCAGAAGTAAGGAAGAGTGTCCACCTGTGGTGAGTGTTACAGAGGGTGTAACGGGAGAGTGTGCGCGAGAAAAGGTGTGTGACGGACAGGTGCATGGGGAAAGAGTGCGCTGTCAAGAGTAAGGGTGAGTGCGCTGTCAGGAATGGAGGTGAAAGTAGTGAGAGTGACATGGAGCGTGAGTTAGTTGTGACAGGTGAGCGAGAATGTACACCTGGGATGGAAGGATGCACACCTGGAATGGTAGAGCGTGAGTGGGAATGCACGCTGGAGTTGGTGGTGAGGCACGTGGTTGGGTGTGCGAATGAGAGCACACCTGTGATTGTCACAGAGGAGGTGACCGAGGAGGGGGCGCGAAGCGGTGTATTGGTGAGGTGTGCGAGCAACGAATGTGTGCCAAAGTGTTCGGTGGTCAGGTGTGTGACCAAGGCTGTGAGTGGAATGGGTGTACCTGGGTGTGTAAGGAAAGGTACGAGGAGCATGGGCACGGCGGGATGTGTGAGCAAGGAACGGGCTGCGGGGTGTAAGCGTCCAGGTGAAGCATCGACGTTAGACGGGATAGAGTTTTAGAACGACTTATAGCCGAATCGGGCCCTCGGTGCGTGCTGGGCCTCGCTTTGAACGGCCGCGTCCGTGCTCCACTAGGCAGAGCTGGCAGCCCGATAGAAAGGGTCGTCATGGCGACCACTTTTTGGTGAGACGTGCCGGCAGGTCGAGATCGGGCAATTGGATGGCTCCACGCCGAGGTGGTGCGTGGGATCTCGGCCCGGGTAAGCCCCCGTCCCTGCACCGAGTGCCGGACGCATCCAGCCGCTGGCACAAAACAACCAGCATCCATTGCTTGGCTT